>NW_024081084.1:0-562655 GCF_003009895.1 Hyaena hyaena | reverse complement strand
AGAGAGAAAGAGAGAAAGAGAGAAAGAGAGAAAGAGAGAAAGAGAGAAAGAGAGAAAGAGAGAAAGAGAGAAAGAGAGAAAGAGAGAAAGAGAGAAAGAGAGAAAGAAAGAAAGAAAGAAAGAAAGAAAGAAAAGATCAACCTAGTGGGCTAAAACCAAATTGTTGCATCTGATAAATGGAAATTGTTTTATAGTCATTGAGCTTGTATCAAGGATTTCAAGGGATATTCAGACGCTAATTCATCACAAATACTGACAGAAGGCAAGCTTCAACATGAAGCAGATATAAACTAATTCATGCAAAAGAGGAAAAAGTCCTTCTACACAAAATTCTTAGCATAAAGCTTGAAAAGCTAGAACTTGATAGCATGACACAATGTTTTCATTTACTAATGAAAGGTAGCACTTATAGAACATTCAAAGTGAAATACATTGAAAGGTGAAAATGCAGTCTATTTCTCTGTGCATAAGCCAGATGTAGAGAACCAGGAATAAGGATAAATTAATCCATTTAGAAATCTTTTATATAAAAAAATTCTAAAAAGGAAAAAATAGACATATCCATATTTACTGTGGATAAAATCAAAAAATGTGTTCCAAAAGACTATATTATAAAAAGATATGAGAATTGAAACATATATAAAGGTCATGGATTTCTTGCACCAGTAAAATCTATTTTGGAAAGGAACATCTTCAGCTGTCAAAGATAGAATCACAGGGTTGATAAAGCACTATCATCTAATATTTCAATTCTCTTTTTAGTATAATCAAGTGATCATGTGTTCTCTACTTGAATACCTCCAGTATGAGGAACTCATTGCTTCTGAAGCTGCCTGTTCCATTTAGGGATAAACTATTTCTCTGTAGCACCACTCAAAGCTCTAGCATTGTTCTCTTGTGACACACTAAATAAACCTAATTCTCTAGGTGAAAGTCCTTCAGATAATTTCAAACAGCTATCATATCCTTTCTAAATTCTCTCTTCTCAAGACTAAATTTTCTTGACCTCTTCACCCATTCCCTAGAGGCATATTTGTCTTGACCTTCCTCTTCAACCCCAGCTCTTCTGCTCTTAAATGTAAAAGTCCAAGTATGTAGTCAGACCAGAACAGAGCTCATGAAACTCCTTACACTAATCAGTGATTTTAAAAATCGTAGTTACAGTTACTTATTAGTCAACTAACCTATATGTACCTTAAAGTTTTTCTTACTAAAGCAACTTATATTAGTAATGCTGCTACAGTGCAACATATGTTGATAATACCTTTTCCAAAACTGCCTTTAGAGTCAGTTCACAAGTAGAGAAGAAAATTAGACTCACTGCATCAAAGTTATACATTCTTGTTTGATTGTTATATCTATTATTGTATTGTTATTCTATTATTTTTTTAAAAAAATAATTTTGTGCCATTATACAGCTACTATACATGACATATTTTATTCTGGATAATTTTTTTTTGAAGAACTAAATCTACCCTCAAATCATGAAAATGCTACTACAGTCAAAACAGTTTGCCGTACAAGTTCAAATACAAATTCAAAAGAAGAGCAAAACTATATTTAATGATCCAGTATTACTGGAATATATATTTTTACCTCAAAGTAACTGATACCAACTCATTGTTGATAGGTATATTTTGACATGTTAAAAACTTCACTTTAGCTTATGGTTATAGATTATACTGAAGATATGGCTGAAAAGGTAAGTAGGGATGTCACAATGTCTTTATATTTTCCGTTGTGCAAGGTCAAACTAGACCTTTCTTATTGCTGCTGAATTATAAATGATAAAGTGTTTGTACATAATAACTTCCATAGGTCTTGTCATACTGTATTGCAATTATTTGTTAACTTGTCTTCCCTATTAGAGTCTAAGCTCCTTGAGGGCAGAGAAGTTGATTTTCATGTTTCATCAGCTTCTAGAACAGAGCTTGGAACTCAATAATTAGATTCCCTAATATTTTTAATATTTGCAAAAGTAACATAAAATTAGACAATTTAGCTAACTTCTCAGTCCCTTTTTTATTCAATAGGATGAAGAAAATGAGCTGAGATTACAACATCCAGATGTTACTTTAAGATGGGAGATTAAAATTCTCAGACCTATTATACCTTCAAATGTAATGGTAAATGAAATGCTCCACATAGATATGAACACACAAACTACGCCAATACAAATCGATAAGTTATCACTGTCATGGTGAATAATCTTTCCAATTTCAACTGTTCAAAAGTCATTTTTATGCAAGACATGTTTATTATTCACATCATAAAAAAAGACTTTGCAGACCAACCCAACAGTGTCAAAGTAACCAAATCTATTTATAGAATATAACTTATAAGCAGTGAATTTTATTATTAAATGGTTCATTGCATTTTAAAAATCATTAGCATGAACAGAAATATATTTACATAAATTATATTGTTTCTTTCAAGCTTTTATTAACTAGAACATGCATTTCAATAGATGCTGGAATTATACTATGTTCAAGTAAGTATACAGCAAATCTTTAAGAATTCCTTCCATATTAAATGTTTCATATTCTTTATTATTTGTTATTTGAGAAATACTAGCTTATGAATTATTCATAATATCTAGCCAGATCTGTTACATCAGGTGTCAGATTAATCTAGGAGGTAGAAAGTGCTGAGTTTTACATGAAGTATTCATTAAACTTGGTGAACTCATTAAAGTATGTTAATTAGGTAATAGACAAAGGAACTTGGTATTTGGTAGAGATTGGGCACTGTTAATACCTTGCTTTGTGCTAATACCTTGGCTGCAGTTTTTTTCCCCTTTAATGAGCACAGGGAAAAGCTGATTATTCCAAATGCAGAAAAAACATCACATGTGTTACGTGTTGGAAAAATTGCCCCAGGTGACAAAAGGAAACACATACCAAAGGAACTGGCATTCTAACAAAGAGAGTATCATTTCAAAGCTTCTAAAATTTTCTTTGGTACAATATTCTGTCATGAGAAAACTACATGTTAATTTTGAAACTCTCAGAAATATTTCATTACCAACAATTCCTGTTGGTAATATGACTTTTTTTAATCTCAATTAAAATCTGCCTATGTCAAAAGTATATGATGCTTGTCCCTCCTTGTTTATTATTTGGGCTTTTTTTTTTTTTTTTTAACACTGTGATTGGAAATATCTGAGAACATGAAGGCTTATTTGTAGGTAAAGAAAAAATATCACAAATTGTGTCATTTCAAAAAATTTTCGTAAACAAAGTAGCTTTTCAAAGGCTATACTAAGAGTTTTCCACAGAAAGACCTGAATTTGAACAAAGAAAAAGCAAGCATTTGGATACTCATGACACACCACCACACAAAATGGCCTCTGGGCTCCTTCTAGTTTTATCTAGTCACCTCAAATCTGACTGCTTAAATTCAGTGAACCAACCTTCTATGGCTCAGTGTTAAATGTGCAAGTTTGTTTAATGCAAAAACCCTTACTGTTTATGCTAAAATGGAGTTTATTCAAGTAAATAAAAAACATGTTTCTCTCCTCCTGTCGAATACCTTAGGATATGGTCTTTATTTGAAAATTAAGTGTCTGCTACTATACATTCAGACCTTAATTGGAATCCCTAAAACCCAAAATGAAAGTTGAAAGTAATATTTAAACACTTTTCCTTTCTCATAGGACTTTACCTATCTTGTTTCCCCCCCCCATTTCCTCTTCTCTCTCTGAAAATAATTGCCACATCACACACAGAATTTAACTACATAAACAAAATGATTCCACCAATATGAGAATGTATATGTCATACTTAGCGATGCAGAACACCACAGTTGGCTGCATTTAAAATACGACTCTATCGAGGCTCTTGGGTGGCTTAGTCGGTTAAGCGTCCGACTTTCACTTAGGTCATGATCTCGCGGTTCGTGGGTTCGAGCCCCGCGTCAGGCTCTGTGCTGACTGCCAGCTCAGAGCCTGGAGCCTGTTTCAGTCTGTGACTCCCTCTCTCTCTGACCCTCCCCTGCTCACGCTCTCTCTCTTTCTTCTAGAAATTAAAAATAAAATAAAATACGACTCTATCAATGCCATAGACCTAAAACATTGATCTTTAGCCTTTGTCATCAGATATATAGTCTTGAAAGGTAAAGTAAAATAAAATATGTAAAATAATCTCTTTTGGAAAGTTAACGTGCAAGACTATTTCCTGTATCATCAATTCCGAGCAAAAAGTGTACTCATTCTAAGTAGCATTTACCAAAAGCTGCTACTATTTTTGGATTAAACCTGTCTTTCATGGGATGATTTCAGTTATGCTCTTACAATTCTGCTTATAGGAATATATTCTTAAGTTTCTGAAATAATTTGCATATGAAATCTATTTCTCAAAACTTCAAAAACTCTCAAGCAAAAAAATGTTTCCACTAAGAAAACCATGTGTGTATATAAAGCCACATGAATATGAAATACCGGTCAGCCAAAGAACATAACTTTGCCTATAAAAGCAACTACACTATACATAATTTTCGGGTGTTATATCAACTCACTCCCCTAAGATATTAGAAAGTCTAAAGGAGAAAAAAGTCCCTCTAAATTTAGACAAGAAGTTAATGTTTCCCATTTATATTTTCTTTTCTAAAATCCCTCATGTTCTATACAGTCCATTTCGAAAGAGCAATATTTTAGGAAAAGTTTGTTTCAAACTTTTGGATGTTGGAAATACACATCCAAATGAGATCTAATGTGGTCTGGCAATGGATATTATAGTCTCTAAATATACTCAGGAGAGTTTATTTACACAAAGTCACTGTAATGGAATCTATAAGAGCTCCTGTATGAATCATGATCTCTGATTACAGATTCTAAAACTGCCTTCCTACTGGTTTACTCATTAGATATCAAATATCCCATTTTACCTTGCATCAACATTCTATAATTTGCCAAGATTTAAACACAAATGCTATTCTGATTATTTCTCAGCCCAGGTAACTTTTAGGTACTATGCCAATAACTACACAAAAATATCATCTCTTCTGTTTATTGCTTCATATTAACTTTTGTGACACAGTCACTCCAACAGACTGAATGTTTATGTCTCCCTCTCCCAAATTCATATGTTGAAACATAATCCTCAATATAAGGGTATGTGGAGCCCAGGAACCATGAGATCATGACCTAAGCTGAAGTTGGACACTTAGCTTAACCGACTAAGCCACCCAGGCACTCCTCGGTTTCCACTTTTTCTATGTTCAGTAGGCTACAGCCACTATTAAAAGTATTTCCTAAATGAAGCTAACATTTCACTAGTGCAATAAAGCAAATCCAACTAAGAAATGCTCCTTAAGATCAGGTTCCTTTGCCTCAAAAAATTTCTTGGTAGATTGAAAAAAAATGTTATAAGTATCTATTAACAAAAAACATACATAATAATGGAATGCACAGCCTTTACATTTCTACATAAACATCAAGGCCTTTCACTAACTCAGCATTGTTAAAAATACAAAAAAAAATTCATATTATGGTATAGCAATATTTGACAAGATTATATTGTTTTATCAACATCTCTGGAAACAAAATGAAACAAAAATTATGTACAGATAAAACAGTTTTTTATTACTGTTCCAACTATAATACTCTGCAAAGAGATAATACAATCAAATGTTCAAAGAGTTTCCTGCTTCTTCCATACTGACACCCTGGTCCCTTGTTTCTTGGCCTCTGCCTCCTTCAACTAGTTTTATAACTTACATTTTCTCCCACTTTATATCTTTCTCCATTAATAAGGATTAAGTCTATATTCAAATATGTGAAAAGGGAGTGTTGGATTTTACATTCTAATGAGATGCAATAATCACAATATTATATCACAGCTTAAAAGGTAAAGCAAGAATCCAGAAAGAACAAAAATAGTGGGAAATAGTGCCTAAAATACTTGTAGAAAAAAAGCAATTCTAACACCAAGCCACCAGAGAAAAAAGATGAGTGATTGTAAGCACAAAATAAGCAGAGATAAACATTTCATTCTTCATTTTTTTGTGTGGTTATTTTTGGGGAGTGGGGCAGGGTACTCCTATTTCTCTTAAATTGGGTTACTAGTGGCTGCTTTCCTCTGGAAAACTTAGCTCCAGTATTTTAAAAATTATTTCAGTCCCCTCAGATATGAAACAGGATATAAGTAGTTAAAATAAATGGACCGCTATAAGGGGATCCTTAAAAGGCAGGTGAGACGCTGTGAGCAACAACATGCATGATATTGTCCTTCTCATCAAATTTGCAAAAGCAAATGATGAGATTAGCAACAGAGGCCCCCACAAGGACACATAGCCAAACAGAGGGAGCAACACACTCTACCAAAAGTACCAGGTTCACACCTATCTTTCCTCTAAATTGGAAGTTAAAGAGAAACATTTTGTCAACCTAACAATCATCCTCATTAACTACTTACTCTTTCATTAAAAGCCACTTCAAAATACAATAGACACTTCCAAGAAGCTTTAATGAGGACATACACAGGTAACAATGGTTTGTCAGTGTACTGATCAATAGGTAACTATTACTGAACATCCGTTCACTGTTTCAGTGCCTGCATAAAGACACTGGATTATGGGGACACCTAGGTGCCTCAGTCGTTGAAGCGGCCAACTTGGGCTCTGGTCATGATCTCACAGTTCATCAGTTTGAGCCTCACATTGGGCTCTGTGCTGACAGCTTAGCTCAGAGCCTGGAGCCGCTTTGGATTCGGTGTCTCACTCTCTCTCTGCCCCTCCCCCACTCACACACTGTCTCTCCCTGTCTCTCAAAAATAAATAAACATCTTTTTCTTACAAATAGTTTATTGTCAAGTTGGTTTCCATATAACACCCAGTGCTCATCCCCACAAGTGGCCTCCTCCATGCCCATCTCTCCCCTCCCCCCCACATCCATCAGTCCTCAGTTTGTTTCTCAGCATTCAAGAGTCTCTCATGGTTTGCCTCTCTCCCTTTCCCCCACCATTTCTCCCCTTCTTCTCCCCCATGGTCCTCAGTTAAGTTCCTCCTAATCCTCCTATACGTGCAAACATATGATATTTGTCCTTCTCTGCCTGACTTATTTCGCTAAGCATAACACCCTCAAGGTCTATCCATGTTGCTACACATGGCCAGATTTCATGGTTTCTCATTGCCATGTAGTATGCCACGGTATAGATAAACCACATCTTCTTGATCCATTCGTCCATTGATGGACACTTAGGCTCTTTCCATGTTTTAGCTAAAAAATGAATAAACATTAAAAAGATTTATAAAAAGAAAGGAAGAGAAACTGGATTATGGATTTAATAAGACTAACAACTAAAGTTTAAAGTATATATATGGCTTTGAAAGATCTACAGTGGCCAAGGCTGAAATGTACTCATTTCAATTTGAACTATACAGGCCTCCACCTGACTAGCAAATCATATGGGAATCTGATGAACCATGGGTCAAGATGTCTGAAGGGAACAATGCAGGGAAACAAGGGAATTAGGAACAAATGGAAAGTAGTTGGTTTTTATTACTACTATTGTTGTATCATGTTTGTAACACATCTACCTATTTTGACAGGGTAGAGCAACTTCTAGTCACCGGGATTATTGGCAGATAATGTTAAAAAAAGAAAACAAAACTTCCATCTCCTTAGAGGAAAATCTCTTTTAAATACAAACTAATTATAATAAATCAGAATTTTAAGGAGGCTAGAGAGCTACTCTGTATTTGTCTCCTCAAAACAATGAATAAAGAGGTTTATTTTATATACAGTTTTTTTAAAAAATGAACACTTAAGCAGTATTTTTTTACTATCAGAAAAAACAATCTCTAAAAACAAATTAGATTTAATGACTAGATGGTCTCTTAGGGTCTCTTTAGCAACTATCAAGAATGAAGACACCACTCAACACACTCAGATCACAGCACTGGGAAGAAATTAAAGAGTCTATGCAGTCAGGATATTATTCTCTTTAAAAATAATTATTAATGAATAGACTACCTCCATAAAGAATATATCTTAAGACTGCTATTTTTTCTTTTTAAAAGTAACAGATATGGGGGCGCCTGGGTGGCTTAGTCGGTTGAGCGTCCGACTTTCGCTTAGGTCATGATCTCGCGGTTCGTGGGTTCGAGCCCCGCGTCGGGCTCTGTGCTGACTGCCAGCTCGGAGCCTGGAGCTATTTTAGAGTCTGTGTCTCCCTCTCTCTCTGACCCTCCCCTGCTCATGCTGTCTCTCTCTCTCTCTCAGAAATAAATACAAAAGAAAAAAGAATATAAAAGTAACAGATATGGTCCTGTGTTTGGCTTATGAATATTGCAAGTTTAAATAAAATTCTGTTGCCTGAAGTAAAGTATCCTAATATACTAAAATATTCATTTATAGTGGAAAAAAATATCATTTGTTGCTGAAAGCTTATGATTCAACACTGACTGCCTATTCAGTTTTGGATAAATCATGTTAGCTATGCAGTTTGAGTAATTCAATCTGAAAAATGGGAATGAAACCAGCATTTGCTGGTAATAAAAATATTAATGAATTCCTCAGAGATCCATAAACAAATAATGCTAAAAGCAAAGCAGTGCATTTTGAGAGGCATTCTAAGAAAATTTCACAAAGCAGTTTCAAACAGAAGCTAAGTATTCAGACTATCATAAAAATTTCTACTCTGAATCTAGTCAGAAAAAAGACCTCCACCCAATCGGGTTCATCATCATTGTCTAAATATTTTTATTTGCCTTTCTACTGTTATCCTAGAAGAGAAACAAATTAAAAGTTCCTAATGAGCAGCAGTAAGAAAATATACAATGTTAATTAAAAATTGTTAAGGCTACAATTTTGAATTGACAACACATGATCTGGGGTGTTTGTGAAATCTTATTAATGTAATCAGAGTTTATGCCTAAATTTAATTTAACAGCAATAGATGCTAAAGTATTTAACAAATATACAATGTACTTTTGTCCTTACTTTTCATCCCAAATGACTGTATACTACCTTTTTAAAAAATTTTTATTTAATTTTGAGAGAGAGAGCATGAGTGGGGGAGAGATGGGGAGATGGAGACACAGAATCTGAAGCAGGCTTCAGGCTCTGAGCTGTCAGCACAGAGTCCAACTCAGGGCTTGAACCCACAAACTCTGAGATTATTGAGCAGAAGTCGGATGCTTAACCAACTGAGTCACCCAGGCGCCCCCGATTGTATACTACTTTTGACCAAATACGATAAAAGCCCTGGACAACAATTATGTTCTCACACACTTCTACTCATCCTCACTGAAAATTCATCAACATATCATTACACTTTCAATTTTGGATACTCATACCTTAGCAAATGGAACTTGCCACATAATAAAATCCAGTGAACAAAGTTAGGAGAGGTAAAAAGAGCAGTAAATACATTGGTTGCACCAAAATGCTAGAATGCTGTACAATTCCATGCTTTTTAGTTTTACTGACACACAGTTCACATACCATACCCATACAATACACTCATTTAAAGTATAAAATTCAAGTCTTTTACACTTTACAGAGTTGGGCAACCATCACCACAATTAACTGCAAAACCTTTTATCACCCCAAAAAGAAACCCCTGTGTCTGTTAACAGTCCATTTACTTCCCTTGCCAACCTTCCTCCCCTCACCAGCTCTAGGCAACCACTAATCCACTTTCTGTCTCTATGGATTTGCCTAATCTGGACATTTCATATAAATAGAATCATACAATATGTGGGGTTTTGTGATTTCTTTCAATTAGCATAATATTTTCAAGGTTCATTCATGTTGTAACCTGTACCAGCACTTCATTCCTCGTTATCACCACATAATATTCCATTGTACATATATACTACATGTTATTTAACCATTCATCAATAGAAAAGCATTTGGCTCTTTGCACTTTTTATCTATTATGCATAATGTTCCAATGATCATTCTTGTACAAGTTTTTCTGTGGGTATAGGTTTTTCTTTGCAATTCATTTGTGAATATTCATTTTTAAAAGATATATAAAAGTATTTTCTTAAACACATAGTAAAAACATTGTAGAAGTGCCCCAGTACCTTCTCTGGGTGGGTATGATCCTCCGTAAAATAATGTTCACCATGCTATATGCAATTCCGGTTCCCCTTCTAGTTTGCTGTTTGAGGTCAGTCAAAATTACTATCCATTAAAATGATCACCAGATTTAAGTTTCAAGAGAACAAAACCAGGAATTTTTCAAAAACCCTTATCTCCTGGTCTCTAAAATAAACCAAAACAGCCTGAGCCTCTTGAGTAACAAGGCAAACACTACCATTTGTTTTCTTCTAAATGTTTTATTCATCTGGGTATTTCTTTAGATTGTTTTTTTGTTTTTTGCTTCTGGGTCAAGGTTCTATATTGAATCTAAAAGGTAATGGATTCAGTCTAAATAATTCTAATGCAAAATATAATGCATTCACAAAATAGAACTTCTCAAGTCATGGAAGCTCTTATTTGTTAATATTATTTACAACTGGAGACAAATGACATCAATACTTGGTAAGCAGAATTCTAAGATGCCCCCCCACTATGATTCCCACCCCTTGCTATTCATATCTTTGTGTAATCCTCTCCCCTTGAGCGTGGGCAGAACCTGTAACTGATTCAAGGCATAAAAATTTTTTAAGGAAAAAGTGAAGGAATATAAATTCCATGATTATGTAATGTTATGTGGCAAAGGTGAAGGGATTTTGTACAAAGTCCCTAATTAATAACAAGTTAATCAAAAGCAATTATTTAGGGAAGGCCTGTCCTGATCAAGTGAAGATCTAGAGGGGTGCCTGGATGGCTCAGTTAGTTAAGCGTCTGTCGCTTGATTTCAGCTCAGGTCATGATCTCACGGTTGGGGAGTTTCAGCCCCCACGTCAGGCTCTGTGCTGATAGTGCTGAGCCTGCTTGAGATTCTCTCTCTCTCTCTCTCTCTCTCTCTCTCTCTCTCTCTCTCTGCCCCTCTCTTGCTCACATGCACACACATACATGCTTTCTCTCTCTCTCTCAAAAATGAATAAGCTTTAAAATAAATAAGAGGATCTAGAGAGGAAAGACTCAAAGCAGCAACACTACAAAGATGTCCAGTACCCTACTGTCCCTTGAAGACACTGCTTACATGTATACACAGGAGGACAAAATCCAGAAGTAGATATATAAATGTTTGAATTTCTAAATAATCATCTATTATGTATTAAAGATGTTACCCATTCTTTAGCACCAAGCTGAGACATCAGTTTGGAGAGAAACTTCATTGAGAACCTAAGTGGTGACCCTTCTAATATAGTGAATATTTATTGACAAACTGCCTATGATATACACATGATGATGAAGAATATAAAGTCAACATCCTTCAACAGCCTAGCATTTATTGGCTGAGTCAGACATATACAGATAACATTTCATGTTATATAAGCTACAAGGAACATAAAAACAAACAACATTATAGTGCAAATGAGGTAGGTATAAATAATGAGTAAAGAAATGGATCCACACAAATGGACTATGGGCCGAGGAGCTGATTTCTAATGTCACTACGTAAAGGAAGGGGCTCACGTTCATCACCCTCTATGTGGTCCACTAAATTCTTCACATACAGCGTCGTATTTAATTCTCATAATTTAGTCAGGTGGAGTTATTGTATCTTTTTTTTTAATTTTTTTTTAATGTTTTATTTATTTCTAGGAGAGAGAGAGAAAGACAGCGTGATCAGGGGAGGGTCAGAGAGAGAGGGAGACACAGACTCTGAAACAGGATCCAGGCTCTGAGCTGGCAGTCAGCACAGAGCCCGATGCGGGGCTCGAACCCACGAACCGCGAGATCATGACCTAAGCGAAAGTCGGATGCTTAACCGACTCAGCCACCCAGGCGCCCCTATTGTATCTTTATTGTATAAATAAGAGTATTTCTAATCAGAGCCAGTAACTAGACCTAAGTGTAGAGGGGACTTCCAGGATTTACACTTAGATCTCTAAAACTCTATAACATATTGCTTCTTATAAGTAGTTAACAAAATAAAACTTTACATTTTGGTATACTTTTCTAAGCATTTTCAAAAATATTACAGCTTATGCTAAAACATCTCATAGTAGTATAGCTGTTATTATTATTTCCACTTAATAGCCATGGAAACTACCATTGAGAGGTTGACTTATCACTCAATTAGTGAAGGAGGACTAGACCCTGTCCTTTGGATATCTGGTCTCTCACACCTTTTCCACAACATTTCTTCAACAACATTTCAGAGAGAACAGAATTTGAGAGAGAAGGGAGAAAAGGGAAAAGAAAACATAGCTGTAGCTCTGACTGTTCTCTAGCGGTTCTTTAACAGTGATAAAACCCCATTTTCTATAATCAAGCATCTATTTACTTCCATCAGTCACTAATTTTTGTCTATTTAAGTCTATACTGTCCCTTTCTCTTTTTGTAATCCTGAAAAAGTAGATGCATTTCACCAATACCATGTCATGTAAAGATCTACTGACATATTCCTTTGCCTTTGTTATTCTTTATTCCTCTCCAGTTTTCTGCAAAAAAATGACACAAATCTGCTTGCCCCAATTTCTCTAATCTTCTTGCTTTTTCATATGCTTTTGCTAATTACTGCACTACCCACAGTTGTTTTCAAACATTCCTCCTTTCTATTTGCTACATATTTTCCTCTCTAACTCCTCCTTTAAACCTCTTACACCATTACCTTCTCCTTTTTCCTTATAGAGATTCAGATTTCTCTATTATAGTGCTTGACTCTGGGAGCCCTCCTCAGTTCCCCAGGAATCCTATTATCTGTAAGACAGGACTAAAGTGTTTTAACTGAGTATTTTTTCTGACTAAAATAAAAAGGAAAAAGAAACCAAAAATGGCAAATGTTTGGTCATTAAAGGGTAAATAGATTTTAGAATGGTTAAAAAGGTAAATATTTCCTAAATGCCCAAATATTTACCAACTAAGCTTTTATCAAATACCACTTGCTAATATTTTCTTTCTATGCCCTAGTGGTTTCCTACTCACTGGCCTCCATTGTAAGTATATAATGTACAAAAGTACTCAGAGCAAGGCAACGAGCGATATTGAAACTCCATCCTGCCGGAAATACTTTTCACTGACTTGCCTCTGCCCTCTGTGATCATGAACAGAATCACTTCTGCTTGTGAAGATAAGTAGCATGGTTGAATAAAAGTCTGTTAAAATCTAAATATATAATCGCCATGTGACCCAGGAGAGGGAACAAAGGAGCTGAGCCTTGGCAATAAATGATGAAGTTATATTTGAAGACACTCTCCCTCTAAAGCTATCATATAGGATTCTCTCAAACACCATGTAAGGAATCATTTCCTTCACTCTTTCTTACATCTCCTATACCTATACAAGTTATAAAGTAAATTATAATTTTTTTATTTTAAAAACTTAAATACATCTTTTTATGGTAGTTTATCATGACTTTGACATTTTCCTTACAATGCACATGGATGATTGCTGTCAAATGGAAGATGTAGAATCAAAGCTTAAACCTTAGACAAAAACCACCCTTTTACATCCTCTTAGTAGACATAATAATTACTGCAATGCTATTTTCTGACACATTATTTCATCTTTTAAAAAATTTCAGAGCAAAGGAGGTTTCAAACCTATCTCTCATTTTTTAACGTGTTAGAAGTTTTATTTTGAGGGGCACCAGGGTGGCTCAGTTGCTTAAGCATCCAACTTCAGCTCGGGTCATGATCTCACAGTTCGTGGGTTCCAGACCCACGTCGGGATCTGTACTAGCAGCTAGCATAGAGCCTGGCACCTGTTTCAGATTCTCTCTCTCTCTCCCTCTCTCTCTCTCTCTCTCTCTCTCAGAAATAAATAAAAATGTTTTTTAAAAAAAGAAGTTTTACTTTGATCAGAACACCATGGTCATCTATATACTCACTAATGCTTTGCCCTAGAAGTTAACTCTTCATCAGAAAGATTCTTGTAAAGCTTTAAATTTACATGGAATCATCTACTCTGAGACATTCTGAGTAAGAATAGATCTCAATGTGAACAAACATGCAAGGGGAGAAAATTAGCCATGGGGACTTGTTCTTAATTTTCAACACAGAATTTTATTTCTATGTCCATGTTTTCCTGCAAAGAACCACCTAGAGATTTACTTTCATTTCAATGAAAACAGATATTGTAAAGGGACTTGCACTTCTTTCTGGTAATGGCACGCCAGATAATTCAGACCAACCCTCCCACTGATAACTCTAAAATCCTTTATCTGAACTTAAAAATGCTCTGGATAAACAATAACTAACATCTTTCTGAAAGCATAGAAGAGCTCGTTAAACAGTAAGGAATTACTGGGCAAAAAACAGAATGAAAACTAAACAGGTGAGTGCAGATTTGAGGCCACTTGCTGCTCTGAGATGCTCTAATCTGATTGAGAGACACAACCTTACTCCTGACATCCTCTTGGAATTAGAGAGCAAGATCTGGAGGACTAGTGGGAGTGACTGAGATGTCAAAAGGCTGGAATCTTGATGTAAGGATAAACTGGAAGTGAAACAGCCTTCACATGGACTTTAGTCATGCACTGAATTACCTGAATGGCACAGAAAATTTCACATATTGAAACTGGATTAAGATAATCCAGAATTGCTGGTTTCTTGGATGTCTGACAATAGTAGAAAAAAAATCATCTCAGAAGGATGACAAAAGCATCTTAGACCTTAAATTATTTCTATGAATAATTTGTAAACACATTATTTAGCACATGATCTAACCTGACCACACAAAGAAGAGCTATAATAACATGAATAATAACCGTCATAAATAACAGACGATAGAAATGGACCTACCAGGCCCCTATGCAAAGAAATTATCAGAGAATGTTTTTTAAAAAAAAAAACTATAATTACAACATTATGTCAATAAAAGTAAAACATGATATTTTCATCAGGGAACTAGAACTATAAAAAGTAACATTACATACTTATGAAAGAATCAACTAGATAGAACTAAATATGAAACTAAAACCTATCATGGCCGAAACTAGGGATAGGTCAGAAGAAATTATCTAGAAAACAGGATTAAGAGGCAATCTCTAGAAAATGAGGGAGAAAGATAAGGAGATAATCAGATCTGTTGAGATAGTGTAACCTAAATTGGAATTCCAGAAGGACAAAGGATAAAGATAAAAGAGGCATTGTTTGAAAATATAATTACTAAGAATTTCCCAAAAACTAATGAAAAGTATCAAATCACAGATTCAAAAAGCCCAAACAGACTTTAAATAAGAAAAAAAGACCAAACAACTGAGAAACTTGTGGTGGAGATGGCCAAGGAATCAGTAAACATATGATGAAACCAGAAACACAATAGGAAAGATCAACAATACTAAATAAGATCTGGTTTTTCAAAAACAAACAAAACTGACAAACCTTTAGCTAGACTGAGAAAAAAGAGAAACTCCAGTAACATCAGAAATGGAATAAGAGCAGATATTACAAATGATACTACAAAAATACATAGGATCATAAGAGACTACTATAAACATTGTATGCCAACAAATTGGATAACTCAGAAGAAATGTAAGTATGTGTTGAGCAGAGTATTTATCTCCTAAATTAACAATTCAACTAACATCTAAAAACACAAGTTACTTGCAGGGAAAAAAAAAAACATAAGAAATTATGGCACACACTCACCATAATTGGGGGGGGCATGTTATTAACAAGTCAGAAATTCTGCCATTTATGTTAATTTCCCTGAGCATTACATCTTGACCCCATGACTATTATAATTACCTACGTTAGTTTTTTAAGATAGCTCTTTAATTCCATAGAAAGATCTTATTAAATATCTCCAAATAACAGATACAACTTTAACAAATGTATCAAATACACCATAAATGCCTATCTTCATATCACATATAATGGAAAGTTAGTGTTATAATTTTATAGAACATGTTCTCAGCCAATTATTAACATTTGCCCCCTTGTAAAAAAATAAATATATAATAACTCGCATGGGATTTTTGTTTTTGTTGATTCTTTACAGGTATTCTAGTGATCTAAGTAGATCAAATAAGGGGAATAGGTTATAACTAACTTTACTAATAGCTTAACTCTAGAAAAAACTTGGGCCAAGAGTCTGTGAAATATTTTTATTTTTATGAATTTTATGGTGTAACAGCAGAGGAAGGAATTAACATTTGTGGATCTACTTTTATGTGCCATATAAAATACCTACAAAAACCATGCAAAATAGGTATTATTAGATTTCTGTTTTTCAGGTGGATAAACTGAGGTTCAAAGTAACCTAGTTAACACTTTATCTTTCTACCGTATATCAATATAGATTAATAAAAAAATATTCAGAGGGGATCATTTACTATATAATGCTTAGAATTGATTGTTTACATTATCATAGTTTACTACATTTAGACAGCATTTTAATGATTAACTGAAGTTAAAAAAATCAAATACATCTCGAATATCATCTGAAATGTTATATGTTAGAATCCAGCAAGTTATAAATTTTTGTAAATCTGACAACATATATATTCTCCATGTTCAAGCCATCACTTTTAAGCCCATAACATTCTGAATTTTTATTTTAAATGAGTTTTGGTTTTCATCATGTGAAAATAAAGAAACTTCTATATTAACGAAGAATATATATGCATTTCAAATATAGCTATATATTTATAAAGCAAATTTTAAAATTAAAAAAAGAATGTTCTAATTCTGAGCCCTAACTTTTACTGGCTTGAATATTTAGCATCAAGTTAGTGATTTTTGAATGACAGGTGACTTGTGCAAACAGAATTTCAAAGTTATCATTTTAATGTAAAAATGATATTCAGTTTTATATGGTTTATATTCTCACACAGATTATTAGAATGCAATCTCAAAGGGAAGAGATTTTCAAAAATCCTGACTAAATTATTAGGTAGTGGTCACAGTTGTTTTCATAGATTCGACACAACCTCACGTGTTCAAATACAAATAATTAGGGCACCATGGCTCAGTCAGTTCAGCATCCAACTCGATTCCAGCTCAGGTCATGATCTCATGGTTTGTGAGATTAGGCCAGTACCCTCTCTCTCCTTCTCCCTCTGCCCCTCCCTGCTCACACTTGTACATTCACACGCACGTGGCCTCTCTTTCTCAAAATAAATCAATAAACTTAAAAATATATGTGAATCATTTAAAAAAAACAATTGCATAACTAATAAGTAACATTGTTTTCTATATTTCTTATTTGTAAATATTTTTATTTCATTTACCAACTTTTATAAGTAAAGAGTGGACAAGTCATTCACTATTTAATACTGTGCCACAAAAACAGAATTAGACAGTAATAAGCTGAAACAACTTTACAAAAGGAGCTTGTCAAAATACAAAAGAATCCTGAAGAAATGAAATCTGCTACATCACTTATAGCTCTAAATATTTTTAAAGCAAATGTCAATAGGTTAGGAAATAGCTATATTTGTGTATGTTATTACTTTGAGGTTTTTAATCCATAACACAGACACACACACACACACACACGGATTAAAACCTAAATGCTTGTAATAGGAAAGAGTTACTATAGACTACATACACACACACACACACACACACAATGTGTATGTATGTACATGTATACACATATATACACAGAGATATATACATATATATACAGACACAGATACATATATATATACACATACACACACACACACACACACACACCTGTATCTTTTCCCTTAATTCAACATGATCCCTCAGAACAACAATAAAAAGTTACCAGGAGCCAACCTAAAAGTTCCCAGTGGCAAAATCTAGAACAATTTGAGCAACAAAATAAAAAATATAGTATTGTATTATAATCCAACTTATAAAATAAATATGCATGAGTCCATATTGATATAAATAATTGTTTGGATAAATAGATAAATGGGAAGAAAGGGTAAGTCTTTCTTACAGAATAATTTCAAATAATGTATATAAATACTTCCTCCATTCCAGGAAGTGTATAGAGCCTCTTCTCTCAAGTGTAGACTAATGACTTACTACCAAAAAATAGAGTATGAAAAGAATAAAATAAGTAACTTTACAGTGGAGAAACCTGGCAAACATTACTCTAATCAAGTGATTGAACATCACCAGTGAAATCATGTTGATATTGTGTACAACATGATAGGATGTAACAAGAAAAGCATTTCTGTGATGTTCTTTCCAAAACCACATAATCCCTGTCTAATCATGAGAAAAACATCAGACAAATCCAGAGGGACATTCTAAAAAATTACCTGGCTTATACTTTTCAAAACTACCAAGATCATAAAAAAAACAAGGAAAGAGAGAAACTATCACAGATCAGAGGAGACTAAGGAGACATGAATACTAATGCAACATGGTACCCTGGATGAGATCCCAGGACAGAAAAAGAGCATAAGTGGATAAACATGTGCAACTTGAATAGAGTTTGCAATATAGTTGAAATTAACGTATCAAAGCTAATCAGTTTCGACAAATGTACCAGGTGTGTACCCTCCCCTGCTCATGCTGTCTCTCTCTCTCTCTCTCCTAGAAATAAATAAAAAAACATAGAAACTAACCTTCTTATTTTGGAATAAATTGAGATTTTCAGGAAAGATGCAAAGATACAGAATCTCCATGTATCCTTTATCCAGTTTTCGCTAATACTGGAGGCTAAAACCTGTGTACACCAAACCATACCCATCCCCACTAAAGAGCTGCTTTTTTTTTTTTTTTTTTTTTTTTTTAACCGGACCAACATAGATGCACTGCCCTGATTAATTCTGGTAACTGGCTTGCTTAAACAGTCACATTTAATCCGTTCTCTAGATGTAAATTCTACACCTCCACCGCTACCATTTTATCTCACTCTCTGGAGTAATCAGACTATATAGTTTCTCTGAGTAGCATTATCGTCATTTCTTTCACCTTGTCTCTAACCATATTCCCCTCTTACTGTCTCTGAATTAAGTCTCTTAGTCTTTCTGTCTGCTCATTTCATTTCCAATTTCACTTCCACTCTGCCCTGTCATTTCTCTTTGTATATGCTCTTCCATCAGCACTGAATACACCCTGCTCTTTATTTGTAGCTGGGAATTCTGGTTCTATGCTTTAGACTGTCCTTTGTCTATTGGGTGTTTTTCTTTTTTCCTTTTTCTTTTTTTTATGTATTTTTATTTATATTATTTGTCTTCACTCCTTCCTCTTTTTTTGCAGTGTCCCTTTTTTTCTTTTTCCCTTTCAGTTTGCATGTTTGTTGGATTTCTCTGCATTTGTGTACCATTGTTCCCTGTGTGTTTCTCTGGGTTTTTTTTTTTCCCCAGGGCTATCTCAAGAAACAAGCCATACTACAAATGGTGGAGAATCCCAAATACCACTACGAGTATGAAAACAAAATAACCAAGATTTCAACAAGAGAGACCACAAGACACCATTCAAAGAACACTTTCTGAACGGACAGGCCCTGGACAGTCAAAGAGCCTTCTTTGGTACAGTGGCACTTGAAGGTGCAGAGTGCACAATAAGCTTTTAAAACTAAAAAGGGGCGCCTGAGTGGCTCAGTAGGTTAAGCGTCTGACTTCAGCTCAGGTCATGATCTCATGGTTCATGGGTTCGAGCCCCATGTCAGGCTCTGTGTTGACAGCTAGCTCAGAGCCTGGAGCCTGTGATTCTGTGTCTCCCTCTCTCTCTGACCTTCCCCGTCTCACGCTGTCTCTCTCTCTCTCAGAAATAAACAAAAATAACATTTAAAAAAAATTTTTTTAATAAAATAAAATAAATAAAACAAACAAGAGATAGAAAGCCAACAAAAATGAGGAAATGGAAGAACTCTTCTCCAAAGAAATTCCAAGAAGAAATGACAGCTAAAGAACTGCTCAAGACAGATATAAGCAACATAACTGAACAAGAACTTAGAACAATAGTCATAAAATTCATCACTGGGCTTGAGAAAGGCATGGAAGACATCAGAGAAACTATTGCTACAAAGACTATGGCACTTAAAAAATAGTTGTGATGAATTAAAAAATGCTATAAATGAGATGCAAAATAAAATGGAGGCGTCCAATGCATGGACTGAAGAAGCAGAAAGGTGAATTAGTGATTTAGAGGACACAATTATAGAAAAATTGGAAGCTGATAAAAAGAGAGATAAAATGATCCAGAAACACAAAAGGAGAGTTCGAGACCTCAGTGATTCCATCAAATGGAATAATATCCATATCATAGGAATTCCAGAAGAGGAAGAGAGACGGAAAGGCACTGAAAGAGTCCTTGAACAAATTATAGCTGAAACTTCTCAATCTGGGGAAGGAAACAGACGTTGATATCCAAGAGGCACAGAGAATTCCCCTCAGAGGTTAACTTGAATTGATCTTCTGTATGACATATAGTGAAACTGGCAAAATAGAAGGACAAAGAGAACTCTGAAAGCAGCTAGGGATAAAAGGGCCCTAACATACAAAGGGAAACCTATCAGAATGGTGGCAAGACCTATCTACTGGAACTTGGCAGGCCAGAAAGGAATGGCAGGAAATCTTCAACGTGATGAACAGAAACAATATGCAGCCAAGAACCCTCTATCCAGCAAGCCTGTCATTCAGAATAGAAGGAGAGATAAAAGTCTTTCCAAATAAACAAAAATTGAAAGAATTCGTCACCACTACACCAGCCTTACAAGAAATCTTGAAAGGGCCTCTATGAGGGAAATGTTGCAAGGAACACAAGATACCAGAAACACCACCACAAGCATGAATCCCACAAAGGGCACGATGACTCTAAACCCATATATTTCAATAATAACACTGAATGTAAATGGACTAAATGTGCCAATCAAAAGACATAGGGTAGCAGAATGAATTTAAAAAAAAAAAATCCATCCATTTGCTGTCTACAAGAAACTCATTTTAGACCTGAGGACACCTTCAGATTGAAAGTGAGGGGATGGAGAAATATCTACCATGCTACTAGAAGTCAAAAGAAAGCTGGAGTAGCTATACTTATATCAGACAAACAGGACTTTAACATAAAGACAGTAACAAGAGATGAAGAAGATGAATTATTATATAATAATTACAGGATCTATTCATCAGGAAGAGCTAACAATTATAAATATCTATGCACCAAATATGGGAACACCTAAATATATAAAACAATCACAAACAGAAACAATCTTGTGGATAAGAATGTGCTAATATCAGGGGACTTTAGTACTCCACTTACAGCAATGGATACATCAACTAGACAGAAAATACTAAAGAAACAATGGACTTGAGTGACACATTGGACCAGATGGATTTGACAGATATATTTAGAACTCTACATCCTGAGGCCAGGGAATTCACTTTCTTCTCTAGTGCACATGGCACATTCTCCCAGATAGATCACGTACTGGGAAATAAAGCAGCCCTCAATAAATATCAAAGAATTGAGATCATACCATGCACACTTTCAGATCACAAGGCTATGAAACTTGAAATCAATCACAGGAAGAAGTCTGGAAAACCTCCAGAAACATGGAGGTTAAAGAACACCCTACTAAAGAATGAATGAGCCAATCAGGCAATCAGAGAAGAAATTTAAAAATATATGGAAACAAATGAAAATGAAAATACAACAATCCAAACTCTATGGGATGCGGCAAAGGCAGTCCTAAGAGGAAAGTACATTGCACTCCAGGCCTATTTCAAGAAATTAGAAAAAGCACAAGTACAAAATCTAACAGTGCACCTAAAGAAACGAGAGAGAGAGAGAGAAACAGGAGCACCCCAGACTCAGTAGAAGAAGAGAAATAATAAAAATCAGGGCAGAAATCAACAATATAGAAACAAACAAACAAAAAAACACAGTTGAACAGGTCAACGAAACCAAGAGTTGTTTTTTTGAAAAAATGAACAAAATTGACAAACCACTAGCCAGGTTTCTCAAAAAGAAAAGAGAGCACTCAAATAGACAAAATCATGAATGAAAATGGACTTATTACAACCAACCCCTCAGAAATACAAGCAATTATCAGGGAATACTATGAAAAATTATATGCCAACAAACTAGACAACTTAGAAGAAATGGACAAATTCCTAAACACACACTCACTCCAAAATTCACAAGGGAAGAGATGGAAATTCTGAACAGACCCATTACTACTGAGGTAAATCGAATCAGTTATCAAAAATGTCCCAACGAATAAGAGCCCAGGGCCAGATGGCTTCCCTGGGGATTCTACCAGACATTTAAAACAGAATTAATACCTACTCTTCTCAAGCTATTCCAAATAACAGAAATCAAAGGAAAACTTCTGGACTCATTTCATGAAGCCAGCATCCCTTTGATTCCCAAGCCAGACAGAGACCCAGTAAAAAAGAGAACTACAGGCCAATATCCTTGATGAATACAGATGCAAAAATCCTCAAGATACTTGCAAATCAAATTCAACAGCACATGAAAAGAATTATCCAGCATTATCAAGTGGGATTCATTCCTGGGTTGGAGGGCTGGTTCAATATTTGCAAATGAATCAATGTGATACATCACATTAACAAAAGAAAAGATAAAAACCATATGATCCTGTCGATAGATGCAGAAAAAGCATTTAACAAAATACAGCATCCTTCTTAATAAAAACCCTCGAGAAAGTCGGGATAGGAGGAACTTACTTAAACATCATAAAAGCCATCTATGAATAGCTCTCAGCTAATATCATCCTCAATAAGGAAAAACTGATCAGAATTGGCAAAGAGGAAGTCAAACTTTCACTTTTAGTAGACGACATGAAACTCTAATAGAAAACCTGACAGACTCCACCAGAAGCCTACTAGAACTGATCCATGAATTCAGCAAAGTCTCAGCGTACAAAATCAATGTACAGAAGTCAGCTGCATTTTTATACACTACTAATGAAGCAACAGAAAGAGAAATCAAGAAACTGATCCCATTCACAATTGCACCTAAACCCAAAAAATACCTAGGAATAAACCTAACCAAAGATATAAGAGATCTCTATGATGAAAACGATAGAAAACTTATGAAGGAAATTGAAGAAGACACAAAGAAATGGAAAAACATTCCATGCTCATGGATCAGAAGAATAAATATTGTTAAAATGTCATTACTATCCAAAGGAATCTACACATTCAATGCAATTCCAATCAAAATGGCACCAGCATTCTTCTCAAAACTAGAACAAACTATCCAAAAATTTGTATGGAACCACAAAAGACCCCGAATAGCCAAAGTAATATTGAAGAAGAAAACCAAAATGGGAGGCATCACCATCCCAGAATTTAGCCTCTACTACAAAGCTGTCATCATCAAGAGAGTATGGTATTGGCACAAAAACAGACACATAGACCAATGGAATAGAGAACTCAGAATTGGACACACAAATGTACAGCCAACTAATCTTTGAAAAAGCAGGAAAGCATATCCAATAGAAAAAAGACAGCATCTTTAATAGATGGTGCTGGGAGAACGGGACAGCAACATGCAGAAGAATGAAACTAGATCATTTTCTCACACCATACACAAAAATAAATTCAAAATGGATAAAGGACCCGAATGTGAGACAGGAAACCATCAAAACCCTAGAGGAGAAAGCAGGAAACCCTCCTTGACCTCAACTGCAGCAATTTCTTACTTGACACATCCCCAAAGGCAAAGGAATCAAGAGCAAAAATGAATTATTGGGACCTCATCAAGATTAAAAGCTTCTGAACGGCAAAGGAAACAATCCATAAAACTAATAGGCAACTGATGGAATGGGAAAATATAGTTACAAAAACATATCAGATAAAGGGCTAGTATCCAAAACCCATAAGGAACTCACCAAACTCCAAACCCAAAAAACAAATAATCCAGTGAAGAAATGGGCAGAAGATATGAACAGACACTTCTCCGAAAAGAACATCTAGATGGCCAACAGACACATGAAACGATGTTCAGCATCCTTCCTCATCAGGTAAATACAAATCAGAAGGATACTGAGATACCACCTCACGCCAGTCAGAGTGGCTAAAATGAGCAAATCAGCGGACACTAGATGCTGGCGAGGATGTGGAGAAACAGGAACCCTCCTACACTCTTGGTGGGAATGTAAACTGGTGCAGCCCCTCTGGAAAACAGTGTGGAGGTTCCTCAAATAATTAACAATAGAACTCCCCTATGACCCAGCAATAGCACTGCTAGGAAATTACCCCAGGGATACAGAAATACGGGTGCATAGGGGCACATGTACCCCAATGTTCATAGCAGCACTCTCAACAACAGCCAAAACATGGAAAGAGCCTAAGTGTCCATCAACAGATGAACGGATCAAGAAGATGTGGTTTATCTATACGATGGAATACTACATGGCAATGAGAAAGAATGAAATCTGGCCATGTGTAGCAACATGGATGGACCTTGAGGGTGTTATGCTGAGCGAAATAAGTCAGGCAGAGAAGGACAAATACCATATGTTTGCAAGTATAGGAGGATTAGGAGGAACTTAACGGAGGACCGTGGGGGAAGAGAAGGGGGGACAAACAATGGGGGAGAGGGAGGGAGGCAAACCATGAGAGACTCTTGAATGCGGAGAACAAACTGAGGGCTGATGGGGGTGGGAGGAAGGAGAAGTGAGATAATGGACATGGAAGAGGGCACTTGTGGGGATGAGCACTGGGTGTTATATGGAAACCAACTCGACAAACTATTTTAAAAAAAAATATCCAATGGAAAAAAGACAGTCTCTTCGATAAATGGTATTGGGAAAACTGGATAGCAACATGGAGAAGAATTAAACTGGACTACTTTCTTACATCATACATGTAAATAAATTCAAAATAGATAAAAGAAATGCAAGACAGGAAACCATCAAAATCCTGGAGGAGAACACAGGCAGCAACCTCTTTGACATCAGCCATAGCAACTTACTAGACACATCTCAGGAGGCAAGGGAAACAAAAGCAAAAATGAACCACTGGGACTTCAAGATAAAAAGATACTGCACAGCAAAAGAAACAACCTACAACACTAAAATGCAACCTATGGAATAGAATAAAATATTTGCAAATTATGTATCAGATCTAGAGTCAGTATCCAAAATCTATCAACATCTTATCAAACTCAATACCCAAAAACCAAACAGCCCAGTGAAAAAATAAGATATGAGTAGACATTTTTCCAAAGAAGACAGCCAGATGGCCAAAAGACATGTGAAAAGATGTTCAACATCACTCATCATCAAGGAAATACAAATCAAAACCACAATGAGATACCACCTCACACCTGTCAGAATGGCTAAAATTAACTACACAGGAAACAACACATGTTGGCAAGGATGTAGAAAAAGAGGAACCCTTTACACTGTTGGTGAGAATGTAAACTGGTGCAGCCACTCTGGAGAACAGTATGGAGGTTCCTCAGAAAGTTAAAAATAGAATTCGCCTAAGACACCAGAACTGCAGTGCTAGGCATTTGCCCAAAGAATACAAAAATACTGATTTGGAGGGGTACCTGCACCCCAATGTTTATAGCAGTATTATCAACAATAGCCAAATTATGGAAAGAGCCCTGTGTCCACTGACTGACGAATGGAAAAAGAAGAGGTGGGGTATATATACATAATGTAATATTACTCAGCCATCAAAAAGAAAAATCTTGCCATTTGTAATGATGTGGATAGAGCTAGAGTGTATTATGCTAAGTGAAATACATCAGTCAGAGAAAGACAAATACCATATGATTTCACTCATGTGTGGAATTTAAGAAACAAAACAGATGAAGGGGGAAAGAGAGGGAGGAAACTGACAAGACTCTTAAGTCTAGAGAACAAACTGACAGTTGCTGGAGGGGCAGTGGGCAGAGGAGGCACTAAATGGAGGATGGGTATAAAGGAAGGAACTTGTGATGAATCACTGAATTCTATTTCTGAAACCAATAATATACTACATTCTTTAAAAAGAAATGAGATCATATATACAATAATATTTTTTAAAATGCATGAATACTATTGTAAAAGAATTGAAGAGCTTTTTAAAAAGTCATAATGCTATTTAACTAGGCTCACATGATCATTGCTCTGCCCCAAGTACTATTAGTGGACTGGTCTGTGGCCCCAACCTGTATAATCTATCTGATGGCTTGACGACGGAAAGAAGTTTTACAATGTAGGAAATCCAGAAATAGAAATTACCTATATTCAATTTTTAAAGAAACTAAATCTAGAAGAAAATAACAGTTTGAAGGAGAATTATAAAAGTCAAAAATGTCATACTTTCATTTTCAGCTCAATCAACCTAGCTTTCCCTTTTTTCTCTAGGAACACATTAGATCACTAATAATTCCCATAACTATGTTGTCCTTTTTCAGTTCTTTTCTTAGAAAAATTAATTTATACATTTATTCTAAGTTGGCTTTGAAATTAATTTCAGATTTGGGTGAATGCCTATCTAGTTAAAAAATACAAATTACTTTGTGTTAAATATTCTCAAATACTGATTAAACAACATCCAGAAGTTGCTTTATTATAATCATGTACAGAAAAATGAGACTTGTACCCTGATTTAGACATGTCATCTTGATTATCAATTAATATTTCAAATTCTTCATGGTTTTAATCACCTCTAATTTGGGCATGAAAATAAATATGTTCCTTGACAATAATCCCAGCAGATGTTGAAATAACTGAAATTAGTTTAATTGTTTGAAGAATTATAACACTATTAAACATGATAGGCATGTAAATGTTGCTAACTACTTGGTTACAAGGATATTTAAAGAACTACCTAGTTTCAAAATTAAATCAGAATAATTTGATTTCTCCAAATGAAAGTACAACCATAATAGATTTTGTTAACAGCCTTCAATTAAGAAGGTCCTGTAAAATCTTTCCAGAAAAAGAAAAAGTTGATTTTTCAAAAGCTGTTCTAAAATCTCTGAGCATAAAAGACATGCAACCCCTAAAAGAATAGGACCTATTTTAGAACTATGAATAAGTGAGAAAAAAGTTAGAAATTATGCTGTCATAAAACTCTTGTTACCTAAGATACTGAAAATTCCAAAAACAATATATATAAGATCTAGGCAAAAGGAAGAATTTCAACAAATGTAAAAAAGTTTTTATATCATAGTAACTAGGCTTTCCATAAGCTTTTGTCAATATACCAAAGATAAAAGTATCTGCTTATCTCTAAGTTTGAAGTAACTAATTTAATTTACAAGGGAAAAAGCATTTGCTAGATAAAATTTTACAGCATTATTAGCAGTGCTGATTATAAAATACTTATTTATTTTTTAAGGCATTTGAAAACATATCCTCTAATCTCTTCTGATTCCTGCATAGAACTTCCAAATCAGTTAATGATCTGTAAAAGGACAATTTTGAACTCCAATGTGTAGCTCTAGACTTCCACATAACCTGGTATTAGAATGTGAAAACTATTAATTTCACCTAATGTCTTCTGCTTTACAGATATATTTCCCATATATTTTTGATGCAAAATTCAAAATGATAGAAACAAGATGAAGAGAAATTTTGGTATTTTTTATTTTTAGCATCCTAAGTGTCAATTTGGTTTAAAGGAATTACTAAATTTTAACTGCCAAAGTGAAAGAACATCACAAAGAAATGCAGCTAGTATTTAATGGATTAAGCCAAGGGGCCTAAACAGAGCATACTCTAAATTTTCGTTACAAGCCAAAAACCATACATGTTTTTAAACTCAACACACCTTTCACAGAGTATGTCTACTGTATGCCAGCTCCTATACCAGCCACCGGGGACATGGACATGATTTGGACACAGTCTAGTTTTGGGAGATAGACCCGTCCAACTAATTATAAAATGCATTGCTACCCTGATTATGAACCTCTCATGGAAACATAATTTATCTGTTTAGCCACATTATGAACAGATCACAGAAATCCACACACTTTTCAAAAAAGGCACTCACACTAGAAACTAGTTTATAAAACTAAGTTTTACGAAATTTGGGGCAATCAGTAAATTTTGCATATAGTTAACTATTACATTCATTGGAAATTTAAGTTTCTGTTAAACTTTTTTTAAACGTTGATTCATTCACAGCATATTCAGGTACATTGATAGAAGTTATCTCTATTGAATTATATCATCACCTTTTTCCTTAGGCTATTTCCTTTCCCTCTTCCAAAGGTAAATGCTTCCTAATATTAAAGGGAGTTTTGCATATAATTCA
This sequence comes from Hyaena hyaena, assembly GCF_003009895.1. Lineage (NCBI taxonomy): Eukaryota > Metazoa > Chordata > Mammalia > Carnivora > Hyaenidae > Hyaena > Hyaena hyaena. The sequence goes on along the minus strand of NW_024081084.1, from coordinate 534,486 downwards.
GGTGAACAAAAATGAGTAAGATTTTAAAAGTTTCCCAACACATCTTCTGCATTTGATAAATGTTCATTGCTCTTTATTTTGACTGGCTCTCAGATTTATGTAAAATTCCCCGACTTGGTTTTCAGTTTGAATGTTTGGCCAAAACTAAATTCTTTGGGAATATTACATTTTCAAAAAAATCTTAACTTCTTGAAAATATAACAAAGTCCAAACAATACTCTGTTTTCTTGTACAGGCTTTATCCAAAATAATCAAAGGTGAAATTTTATATCTTTATTCATATAATATAAAACCACGGCAGTGGCTTATCAGAGAGGAATCTATAAATGGAAAAATCAGACCAACATACAATAATTTCTACTATACTTGTAAATGGCTGGGGAGAAAAATCGGGGGGTGGGGGGTATAATAAGAATTACATGTTTTCAGGGTGCCTGGGTGGCTCAGTCAGTTGAACATCTGACTTTGGCTCAGGTCATGATCTCCCCGTTTGTGAGTTGGCACCCCACATCCACTGCTGTCAACACAGAGCCCACTTCAGATCCTCTGTTCCCCTCTCTATGCTGCTCCCCTGCTCGCACTTGCTCCTGCTTGCTCTCTCTCTCAATAAATAAAACATTTTATTTTTTTAATGTTTATTCATCTTTTTGAGAGACAGAGTGTGCGAGTGGGGGAGCAGCAGACACACACACACACACACAGAATCTGAAGCAGACTCCAGGCTTGAGCTATCAGCACAGAGCCCAATATGGGGCTGAAATGTGATATCATGACCTAAGCCGAAGTTAGCCACTTAACCCACTGAGCCACCCAGGCACCCTAAAAATAAATAAAACATAAAAAAGAATCATATATTGTCTTCCCTACACATATTCTAATTACTACATTTTCTTTAATAAATGTATGTTAGCTATGGGTAAATATTATCACAAGAGGTTGTGTATTATACACAATATATCTACAATTTTTTTTTAATATTTTTATTTTATTTCTAGGAGAGAGAGAGAGAGAGACAGCATGAGCAGGGGAGGGTCAGAGAGAGAGGAAGATACAGACTCTGAAATAGGCTCCAGGCCCTGAGCTGGCAGTCAGCACAGAGCCTGACGCGGGGCTCGAACCCACGAACCAAACCGCGAGATCATGACCTAAGCAAAAGTCGGACGCTTAACCGACTAAGCCACCCAGGTACCCCATATCTACAATTTTTAATAAAATTTTCATTAAAGCCCATAGTTCCATGGGAGCATATAAGAACTATGAGAGAAAAAGTTACTGAGAATTGCCAAAATCCGTCCTACACAGGGACACAGATAAAGTAGGATAGTCACATCTAGCCACACAGGAACTCTTTTTCTGTTTCCTTTTAAAAGAGAATTTATAGATTAATAGAGGATATCCATTTGTTCTATCTTTTTGTAGATTCTATTTTTATCTATTTGGCATCCATTCATCACAGAACCAAGTATAGTAACTATATTTTCCTATTTTCTATATTACTGGTGCTTTGGCATTTGGGGCCTTCTAGACCCAGGGAGAGACTGTCCCATTCAGGGCTAGCTAAATCCCAAAGAAAATTAACAACTTGCCTACAAACATTCTTTTCCTATGCAAACCAACCAATCCCAAATCTATACCACCAACTTCCCCCTCATCTAACTCATACAACCAAGCTAATGGTTCCCCTGACCTAAAGCATCTCAGAGCCAGGTACCAGGCAACCAGAGCCGACTTCCAATGCCCACTGGAATTATTTAAATTAGATAATTCTAAACTGTTCACACTGCCTTGCCTTGCCTTTCTAATACAGGCTCTAGCCTAACTTGTCCATGCTTTTCTTAACCTTCCTAAACCTGTCTTCTGCCATCTGACCAAAAGCTGGAGCTTCCCCTTGGTCCTGCACAGCACATAGCAACTTCCCCTCCAGAGACCTGCCATTTTAACAAGGCTTTCCTGAGCTCCCCTGGATTATTCTGGGTAACTAAAACTTCTGTACCTCCTCACATTCTCTTCTCCCCACCCCCTCACAGCATTCTTTTACTCTCTGCTTCTCGATGTTTGGCTATTTTATTTATTTTTAAATATTTATTTATTTTTGAGAGAGACAGAAAGACAGACAGAGCATGAGTGGGAGAGGTGCAGTGAGAGAGGGAGACAGAATCCAAAGCAGGCTCCATGCTCTGAGCTGTCAGAACAGAGACCAACACGGGGCTCGAACCACAAACCATGTCATGACCTGAGCCGAAGTCAGACACTTAAACAACTGAGCCACCCAGATGCCCCAGTATTCAACTATTTTAGATTCCACATATAAGTGAGATCATGCAGAATCTGTCTTCCTGTGTATGGCTTATTTCACTTAGCATTATGTTCTCCTCAATTGTTTCTGAGTATTCAATTATTACTTCTGAAAATCAGATGGTCTCTAACTCTCTCAGGCTGTAATCACTCACTGTGAAATTAGATGGATTAAGATCCACCTGTTCTTATCTTATCGTAACCTCACTGTCATTTCAAATTGTATTCTAAAAAGTCCCCAAAATCTTTAATAAATTTTATTTTTAGTTTTGTGTTTTCTCTTTGAAGAATGGTCAATAAGAATGGACATTTTAGTTTCCCTCAGCTCCTCCGTGTCTTCTTGTGGCCACACCTGAGTGACCATCTCATAAAAGGCCAAGAATACTGAAACTATTGACTTGAAAAGATAATCTGAATTATCTTTGAGTCTTATTTGTACTGATCTTATTCTCCCTTTTACATGGACTGTCTGCACAAAGACATTATTATCATAACAGTGCAAAATGTTTCTTAAGCCCATGATTGGCACAGTTTACTATACTTTCCTATGTGGATCGAATCTTTGCTGCATTTCTAAAAGACAGTAAATCTTTCTTTACCTCCTCCATTTTGATCTAATAGGGAGGTTGCCATAAAGGTAATTAATGTAATTGAGTTCATTAAAATTTTAGATTCATTAAAATATGTGAAATATTCATACATTAATGTTTGTATTAAAGTTCAACTGCATTTTGTGAAGCTCTCTTGCTTCCTGTTTTCTAAAGATACAGGTTAATTTTGAGATAAATATAAATATGTGTTTATAAATCATTGAAACATAATCACCAAATTATTGTTTTATGGAACAATCTGAGATTCAATAAACTTTGAAAGTCTTTTCATTCCCTCTTCAAGGTGTTTTCTGAACCAAGAGAAACACCAGGAAAGTCCATTTCTTTTTCCAAGAAAAACTGAGTCTAATGTCAAAAGTTTCAATGTAACCATGGAAGGTATTAGAATTCATTCTAAAATACTTGACCTACTTGAAATCAAGAGAACTGAGATTACTAGATATTTTGTACTGATATATATTACTAGTCTAAAGAATCAAAGATATAAGCCCTTTTTTAACGTATGCCAGGTCATGCAACCATCTCTAAAGATGGGAGAAATCTGTTTAGATGAGAAAGTCATAAAATTCAGTATTCCTAGTCTCAAAGACATAATGAAGTTTAAGTATGTTAAAAAGAAATGGAATGATGTTTTTAAATCATTAAAGGGAGCAAGTGAAATTATAAGCTACTTAATGTCGTTTTGTGAAAGGTTGATCTTTTTTTATTAATTTTTTTAATGTTTTATTTATTTCTAGGAGACAGACAGCGTGAGCAGGGGAGGGTCAGAGAGAGAGGGAGTCACAGACTCTGAAACAGGCTCCAGGTTCTGAGCTGGCAATCAGCACAGAGCCCGACGCGGGGCTCGAACCCATGAACCGCGAGATCATGACCCAAGCGAAAGTCGGACGCTTAACCGACTAAGCCACCCAGGCGCCCCGAAAGGTTGATCTTTTTAAAGCTGTGTTCAAGATTGAGCATGTTTTAAATGAATATGGTTAGAATTTCCTGAATTATGAGAAAGCCTCATTGATTTCTTAAATGGACAAAGACAATATTTAGTTCACTATTTCTGCATTTTTGTCCATACAAAGATTTGGCAAAATATTATATTATCTTACATCACAAAAATGGTCTGTACTGGAGATTCAACTCCTTTGGTTAGACTAGCACTAGTATCTAAACATTCTCTAATATCAGGCTAAGAGAGTACATGTTCAGGATTGGTTGTTGTTTAGCTCTTATGTTAACCATTTAAATGAGTATTTATGTCAAACACTAAATAGAAAGTACTACCTTACAATACCAAGACAAACATAAAGTAATTACTGTTGTATAACTGTTACCAAATTATGTGATTTAAAAGTAGATTAATCTCAGTTCTTAAAAACTAATTCTATTTCTCAAGCCACATAAAGAGAAAAAAATATTAAATCAGAGTTATGAGCACAGTACAAATCACCATGTTTTACTTACGTCACAACCTATTGGAAGGTCTAGAATTTTACTTTTGTCATTTGTCATCTACCAGGATCTTTAGGTACTTCTTCAACACAGTTCTGATGACAAGAAAGGTCCTAGATGGTTCAAATAAGAATGACAGTTCTCTTCTTATGGAGTGATAAAGATCAAAGTGCTGTACATAAGAATTATCTTAATACAAATAAAACCTATGTCTATTATAAACTAGTCAACAGTAAAGCTAAGAAAAAGGACAAAAACTTTGAAACACCTTGTGAATTGGACCTCTCCAAACTTCATTCTTAAAACTTTTTTTTTGTTTAAAGAAATGTCTGTGGTTTTTGCAGAAGGAGAGGAACAATTTCACGCATTCAAAGATGACTGAAAATGTTCATGGCCAAAAGAGGATCTAGTATGGATCTGCAGTGATAGGGCCAGAGGTTCATATCTTCACTGTACAAAGGAGCCATGTATAAATATAAAAAAGATAAGCTAATAACTATAAGCATATTTTGGTAATAACTTGATCATTTTCCAAATAGTTCAACATCTTTCTGAACTGTGATTGAAAAAAAAACAAACATACACTTCATAGAGAAACACTATCTATATAGCAAAGTTGGAAGTGGAATACAAAAGAAAGTGTTAGCACAATGTTGCCAATTGTCAACATTTTAAAAATACCTGTGAGGCTTCTAATGGAAATAAAACCTGGTTATATAACCATTCTGGAAAGAATTTGGCAATATTTATAAACAGCCTCAAAAATTAGCCTAGTAGTTCCTTGAAGAAATGACCCACCCCTGGACTAAGGCAGAGAAAATACAAGATGAACTTGGAAAATCTTGTGGTGTCAGACACTAAGGAAGTGCTCAAGAATGAATGAAAGCAGTTTGAAAGGATGAGAGCCAGTTGAAGGAGCTCCTAATATCCAAGGATGAAACCATTTGAACAATAAAACTGGAATTGAGAGTGTTGGGATACAGCCCATAGAGTAAAATAAATCTGAGTCCATAATGAAATAAACAATTGAATAAATAAATGGAGGAGAAGTGACAGCTCTTCCCTATAGAAAAATCCTAATTTCTGAATGCAGAAAGAATGAAAGAAGCAGAAAATCACCCTTAGGCAAATACCACAGTAGTAACTAAATAATAAACAAGAAATAAGTCACTGATGAATGCTAAAAGCTATGGGCAAATGATTGAGGAAAAATAGGATATTTGCTATAATTTCAAGTATCTACCCCAAGATATTCATTACTACAAAGGAAAGATTTTTAACTTTACAGGTAGAAAACCCAGCAGACGCCTTCATAATTAAGGTTAACATATCCAGATATAACTCACCATGAAAGAACCGTCAGTTCAGTGGTATTCTTGACAATAAATACATAACCTCAGTCTCATTATGAGACCCTCAGAAATACAAATGGAGAGATAATCTACAAAAAAAAAAAAAAAAAAAGCCCTGTCCACTTCAAGAGTATCAAGGTCATGAAAAATAGGGGAAGACTGAATAATTAACAAATTGGAGATGATTAAAAAGACAATGGGGTAGCTCAGTCAGTTAAGCATCTGATTCTTGATTTCAGCTCAGATCATCATCTTATGGTTTGTGAGTTCAAACCCCACATCAGGCTCTGCACTGACAGTGTGGAGCCTGCTTGGGAATCTCTCTCTCCTTCTCTCTCTCTGTCCTCCCCTGCTCATACACTTTCTCTCTCTTTTTAGAAATAAATAAACTTAAAAAAATAAATAAAATAAAATTATATTTAAACACAAAATGGGATCCTGGAACAGAAAAATGACATTAGTCCTTTGATACCCTAGTAAATACTATTGTTTATTTAATAGAATTTACTAGCATTCATTTCCTAGATTTTATTATTAATCTAATTATGTAAGATATTAATATTATGGCAAAGCGAATGAAAGGTATATGGGAAACCTGTGTACTATTTTTGCAATTACTGTGTTAAGTGCAAAATTTATCTCAAAATAAAAAGCCAAAAAATAACAAAATGAATGTTTCCTTTTACATGTTCTTTTCTATGCTTTCTAAGCTATGCTAAACAATAAGTATTAATTTTAGAATTAGGAAAAATGAATTTTATTAGATTTACCAGATTATTGGCTTACATCTTATTACTGTCAAATGGATAAATCAAGTTATTAAATAAGCATTATCAAATCAATAATTCATTATCAAATTAATTATGCATATTGGATATAAAACTCTTTGGTGAAGTAATTTTAAATGTTTTTTTTTTTCTAGGAGAGAGAGAGAGAGAGAGAGAGAGACAGCGTGAGCAAGGGAGGGTCAGAGAGAGAGGGAGTCACAGACTGAAACAGGCCCCAGGCTCTGAGCTGGCAGTCAGCACAGAGCCCGATGCGGGGCTCGAACCCACGAACCGCGAGATCATGACCTAAGCGAAAGTCAGACGCTTAACCGACTAAGCCACCCAGGCGCCCATGGTGAAGTAATTTTAAATCCAAAGGGAAATATTATTCCAATAGTTAAAACAATGAGGAGAGTGATTTTTTTGAGTAATTACTCCAAACAATATATTAATGTGTGTGCATAATTATATACATAATTGATTTTCACAAGCCTGTGAGGTAGATGTTATTCTTATTGTCATCATTCTTATTTTATAGATAAGAAAAGTGAGGCTTTGAACAGCTGGGAAACTTGCCAAAACTGGCATACATACTTAATTGGAACAATTAGAACCGTCTGACTAAAGTTGAAGCTCTTGACAATTTAGGTCAACTAGTGTTGCTGCTTAATATATTAACCGTGATATGTTTAAAACGACTTGCATGCACTTAGCTCTGTCAGAAAGCAGCACAAAATTTTGTGAAATAACAGACTCTGTTTTTAAGAATCTAGCACTCTAATCAAGGAAACAAGTCATATGTATATGTGTTTATGTATGAGTAAAAATAATTTTATATATACATATAAATTACAGAGACATGTAATACTTAATCAATGTTAAATGAGTAAAATGAGCAGTAAGCAATTTTGTAATCCATTATGATATATAAAATATATCTCCATCTTTTTTTTTTTTTTTTTGTAAGATTTGGTCTTCTAGCATTCCCACAACTAAAATAATTCAGACATACTATAATTTTCCAGTTTAATTTTTTAGGGTAAATATTCTCAAACTTTAGTGTACATTAGAATCACCTAGAGAGTTCTTTATATTGCTTATTTATTGGGACCACCCCCTTGATATTCTTCAAACCTGAGTAGCAAGGCCCAGAACCTGCATTTTTAATGAGCTCTCCTGATGATTCCGATACAGGTGTTTTTTGAGTTTGAAGTTTAATAATCCCTTTATTTGTAAAATACTTATAATATCCCCTAGAAATGCTCTGTAAAATTATATAATATCTGATTTTTACAGGCATTTATATCATAACATTATTCATTAATAAAACAAAGTACATAATATGCACTTAAATAATAAATTATACATTAGGTTTATGTCTTGATGTCTACATGTTTTTCCATTTTATAACCACAATGTTTTTTCTGAGCAAATCAGAAGACTTTTGATAGGATTATTCCAAGTGCAGCTTAAGTATCAATAAAATATCACCTCTGTATTTATGAAAGGAGCAGAGTGAATTTAACAATAATGAAATGTGCTTCATAAGCAGAGCTATGTTTTGATTCCATCCAGTAGTTATTACATACGTAACTATTTTTTATGGCACTTGCCTTCTGGAATGTGACTAGGTCATCACCTTTGATATCAAAGCCTCATTAATTGCAAAAAAAAAAGTCATTTAGGAAGCAATTGCCTTCTGTAAGTAATTTTGGTTTCTCAGAATAAGCAAGCAGCAGCATAGGCACAAATAAAAGTTGGAGGCACTCCAGCAACCTAACACAGTCAACATGCAATGGGAAAATTCTTCTTAAAAAAATCTTGCTTATTAAATCCTTATAGCATTTAATTTTCATGATAAATGATCAAGTATTCATGATACTGATATAAGGACTTTATTATTAAATCAAAACCATACCAAGTCCTTGGCTATAATACATTCTCACTCTATCCCACTAAGCCGGTAGATTAGTCTCTATTTCCATACTCTTGGAAGACCTCTGGAATCCTGAACTCTTTGAAAATGGCCCAAGTTTAACACAGGAACTCAAATATAAATGGCATCCAGAAATTTTTGTGTCATTTTGAGTACACAGAAGTCCTCACTAAAAAAACAAAAACATTACCATAAGAAATTAAAGATCTAAATACATCAAGAGACAGTCCACATACATGTTTTAGAAGACTGAGTATTGCCAAGATGGCAATTCTTCCCAAATTGATCTGTAAATTTAAAACAATTCCTATCAAAATATTTGCAGGGTTTTTGTAGAAATCAATAAGTAGATCCTAAAATTCATATGGAAATGCAAAGGACCTAAAACAGCCAAAACAATGGAGAAAAAGAAAAAGTTGAAGGGCTTACAATACTTGATACCAAATTTTACTATAAAGCCTCAATAATCAAAACAATGTAGTATTAGGGTAAAGAAATATACAAAGATGAACAGAACTCAGAGCCCAGAAAAAATGTCCTTCTATTGATAGTCCATCTACTTTCAACAAAGCTGCCAAGAAAATTCAATGGAAAAAAGGTGGCCTTTTCCACAAATGGTGCTTGGGCAATTAGCTATCTATATACAAAGAATTTAGACTCATACTTCACACCATACACAAAAATTAACTCAAAATGGATCATCGATCTGCATGTAAGAACCAAAACTATAAAACTCTTAGGAAAAAAACATACAAAAAAACTCTTCATGAGCTTGATTTAGGCAGAGTTCTTAGATTCAACACAAAAAGTATAATCAATCAAAGAAAAAATTGATAAACTGTGCTTCTTCTAAATTAAAAACTTCCATATTCCAGAAGTCATCATTAAGAAAGTTAAGACAAGGGGCACCTAGGTGGCTCAGTCGGTTAAGCATCCGACTTCAGCTTATGATCACACGGTGACCGTCATGATCACACGGTTTTTGGGTTCAGGCCCCATGTCAAGCTCTGTTCTGACGGCTAGTCAGAGCCTGGAGACTGCTTCAGATTCTCTATCTCCCTCTCTCTGACCCTCCCCTGCTCAGGCTCACTCTTGCACTTGCTCGCTCTCTGTCTCTCTCTCTCTCTCTCTCAGATATAAATAAAACAAAAAAATTTTTGAAAAAAAAAAAAGGAAGTTAAGACAAGGTCAGGCAGTTAGAAAATGTTTGCAAATCATATTTCTGACAAAAAGATTATATCCAGTAATATGTACTATATATAGTATATATATAACTTACAAGTCAAGAAGACAACAAGTACCAATTTGAAAATGGACAAAATATTCTAATAGACATTTCATCAAAGAAGATACACAATGGCTATCAAGCACATAAAAAGATGTTCAACATCATTAGTGCTATAGAATAAAGGTGTTTCCCCAAAATTAGTATATTGAAACCTAACCCTCAAAGTGATAATATTAGAAGGTGGGACCTTTCTCGGGGCACCTGGGTGTCTCTGCTGGTTAAATGGCCAACTCTTGGAATAGGCTCAGGTCATGATCTCACAGTTTGTGAAATCATGCCTGGCATTGGGCTTCTCAATGACAGCATGGAGAAGAGAAGAGGACAGAGCCTCTTTCTCCCTCTCTCTCTCTGCTCCCTCCCCAACACACACACACACACACACACACACACACACACACACTCTCTCTCTCTCTCTCTCTCTCTCTCTCTCTCTCTCAAAATAAACTTAAAAAAAAAAAAAAAGAAGAAGAAGAAGAAGGGCCTTTGGGAAATGTCTGGGTCTTTTATAAAAGAGGCCCCAGGGAGCTCCCCTCCTTATCCTCCATATGACAACATAGCTGAGAGATGGCTATCTATTAACCAGAAATGGGCTCTCACCAGATACCAAACCTGTCACTCCTTGATTTTATACTTCCTAGCTTCCAAAACTTAAAGTAAATTTTTGTTAAACCATCCATTCTATGATATTTTGTTATAATAATGCAAATGGACTAAGAAAATAAGTTATTATGAGATTACAAATCAAAATCACAACATCATACCATTCTGTACTCATTAAAAAGACTATTTAACAAGACAAGTGCTGGCAAAAATGTGGAGAAATCTAAACTCATATTACGGTACAACCATTACATGTAAAACGGCACAATCTCACTGAAAAAGAGTCTGTCAATTTCTTTGAACATTATATATAAACTTAATATATGATCCGGTATATCCACTCATAGGAGTCTACCCAAGAGAAGTGTGAATATATGTCCACGTGGAAACATACACATAAAAATTTATAGTAGCACCATATATAAGAGCCAAAAGTTAGAAACTATACAAATGACTAAACTCTCAATAAACAAAAGGTCTGTTAACCATACAATGTAATACTTTCCAGCAATAAAAAGGAACAAACTTCTAATACATGCTATAACATGAATGGATCTCAAGAATGTTTCACTTAAGTGAAAATAGCCAGATGCAAAAGATGGTCTACTGTACAATTCCACTTATATTAATGTCCAGAAAAGGCAAATTTAGACACTAAAGGAAATCAACAAAATGTAGATTAATTATTGCCTAGGGCTGGAAGTGGATATTGACTACACATGGACTAAAGAAAGCTTTTTGGGACAATGAAATGTTCTAAAATGTATTGTAGTGATGATTGCTCAGCTCTGTGAATTTACTGAAAATCACTGAATTGTGCACTTACAAAGGGAGAATTTTATGACATGTAAATTACATATATATTATGTCCATTTATTATGATATGTAAAAAATCCACTTAAGCTTCATAAGATCTTAAAAGAAACATACTTTGAAAACCACTATAAAATGATTGATAATTAATCTATGTTATCTTTGGAGTTTTGACTTACTATACCATCCAGTAACATAGTACTATATGAGGCTAAGCCAACAATGACCTTTAAAAAATGTAGATAACACAAAGTGAGGTACAATGGGGGAAACAAGTGTTTTTCTAGAAATTTAGTTGTTTTGATGTTCCTTATGCTAAAGTTTAATGTATATCAAGAGAAAGTTCAGAGAAGTGATCTGGAGAGAAAAATAACAATTTGACCCAAGTTAAACAGCTCTCTTCCTCTCTTGTACATAGGATATGCTATATACTCAAAACTTGGCTTTGGAGATAAATTCCAAAAGACTTCTAGATGTGCAAATAGTTTGATGAAACCCTGACCAACCTCAGCATTGTCTTCACAAAAAGAATACATTTTGTGGTAGACACTATCTCAGGGGTGTGTGTGTGTGTGTGTGTGTGTGTGTGTGTGTGTGTGTGTGTGTTGTGAATCTTCATGAATATTTCATTTGCTCTTTTCTTGATTTATATAAATAGTACTGATATAAGAATGTTTTGATCCTCAACTTTTTCTCTGTTAGTGATAAAGGTTAAATAACTTGTCTCTTTTTACAATACTTTTTAGGTAAAGTTCACCATTTTGCAGTATACAATTTAGTATAATTCACAATGTTATGTAACCATTAGCACTATGTAACTCCAAAATGTTTCTATCACTCAAAAAACAAAAACAAAACAATAGATGTTAGCAGTCACTCCCCCAATTCTGCCCCAGGTCTTGGCAACCATTAATCTACTTTAGTCTCTAAGGATTTGCCTATTCTGAACTTTTCATGTAAGTGGAATCATAGAAGATGTGGTCTGCAGTGCCTTACATTTTATAACATCTTATATCATAGTACTTTCATTTTTGGAGAGGTAAATGAAAAAGTCCATTTTATAATGGTATTCCTTTTATTTTTTAATTGGTTCTAATTAAAAAGAACAGGTTCGCTTTTTAATTAGATGCAATATTTTCAAATCCTAACTCAGTACTTATTAGCTATGGGAACTTGAGTAACTTACTTAACCTTCTCAGCCTCAGTTCCTTATCTGTAAGGCTGGATAACATTAGCGACCTTTCAGAATTATCATGAAGACTAAAGATGTTTGTGCTTAGTGTGAGCCTGAGACAATATCTATTATTACTTCATAATAATCATCATCATCATTTTTAACTTAGCACTCAGATGTTTACTCTAGAAGTTTACAAGAAGAGGGACTACACAATGATGGAAAGAATAAAGAGGTTTGGACTCTAGGCCAACCTCTGCCTTTAACTAATGTAAGCAGTATATCCTTAAATACCTATTCTTATCTCTTTGTTGTTCAGTTTCATCATGTGTTAAGTAAATTAAGGAGTTAGTCCAAAATCTACAATTGAGCTCTATAGTCCTTTTCAGATCAAAACATTTATGATTCCATAAAATAGATGCATTAAATACTAGTTATACCCTTTTTCTAAATAAGAGCAATATAACTTCAAAGAGTATCTGAGACAACTCTTTTAAGTGGAATATATTAGACTTTAATTTACATTTATTTTAACTAAATAAAAATGAATATTACTATATAGATGGAAAGTGGTATTCTCACAGAAAGCCAAATGATCAAGTATCATGTACCCTATGAGGTATAAGAAGGGAAGAGTGGAGTTCCTCTACAAAGAAATGTTGAGAGTGGCCCACGTTTCTCCATTCACTTGAAGTATTTTGCAGTGCACTATAGTCTGTGCTCAATTTATACTTCTGAATTAATGATCATCCCAAGGTTAGAAAGAAATGATACATTGGAAGTGTGATTATTTTTTGGCCATGCTCACTGACTCTATTTGAGTTCCAGACCTTTACCCAGATATTTTCTAAGCCTCCATCAAAGACTATCTCACTTCCTCATCTGACCTCAATATTTTTATCATAAACAATACTTGTAGGCTTTAGATTCTACCACTCATTAGCAACCTTAGCACCCTATACATACATTTTTATAGTCACTCACCAATGTAGAGTAATAATTCAAGTCATAAAGGGGGAAATGAGGATTTATTATACTGCATTTTGCTTCCTATGTATTACTATGTATGTTTTCTTTAAATTAGTACTATATTCTAAATTACAATTTAAATAAAATATAAATACCAAGATTACTTAGCCAACATACATATCTTTTCATTACTTTGACATTTTTGTCCCCTTTTCTTTCCCTCATATAATAACATAGGAGATTTTTCATAAGGTTCACAAATAAAGCAATAAACTGAGCCATTTGGAAACCTAGAATTACCATTTAAAAAGGAGCTATAGTCCACCAACAAATTACCTTTAAAAAGTGATCTTTACTCTAGTTCCATACCTCAGGGCAGTTTTACAAGCAAGTTCAACTTAAAATTAGTTCCTTTTAGGACATCAGAATTTTATAAGGGATCCAACATGAAACCACTAAAATATCACCCAAGATTAAATGGCAGGAGATAGAAATATTTGTCTTAAAACTACTCTCCTAGACATCTCTTCCATGGTCTGATAATTTATTCCTAGAAGCAAACTCAACAATGTCAAGGAAAAATTTGAAGTCCTATCCAGTATCCTAAATTTCTAGCTTCATACTTTCAAAAGATTACATCCATCTGTACTGAAACGATACCACCATCCTTACTATTACAAATAGTCTCCATACTTACCCATCTCAAACAGCTTATGATAATGATTAAGTATTTGGGGAGAAAAAAAGCAGTTTTTCTCTAAAAGCTAATTTGAGCTCTATCTGTTGACTAGCTAGACTGTGAGCACCATGAGGACAGGGTTTTTGTCCATCTTGTTCATTGCTACATTCCCAGCCCCATGAACATGTCTGGCCAACACGTATTTATTTTAACAAATAAAGGAATCTTTTGAACACAACTTGATCCATAGCTTCAGACATATCAGTCAGATGCTATCAAAGCCAGAATGTACTCTAAGCCCAGAAAAGCTGAGTGTCCTAACCCTTAGAGTGATGGGGCCCTATAAATGCAATGATGCCTTGTCCAGCAAAAGAAAATTATCTGTAAAGCTCCCTAATAAGGACTGAGAAAGAAAGGAAACATGTCAGGATCTCCTTCCCTCACACCCTTAAAATGTACTTTATATATATGCTAAATGAAGGAAAACCTTGGAAGCTCAAAAAGAAACTTTCCCTCCCTTTCCTAACAGCAGATAACTTTTATTGAGCACTTACTAAATGATAGATACTTCACATAAGTTATGATTCACTCTTTACAAAACCCAAGAGATATGTACAATTCCCTTCCCATTTTTTTCAGTTTAAGAAACTAAGGCTTATCATTTTCCCAAGATGATAAAGCATGTAAATAGCAGTGCTCTGACCTCCTCCCAGACTGTGTTCTTAAATACTATGCCATATTGCCTCTTACATAATTATTTGCAAAGTCATCAGATTAATTTTCTAAAGCAGAGTCAAAAGCTATTTCTTCCTTTCTCTTCCAAGTATAAAAACTCCAGTCCAGGATCTGATTATGATAAGCCTGATTAATAATGTAATATAAAAAACATAGTGCTTTTCTTTCTGAACTAGTTTTAGAAGACCTATATTCTAGTGCTGACTTCAGTACTGTGTGACCTTAGACAAGCCTTTCCAACTCCCTATGCCTTAATTTCTCATTTTTAAAATTAGAATAATAAAATCTGCTTTTCTTAACATGATTACCTTGAAAACTAAGAAACAAGTCCTATTGAAGAAGCTGAGAATACTATAGAAGTCTAAAAGTAGGCCAGTACTTCGGCATCCTTTCTCGCCTCTCAAATTTATTTTTCATATAATCAACTGCTAGCAAGATCTTCTTTTGCCATTAAACTATGTAACTATCTTGTACTGGCCATTATCCACATAAAATGCAACCTCTGACTCCTCAAAAATTTCCATCAGACTGATGATAGACCTTCTTTTCTAGTCACACTTGGATTTTCTCTGCTCTTTTAAGCCACACACTGACTGCCCATCTAACCCAGTAATGCTATCCTCCTTTGGTCCTAAACCCTGTAAGTGTTCCCTACAAGTGACAATTCACATGCCACAAAGTGACTTCAGTGTGCTTTTCTAGGCCAACTCCCAAACCCCTTCCCCCTAAAAAAGGTGGATTTTCCCCTATAAATTAACCTTTCCTAAATCTCCATCCCTCAACTCCTACATATAGTCCCTTCCTTTCATCTAAGGAACGATAGTTCTCTCTGACATTCTTGACATCCTTTATTGTGAGTACCCACAGAATCGTAATTTATAGATCTATTCAAGTGAGGGAAGACAAACCTTTTATTCTCAATTTTATAAAATAATGCCACTTTGATCCACAAAGAAATATTTCTACTTTTAAGCAGGCAGGCTAATTAATATGCTTCCTTTTTTCCACCCTCACAGCCCCCGCCCTTTATTTAGGCTCCGTTCTTGGTAGTGACGCCTGCATTCTTCCCATCCTCCAGCTCCCTCCCAGCTCAAATCTAGTGTCCTGAGGAGAACTGAGCATGCTCAGTAGCCACAGCCAATTCCGGGATGCAAACTGGCATCTTTTGCAGATTTTGAGCCCAGCAGGAGAGGTAAGGCCCTAAAAATACAGTGGCCCAGAATTTTCCCACTCCCCCTGAGGTATCATTTGATTTAAAGATGTGTTCACAGCCTAGAAATGGACGTGTAAGTGGACAGCTTCCTGCCAGTCCCTATTCTGCAAGGTGGGTCACCAACCTGAGTAACAGAGAGCTGAGAACAGCCCCTCTTCCTGGTTTGGTGCAGGGAGATTTCTGCTGTTCTGAGCTGTGATAGTGCTGAGGAAGCTTGCATTTGGCATCTCTGTTGCATCAAGAAAATACTGTTGTTGTTATTATTGTTGTTTTTCTTTTTTCCCTTCAACACAGCAACATCAGCTGCTCCAGGCTGAGAAAGAGGTTGCCTGAAGAGCTACAAAGTCTGTGAGCCAGCCAGAGAGACTATGGGGAGGTTAGGCAAACCAACTACTTACCCAAGATTTAGATCTGGCTTAAGATCCAGAAACAAGCAGGGTATTTCTGAATGACTACTCAGGAAGCTTTCAGATATTCAAAACTGAATTGTCAGCTTGTCCCTGCAAAATGCATACCTTCTTTGTATGTGAACCATGACACATTTCCTTTCAAGAGAGACTGACAGAATCAACACACACACACACACACACACACACACACACACACACTCCTCCTGTTCTCCTTTCCCCTGGTTTCTGCACAGACTAAATCTCTGGAGCTACAGCAGCAGCAGATTCCCTTACCTCACTGCCAGGGGGATGAGGCGTAGGGAGGAAATTTATCATGAATGGAATATGATAAAAAGGGAGGGGGGCTTCTTTACAGGGTCTTTAGCCACCACCGCACAGCCTAAGAAACAGAGATAGGCAGAAACAGGCAGGGAGAGAGACACACAGCTGTCCCTGCTGCTAAAACCTAGCCATCTCTTCAAACAGCAGCAAACATGAGACATTTCATCACCGTAGTGCATCCATGTTGAGAAGGGGGGAAAAAAAATCATGTGCTTTGCGTTATGCATTTCAGTCACCCGAGATGGGAGGAGACCCCTGTCCATATGTCGTGGGAGCTATCCACCACCCCAAAAGTACGTTCACCGCATCTAGCCAGCCGACCACTTGCCTGACAGGATTTGCAGCAAACACGGTTAATCTGTGACAGCAGGTTGTCTCTTACCGTAGGCAGCAGCGGCTCCATTTGAGCTCCCTGGTCTTTAATCTCCATGTTTTGTAACGCCTCTGGAATAAGCACCTTTCTCTGCAGTGTCTTCAATGTCCTACACTCAGCCCGGCACTCGCTCTGCTTAGTATTCGGATCAGGTAGCTCTGAAGCAGGAGGCAATTGCACACTCCAACTCACCAGAGTCACATGGCTCCTACTCGCTCGGGCTGCTGGCCAGGTTTTGCACTGAATGCCTTGGATCCCTGGGCCGGTAAGAGAGATCTCCCCAGCCCCTTGTCACTGCCCACACCTGGCTGCTGATATAAAATACAGCCTGTAAGCTGCAAGTCTAATGGACATTAAGAATCTCACCTAGGATGCTAACTTCTTATACAGACTAGTCCAAGGTGGACTCCAACCAGCTCAGCCAGATTTTAACACTTTGAGGCAATTCACTTCATTCCCAGAACCCCATGGGAGACATTAAGTCAAACAAGAGGATGTTAATAAGGTGTCCTAGATGTCCTGCTGTGAGTACATGGCGTCTTTAAAAACAGATGACATCAAAACTGATATGCCTTAATGAGATCAAACTGCGCATTAACAAAATCAGACATTTAAGTCATTGTTGACTCAGTAAGAATTGGGCATACAGATACAGTCAATATTTTAATTGTGAGACACTTAGGCAAGGCACACACTATCACAAATTAAAATATATTTTTCTCTGATTTCCCAACAAAAATAGGGAAAGTACTTTGATAGTAGCAATTATTAAAATACTAAAGCATTTTGAAGAGACAATGAATCTGACAACAAGCATATAGCCTTTTGCCTTAAAAGTATCAAAAACGGGGGCGAGGGGGAGAGGGGTAGAAAATTCTCTAACTAATCCATGGGATTAGTTATGTGTCAGTGAGAGGAGCTCTTTTGTAGGGAAAAGAAGTTAAAAATGGTTGTTGAGTGGCTTCATATTTCTTAGAATTAATTATAGATCTAGAGTATTTTAGGTAATAAAGCCCAGGTATCACTGAATCCCAGACTAAGTACAGAGGTTACTAATGAAGAGGGGTTAACAGAGTGTGACTGAAAATTACGGAGATGGCTTATCTTATATAAGAAAATTTCCACCAGATTTAAAAAGCATTCATCAGTTAGGAGTGAATATTAAATTATTTTCATCAACACACCAAAATTTTCCACAACATTCTTCATAGGTGGAATTATTAATAACTTATATCTGTTTACCCTCTCAATACAAATCTTTATAATAAACTATAATCTTGATAAGAAAACACCTTGTTTTATAAACCAGAGTGATTAATATATTTGAGTGGCAGCTTTGTGCCCACCACGTGGAGATGATTCTAAGGACTTAAACAACAAGGTGCTGATTGGCAATTTGCTAATTTGGGGCCCAACTTGACTTTCTACCATGGACTGATAAATAAAAGCTCCCTTTCCACTCACATAACCATAATTGAGCATCACAGACAACTTAGTAGGATAAAAGCGATGACCTCTCTAGATAGATAATTTCTATCTCATTAGGAGACTCTAAGTCATTGAGTTCATATTTGTTTGAAAACTCAAATATATTATTTATTCTAAGACCCAAAATAAAAATAAGATAGTATGTATTTTAAAGGGCTTTTAAGCACTAATTCCCTATAATGTATATTGTTAAAGCATACAGCTACTTTCCTGGAATAACTATTTCCTGAGTGTTCACTCTACTCTAGAACTGCTATTTCTATTGGTGTAACATGACTTAGCCAGAGTTCCAACAACCTACATCCTACTTCTAGAGCTCAAGCATGCCTGCATCTAAAGTTCTCGGATCCAAGATAATGAATGCTAGCTTAGTAAAAAGAAAAGTGGGGGAAGAAAGTGATCCTCAGTTAATCGACACTACTTCTATCTAACAACTCTAAAGACTTTAGAATTAAGGCCCATATCCTGGGAAAATATATCCAGATCCTAAGAAAGTCCTAATGAAGTAGAATTTATAACTTCTAAGAAGAAAATCAGCACTAGGGAGTAGACTTTTCACTAACAAAACCATAGAATTTTACAGATAGGCTCTTGGAGATCAACTTCTCCATTCACTTTCAAACTCAGAAACTGAAAAGAACAGAAGGTAAGGAAGAGAAAATCCCACTTGTATGAGCAGCTTGTTTTCCCAACTATGTATTGTCCACCTTGGAGATCCTGTTATGTCCTTGGTGGAGGCTAGGAGAGGAAGTATCTGGGGATATACATTTTGAAAAATACCCCCAGGTAACTTTTATATTTCTCCAAGTCCAGAGCTCTTTCCATTGCAATCAAGTTTCCTTGGATCCTAGATGATTAAAAATGAGTTCCTCTTTAGCCTGTTTTTATTTAGAAATCCACTGAGATTTCATTAGCACAATTTGACAGCCATAATTTCAAACATAACAGTACATATTACAAAGACTATTATTTGTCCAAGGAACTGAATGTTTCAGACATCTTACTGGAATGAGACAATAGTCCAGTTTTCATTCAGTCAGCCCTACTATGTGTGAGGGATTGCGCTACTGATGCTGTTTCCTGTCATACTGAGCAATATTAATGTGGAATTTTCCTCTCTGAGGAATGAAATAAAAGGAGCAATCGGCCACAAGCCAACCATACAAAGGGGAATTACAGAAAGCACTAAACAGAAGAGACACCTTCCTTTCCAGCTATCCACATAGTGGCCAATAGAAAAAGCCACCATGGTGTGCTTCCTTCCTTGATCTGTCCTGAATCCTGGGTCTCTTGCTGACCTCAAATTTTACTAATCCCCCAAGTATACAAGTCAGCATGGAGCCAATGTCCTTTCAGTTCCTATCTCCTTTTGCTATTTTAAGCCCTGGGGGTTAAGATATGCACATTAATATAATGTTTATCTTAGAGAAGAGGCTATCTAATATTATATTTGATACATCTAATTGTATTTGAAGAAGTCACTGGATTCTAAAGGTTATTGCCAACACTAGTATTTCAAGAAAACACATTTTAATCCTGGTAGTATTGGGCTCTGGCTTAGATCTGAAAGTCTTTTGCATTGACTCTTCTTAGTATAAAAGAGCTGAATTTTAGGCGACAAGAAATATATTCTGAACATTAATACTATGTTGTTGATAATATTACCTCAAGGTTAATATTTTTAAATGATCATTTTTCACATATGTAAATGTGTCAGAGTACTGTTTGTATCATTTACTTAAATGTTATCTCCTTTTACTTCTATCCTTTGGAATCTATACAAATGTTCTGAACAATTTAAGTATCTTATGTAGATTTAATAAATTTATCAATCTAAAAGTGTTTAGCTGAATTTGAAAAGTTCAAGAAATATCAAAACTGTTATTTCTTGAAAATGATGACACGTGACCATTTAGGAAAGGGAGAAGAATGCCCACTCCCAAATGTGGCATACCATGAGAAACCTCATTGTAGAATAGAGTTGAAAGGTGGCAATTCTTCCTCCATTTTGTAGATGTTTCTGGCTACCAACCTGATAGGCATGATTCTGGCCATCAACTATCAAAAAAAAGGAATATACGAAAAAAGTAATTAGAAAGCCCACTCCAATGTTGAGCAAGTGTCCAGATTTAAGAGATCCTCCAAGTCCCACCTCTCTTAGTTCACGATTGGTTTTTCCAATCCTGAAAATTGAAACAAAGATTTGATCTCCACTCTTTGCTCCAATTTACCCATACAGGGATACCCCAAAAAAGGCCTACTCTGTAAACTGAGTACTAGAATACAGGATCTTAACCTAATTCAACTCAATTCAATAAACATCCGGGGGGGGGGGGGTAGTGAAACTGGTGAAGGGAATCAAGAAGTAAAAGCTTCCAATTATAAAATAAATAAGCCATGGGGATTTAATGTGCACAGCATGATGACTATGCCAATATTGTATTGCAAAGTTCTAAGACGTTAAGCAAGGAAGTTTTAAAAGTTCCCATCACAAGAAAAAAAGTTATAACTTTATCTATTGACAGTTGGTAACTCGACTTATTGTGATGGTCATATACAAATGTTAAAACATTATGCTGTATGCTTAAAACATGGGACTCTGCAAATAATGATTACTTCATTGCAGTTCTTCATAATATGGCATAGAAAAAGGACAGATTAAGGATTATTTAACTACAATATTAACCCTGTAATAATAAGTGTGAGATTAATTATTTTCAGGTTAGGAATATAAATGATACATTCAAGGCTATTTAACAAAGACAATGATCATTTGGCTTAAAGGCTGATAACTGAAGATGTAGTAACTTGAAGCATGCATAGACTTACAGCTTACATAACAAGTAAAGGAAAATTTGATTTTCTTCCACAAAAAGAAATACCCTATTAGAAATTAATCATCTTGAGGGGGTACCTGGTTGGCTCAGTTGGTTGAGCGTTCAATTTCTGCTCAGGTCATGATCTCATGGTTTGTGGGTTTGAGCCTCCCGTCAGACTCTGTGATAACCACTCAGAGCCTGGAGCCTGCTTCAGATTCTGAGTCTCCCTCTCTCTTTGCCCCTCCCCACTCACACTCTGTCTCTCATTCTTAAAAATAAACATTAAAAGAAATTAATCATTTTGCCTTCTGGTCTACCTCTGTTTTTTGCACATATTTTTACTTAAGGACTTATCAAATGATATTATATTTCTTCTCTTCTAAACTATGACCTCTTTAGTGTAGGGTTCATGTCTTACTTGTTCCTGTACAACTTCTAGTACACAATAGGTACTCAATTCTCTATTTATATGTTTAATTTTTATTAAGGTATAGTTGACATAGAACATTAAATATAATTGTCTGAATTATTTATCACTTTTTCTCTCTCCCTCAACCTCAAACTGGACCACAATTAATGGAGAAAGAACACATAGCCCTTTATCCAGGGTACAGAGTGGCAACTAAAGTCCTTGTTCCTTCCCCATTCTTCCCCTCCTCCATTCCAGAGAATCTTTTGCTATGGACAAACTAGTTTTTCATTTTTCCTTACAATGCTATTATTTAGATACTGTGTACACCATGGGTTTATACTTCTGAAATTTAAAACTGGCTTTTCTATTGCATCATCCATTCCTGAGACATTAAATACCAATGACTACATTAAGAAATATAAGGCAGTTAAGTAAATGTAGGGGGGAAAAAACTTGATAAAAAAATATTCTTACTTCAACATTAGTAAAATAGGGCAAAACTGAACTGAAAATCATTCTTCTATTTTTATTAATAAAAATTTTTATTTAAGTGTTTGAATTCAATGTCTCCTCTCAAGAACAGAATTCTCATAAATCAAGAGAGATAAATAAAATTGGTGTATTCATTTAATAGACATTTACTAAATAACCCCTATGGGCACAATTTTGTGCTAGACACTGGAAATCCAAAGTCTCTACCCCAAGGAGTTCACAGTTTAGAAGAGAGAAATAATCAGACATTCCAAATCAGACAGATACATGAAAGAAATTGAAAGAACACCAAATGGAAGCAGCTCAACTGCCCAGCAACAGATGAATGGATAAATATGTGTTGTGTGTGTGTGTGTGTGTGTGTGTGTGGAATATTATTCAGCCACAAAAAGGAATGAAATCTTGCCATTTGCAACAACATGGATGGAACTAGAGAGTATAATGCTAAGCAAAATAGGTCAGAGAAAGGCAAGTACCATTATGATTTCACTCATATGTAGAATTTAAGAAACAAAACAAATTAGCAAAGGAAAAAAAGAGGCAAACCAAGAAACAGACTCTTAACTACAGAGAAACAAACTAATGGGGAGGTGGGTGGGGCAATGATAAAATAAGTGACTAGGATTAAGGAGTGCACTTCTGACGAGCACCTGGTGTTGTATGGAAGTGCTGAATCACTATATTGTACACCTGAAACTAATATAATACTGTATACTAACTATAATGGAATGAAAATAAAGTTCAAAAAAAGAATCAATGCCTTTCCTAGGATCTTGAAATACTACCTAGGAAATACAGATTCTATAACTTCAGGTACTTACAAATAAAGTAAGAAATTTTCCATTTACTGCATCATCAGTGTTGGTTTAAATATTTAAATCAGTTAACAATTCTCAATAAAACACATACGTTGTAAATAAATATTTCTTAAAGTTTATCTATGGGCAATTTACATCAAAATAACTTTCCTGGGGGTGATTCTGAAACTATTTGATTTCTAAGTCCCATCTCCAAAGATTCTTATCCGCAAATTGAGTTGAGAACATGGCACCTGTATTTTTAACAAGAAATTCTGATACAGATGGTCTGTACACAACCTCTTCCAAATGTTATTTCCATACTTTCTGTTACTCTAAGTATGGCCCTTTTTTAAAAAAAAAATTGGTTTAAATATCTTTATTTAGCAGAAATACATAATACCATACAGTATTGGGATAGATCTTAAATGAACTTAAGATGATATTAAAAAATAAATGCATGAAAAAATAAACACCTACCATTGTATGGAAGTGTTGAATCACTGTATTGTACATCTGAATCTAATATTACACTGTATTTAACTAACTGAAATTAAAATAAAAACTTAAAAAAAACACCTACCATTCATTAATGTTTACTATATGTCAGATACTGTGCCAAGTATTTTGTATAATTATTTAATTTACTCCTCATATTAACACCACAGTGCATGCATTAAACTCTTTACATATGGGAAGGCTGAAGCTGAGTGAAGTTAAACAACTTGCTGAGACTCACACAGTGATTAAGCATCAGAGTTAGAAATGCAACCCAGGCTATTGTCCCCAAAGCACTTACTTTTGGGATCATGCTATAACTGATCTCTAATTTGTCCACCTGGCCAAATGAAACAGTTATCCCCAAACAAAAAGAAGAAAAC
Organism: Hyaena hyaena; assembly: GCF_003009895.1. Lineage (NCBI taxonomy): Eukaryota > Metazoa > Chordata > Mammalia > Carnivora > Hyaenidae > Hyaena > Hyaena hyaena. The sequence goes on along the minus strand of NW_024081084.1, from coordinate 510,618 downwards.
CACCAGATCCAAACTCAAAGTTAGTACTGTGATCAGAAAATTTTAAAAGAATGAACCTGGTCAAGTAAAAATGACGTATTTCTATCACCAACAACGCATACAAGTGCTGCTTTATAGTTAGGCTTCGTCATGTTTATTCAGGAAAACACTGAGTAGAAAGCATGTGATCCTATGTCTTGACAAAAAATAATTGAGGTGATAACTATTGCATCAGGATGAGAACTCCTACAGTGGGGATGCCCCTAACCAGGTAGTTTCAGTATTTCTTTGGCCAAAGAACATACACTCTCTCCACATTATCCACTATCTTTTCTATAGACATGATAATTCAAATATTTTCAATGAATTCTGGTTTAGACATGATAATTCAAATATTTTCAATGGATGCAGATATGAGACAACACAGCATGACAGATCCTATGATGTAAACTCAGTGGGAACACAGGGGAGGGTAAAGATTATTGCCCTTTTTTTAATGTCTTTATTTTATTTTGAGAGACAGAGAATGAGAGGGGGAGGGGCAGAGAGAGGGCACAGAATCTGAAGTAGGCTCCAGCCTCTGAGCTGTCTGCACAGAGCCTAGGCGGGGCTCGGACCCAAGGACTGTGAGATCATGACCTGAGCCAAAGTCGGAAACTTAACTGACTGAGCCACCCAGGCGCCCCTATTATTGCCCTTTTTATCAAAAAAAAAAAAAAAATGATGAGTCTATCTACATAAGACTTATGGGTGATAGCAACTTTCTACGAGCTTTACTGTATTATTTAACCTTCACAGTAACTCCATGATGTGGATACTTTCCCCCATATTACAGAGAAGATAACTGCATTTTCCCAAACCACAGAGCTGGTAAATGGCAGGACTGAGATTTAAATCCAGGCAGGCTGGCTTTACTGAGCTTCTTGATCACCGCACCACTCTGCTTCTTATGGTGGGGAAAGCATGGGATTAGAAATCTCTGTCCCTAGGTAGCTCTGCAACTATGGACAGATTACTGCCCTAGTACTTTCTTTACTGGTTAAATAAGAGGGTTGGACTAAATGTAGTATATTCTGCACCTGTGGATACTAAAATAGGTAAAATTGAAGAGTCTGACTATCAAATGCAAGCCTGGCAACTAACTGTTGAAAAAGCTTAAGCAAATCAGTCAGCACTCCAAGCCTCAGTATCCAAACCATTTAGCATATTATTACTAAAAAAGAATTTCTAGGGTTTCTAAATATACCATACACTCATAAATCTCCAAATGTCAAGAAGGAAACCCTCCTGCCTGCCCCAGGAAACTCTTCCAGGGTGCCTGGGTGACTCAGTCAGTTAAGTGTCCAACTTCAGCTCAGGTCATGATTTCACAGCTCATGAGTTCGAGCCCCACCTCACACTGTGTGCTAACAGCTCAGAGCCTGGAGCTTGCTTTGGATTCTGTGTCTCCCTCTCTCTCTGCCCGCCCCCCCACTTGCGCTCTGTCTCTCTCCTTCTCAAAAACAAACATTAAAAAAAAAACATTTTTAATAAAAAAGGAAGTTCCTCCAACTCAATGCTGCTATGCTAACTAATCCAGACAGCCATCTCTCCTACTTTCCTCAGCTACTCAGTCTTTAAAGAGTGTTCCCTCACTTGCAAAGCCAAACATAAATGGTGTTTGTGTATCCAACTGATATGGTGTTTATCTGTGTATCCAGCCATCCATTTGTTGTATAATTTAGGGCTTAAAATCATTAATTACATTATGTACCATAATAAATTATAAAATACATTATGTGTTAAGTAAATAAGACTATATAAAGATAACTGAAACATAAATCAAACTCTCACAAAGCTTACAGTGTACTTGGAAATGGGGAAGGACAAACATTTATTTAGCATCCCATATGATAACAACTATAATAAAGGTATGAAATGGGCTCTAGAGAAGAATAGAGTAAAAGTATTCCACACAGGAGGAATAGTAGGTGTTCAAAAATTCTAACAAGTCCTATATGGCTGAAACATGGAATGTATAAAAGGAGCAGGAAAAAAGGACGGAAGAGAAGACAAAGACCAGACTATGAAAGGTCTTGTTTGTCATATACAATAGATTGGAATTTATATCACAGGTAATAGAAAACTAAGAATCTTCAGCAAAAAAGTGATAGAACAATACAACCAGTTAGGAAAATCATTTAAGGGGTCCCTGGGTGGTTCAGTTGGTTGGACCTCTGATTCTTGGTCTCGGCTCAGGTCATGATCTCCTGGTTCACGAGATTAGGCCCTGAGTCAGGGTCTGTGCTGACAGCACACATGTACTCTCTCTTAAAATAAATAAACATTAAAAAAGAAAGAAAGAAAAATCACTTAAGCTATAACATGGAAGATGTCAGGACAAGACTAAAAGCAAAGAAACCAGTTAGTAAGCAGATAAGAGATGATAAGAATCCAAACTATGATAGCTCCAGCAATGATGAATACAAGGAAACAGTTCCAAGAGCTGTGCAAAAGGAAAAATAGAGATGACTTTTTTATATGACAACATATTCAGATGCAGGAAATGAAGAATAGAAACATGCCAGGATTCTGGCTGGATGGATAGTGATAACATTCAACAATACATGGAAAACAATAAGAGATGCAGTTTGCGGCAATGACTAAGGACTTTATTTTGAAAGTAATGGGTGGCTGGGTGGCTTAGTCAATTAAGCAACTGACTTCGGCTTAGGTAATGATCTCCTGGATTCGAGCCCCCAGTTGGCCTTGGGCTTGCACTGACAGTGCAGAACGTACTTCAGAGTCTCTGTCTCCTGCTCTCTGCCCACTCCCCCACCCTATGCTCTCTCTCAAGCACTCTCTTTCTCTCAAAAATAAATATTTTTAAAAAATTTTTTAAGTTTGCAAGTAATAACAGCAGTTAAGAACATAGACTTTCTACTAAGGAGTGTCATTTAATATCTATGTGACCTTGGGCAAGTTTCTTAAACTCCTAAAGTCTCAGTTTCCTCATGAATAAAACTACGGTAATAAAAGAATCAGCTTGGAATTGTTCTGAAGATTAAATCAGCTAACACATATGAAGCACTTAGAATATTGGCAAGTAAACGGTAATTTCTCCAACAAAATAGTGGCTATTATTATTATCCCATTTAGTTTGAGGTGGTTAGACATTGTGTAAAGGCAAAGGGTAAGAAAATAGTTGGAAATATGGGTATGCAACCAGGAAAAAGTCTGAGTATGGATTAGGTTGTTTTTTTTTTTTTTAATATAGTTTACTGTCAAATTGGCTAACATAATGTATGTAAATTGTGCTCTTGGTTTTTGGGATAGATTCCTGTGATTCATTGCTTACACACAACACCCAGTACTCATCCAAACAAGTGCCCTCCTCAATGCCCATCACTCATTTTCCCCTCTCCCCAACCCAGATTATGTTTCTTTAAAAGGTTCTATGGAGTTAGGAAAATTCATTGAATGGATGGCTGAGTAAGCACCAATATTTAGAAGTCTTCCAGATGTTTTATTGACCCATTCATTATCCTAATTATTTGTTTCAAACTATTGCTGAGTCCCAGGTGTTATCTCTGGAAACATTTTTTTCCAATAAATCAAACCTTTTCCCAACCCTTCAGAAGTATCTTTATATTCAATCTATTCTTAAAATTATTGTTTTTAATATAAATCTGTGTTATGTTCTACTTGTCCATTTCAGTTCTGCTAGAAAACTGTAATATCCTAGAAGACCCCCTGGAGATACACACACACACACACACTAAAACTTTTTTACTGACACACAAAAGCACCCACATATGATGGAAAACATTATTCATGATTTGTATGTTCATGTACAATTCTGACTCCGGTTTAAGAGCTAGTGGGACCCATGAGCAGTGTTAGTCCCAGGAAAAAAAAAAAAAAAAAAACTGTGACCAAAAATGGGTTTTGAAGGACCTTGTCCTTAGCATTGGTCTGGTGGCACTGCCACAATCTCTTGATTCTACATGCTAACCTAGTAACCTGCCTTTTAATGTTAATGTCCTCAATTACTTAAATGGTCAAGAAGTCCTTCTTTTATTAGTATTTCCTTTCTACTTTAGAGAGAATAATAAAGAATAACAATTCCAGAGCTTCCTGAAGAAACACAATGTTTTTCAGACCTGAGGAAAGGGCAATTACAAAGACAGGGATGTTTACCCTCAAAACAAAATAATAATAATAATAATAATAATATAATACTCAAATGAAACAATGAAAATAGTGAGAAAAAGCTAGGGAACAGCTGGGTTAAAAAGTGATTATCATACCTCAAAAGGTCAATGTTCTACTTGCTTTGTTGCCTGCCAAAACATTTATGAGACCAGGAGCTTGATTTGCACTGTGCCATTCTAGAACAATTCTCACATTAATAAAAATAAAGATCTGTAAGGTGACGCACAGTAGCTACACTTGTGGCACATAATCTATAAATTTGTCAAATCTCTAAATTGTACAGCTGAAACGAATGTAACATTGTGTGTCAACTATACTAGAAGAAAAAAATGATCTAAAAACAAACCTTGAGGGTCTCCTGGGTGGCTCAGTCAGTTAAGCAGCTCACTCTTGACTTCAGCTCAGGTCATGATCTCATGGTTTGTGGGTTCGAGCCCCACATCAGGCTCTTTGCTGACAGTGAAGAACCGGCTTGGGAATTCTTTCTCCCTCCCTCCACGCCCCCACCACCGCCGCCCCTTCTGTACTCACATGCATACTCTCTTGCTCTTTCTCTAAATAAACAAACTTTTTAAAAAAGTAAGAATAAAAATGAACTTTGTACTATTCAAGGCCAAGTTAAAATCACACAAACCAATGAAGAGTGCTTGTAGAATACCTTACTGTTTTAATGAATAGTTTTTATTTTAAAAATTACATCTAATATAAAGGCATAAGGCATACTCCCTTTCAGTAAACTATATCTATAGAAAACAAGCCTTTTCAGACTATCACTGACCCAATGGAAATCACCCTAGCTACAACAAAATTTTATTCCTTTTCAACAAATAACTGACTAATTTTATGTGCAGATTCTTAATACTCACTGTCCAAAGAACTGGGAATATAGCAGGGAAATAAAACATTCAAAAATACTGGTTGATGGAAGGGAAAAGAGGAAGACAAAGAAAAACTAGGTACATGAGGGAAACATGGAATTTGCGAGATGATGAGGAGTACAATGAAGAAATGGAAAGCTGTTAAGGAGACTGAGTGTCTACATTTCCAATGTTAATTAATGATAACCACAGAAGACCTCACTGAGAATGTGACATTTGAATAGAGACCTGAACGAAGTGAGGTACTGAACCATGAAGCTGTTTGGGTGAATTTTCTAGACAAAGAGAATAAATGCAAAGAATGGATAGAAAATGAGCAGGGAAGGAAGCAGAGAAACCAGATACGTTTTTGCGGGAAGTCAAGCAAAGATGATAATAGGTTGAACCAGATGAGGTATGGTGGGATTCTGGATGTGTTTCTGAAGGCAGAGCCAACAGTATTTGCTGAAGAACGGAATGTGGATGAAAGAGAAAAAGAGAAGTCGAGGAAGATGCCAAGATTTTCGGCCTGAACAAGTAGGACAATATTTCCTTTACCTATGACAGAGGAGGACTGAGAATTTCACTTGTATTTAGCAACGAGGAAGTTATTGGGGACTGTCACAAGAGCCATTCATGGAGTGGTAGGAGGCAACTTAACAATGGAGAAAAATTGGAGCAGAGACAAACAATACTCCCGAAGATTCAAAAAGGAAAGCAAAGAACGAAGCCTCAACAGAGGAAATCAGTTATTGTTTACCTTGCAAACTAGACCAGCAAAGTGAAAATAAATACCATGTCTTTTCAAAGCATTTTACCATAGCCCATTTGTGGCTTTTTTGTTTTTGGGTTTTTGTTTTGCCTCCTTCCTTGTGAGCAGCAAGTTAGTAAAACAGTGAAGTAATTGGACTTATTCTAGTCAAATTACAACAGTATAACAATAGTGTCTGAAACAAGTTAACTGCAAAAACATACATGAAATAGGCAACAAATCTTTTTTTATCAGAAAGGAAGGTGAAACATTCAGTGGGAAGAGAGCTTAGCGGTTTGATCAGCAACAAATAAGGGCTATTTCCTTTATTAAAATCCCTGATTACATAAGAAGAGCACAAATATTTTTAAAGTGTATCATAGTATCAGTTCTCTCACCATGAAATTTTAATTCCTGTTGTCTGGTAGACATAGATCTGCTGGAGACAGGAAGCAAAGAATGCCATTCAGCTGAATGAATGAATGAATCATTGAGGTAAACTATAATTTCCAGAGTCAGGTCAGGACATCAGGGATAACAATGTGGCTCTCTTCATAAGGGCATGGAAGTTTTTTGGGGTTTTTTTTTTTTTTTTTTGAAACGAGTGAAAAAAGATACTGATTTGGGGCTTCATTCAAAAGATTCTACCAGAGTCTATTGCTCTATAACAGTATGGACTAAGTCTGTCTTGTTCCCTGTTGTTTTCTCGAGGTCTATTTTGGTGCTGGATGCACAATAAGAAATCAATAAATATTTCTGAGTGAACAAGTGAATGAAAACATGCAAGAATTAGTTAAATGAATAAATGGATAAACAGCACCCAAGCCCTATATTAGGCAATATATCACAATTAGGGTCTAATAAAACTTAACTAATAAAGCTCTTATAAGACAAATAACCACCACACCGAACTCTAACCACACATATAGAACATTTTAAAGACTACGCATACTATCTTTATTGATTAACCAAACAAAATACTATTACTAACCTCACAGGGGTGCCAGTTGAAGAAAAACTTAATTTGGCTTTGTTGGTTTTAGAAGCACTAGAAGCTTCTAACAGTTAATGTTCCTAAAAGTAAGACTACCTCTATTTTGAGAGAATCACAAAAAAAAAAAAAGAAAAAAAAATCTGTGACATCACCATGAATTTGAATGCTGTGTGGAAAATTCAAAAGTATGCTGTTTAAATAATATAAATTGGATTAATCCTTAGCCTGACTGTGGCCTTCTAGAAAAAGAGAAAGATTTCCTACATACATATTAATGTCTCACACATCATATTGATATCATTTATAACTAAATAACACCACTTTTAGAAATATACTGTTCAATATTTTTATTTTCTTGTCTGAGTAATAGAGACTAGACCATATCTATGGGTGGAGGCAAGCATTCCCCTAAAAGAAACAGGATTCTTTCAGTCAGTCACCCTGGGGCATACCTTCGACTGGGCATGAAAAAGGCTCTGGGTCCGGGATTCTTACAGATTTCTCCTTGGTGGGGCTCAGGCCTGTCGCACAACATGATGCCACATGGAAGCAACTTGATATGAGGGGAAATAGCTTGGGGAACTACAATACTGTCTTTATTCATCAGTACATCCCTAGAATAAAATCATTCAGGGTATGAACAACTGGAAAAGGGCATAAAGTGCCACCAAGACAGATTAGCAAAACATAAAAATTTCTTTGGTAGTCCCAGACATTAATTGGGTAAGAGAAAGTAAGAAGGGAAAAAATGTAACTACCCTATCTATGCGATGGACATTTATAGTCATGTTTTTGAATATTATGTTGGGAATTTATGGTTTTGCCTATCATGAAGAGTATCCTTCCCCTTCATCTGGAAAATGTCCTACTTAACATTTTGGTCCAGTGATGGTCATCTGACCCAGCAGGAGCTAATCAGTGTCAGTATGCTTCCCCCGGACTCTTAAACTTGGTAGGAGACAGAACTTGCCTGCATGCATATCTGGTGCAGGAAATAATGAGGCTATAGGGCTGACAGAGACCATGCTTCTCACCACAAGGAAAAAGCTTAGGGGAGAAGGACACTAAATCATAAAAAAGTTACCAAGGAGATATATAATGAGTGACAATAATTATCCTTTAGATCTAGGTATACTCCAGCACTTCCTGTGGTTTGGTTACTAAAGCCAATAACTCTTTTTTGCCAAAGCTAGTTTAAGCTAGGTTTCTGTCTCTTACAATTCTAAAACCAGTTTCCCTTCCCTAAACATGTCCCTATGCTGAAATTACTATAGTATGGACATCTGGGCATTTACTATAACATTTATGAAACATACTCAAAACACTTGACAATTGATGGGTTAAGAGTGTGCAGAACTACTTTATCTAGCAAATGGGCTAATCTTACATAACTTTAAGTGTCTATTCAACATAATTTGTTACGGTAGCACACTTCATGCTTGACCTGGAAGCTTTTTATTCACTCAAGAAATACTTAAGTGTAACAACTGTGGGAGGAGGGGGACAAAAAACAAAAACCCTAACCAGGGCTCTGTGCAAATGAATCACTTGGGAATCTTGTGAAAATGCAAATTCTGATTCAGGAGGTCTGAAGTGCGGTCCAGGAGCTGCACTTCTCCAAGCTCCCAGGTGATACCAATGCTGCTGGTCAACAAGCCATATTTTGGTACCAAAGTGCTTAATTCTCTGGAATGAAACAATCAATGCATATTAACCATGCTTGAGAAGTTTTTGTTTGTTTGTTTTTGAGAAGTTTTTAAAGTAGAATGGAATATAAATGTTGTTAAATGAAATTTAGTTTAAAATGAGATTTTATAACAAAGGAATGTGTGCATATTTTACCCTATTACTAAGCCTTGCAAAGCATTATTTTGAAATAATGTTTAGTAGCAAGATGGAGGTTTGGTTAGGGGTCAGGATTGGATGGAAGCAAACCACAGGTAAGGTTGTGGGATGGATAAAAAAGTCAGTCTCATTGCATAATTAATTCTAAAAAGTATTTTTACAATACACATACCCCAAAATGGTTACTTCAAATTGACTATATCAAAATGTCCAGATTCAGAGAAAGACATATACACAAGTGTAACATAACCATTCGCCCAAACATTTATTAATTTTCTACTCTATACCAGGAGCTCTTCTAGGCACTGACAATACAGAAGAAAACACACACACACACACACACACACACACAAGACTATAATGAGGCCCCATTTTCATACTTATTTAAGATTCAGGGCTCTGGGCACCCCCAAAAAAATGTGGTATAGAAATTCAGAGGAAAAAAAGCATCATTTCTGATGAAGGTTATCAGAGAAGATTCAATAAAGAAGATAACAACTGGGGGCACCTGGGTGGCTCAGGCAGTTAAGCATCTGACTCTTGGTTTCAGCTCAGGTCATGATCTCACAGTTTGTGAAATCGAGTCCCATGTTGGACTCTGCACTGACAGCACAAATCTGCTTGGGATTCTGTCCCTTCCTCCACCCTCAAAATAAATAAATAAACCTTAGGGGAAAAAAAAGGCTGCAACTGCCCTCAGCTAGCAAGAAAATAAGATTTCCAGAAGTAGAAATAGGAGAACACAGAATTTTAAGTTGAAGGGATGGCATGAGAAGGAAAATCAGTGTGATAGGGGATTGAAAAGAGCTCAGATTGGCTAAATAAGAGAGTAATTGGCCAACTGCAAATGAGAAGGTTAAAAAAGGTAGGGGTCTTTTATGTTTGTTTATTTTTGAGAGAGACAGAGCGTGAGCAGGGAGGGGCAGAGAGAGAAGCAGAGTATGTGAAGCAGGCTCCTGGTTCTGGGCTGTCAGAACATACCTCTAGGTGGGGCTGGAACTCAAGAACCAGGAGATCATGACCTAAGCCAAAGCTGGATGCTTAACCATCCAGGTGCCTCTAAAAAGGTAGGGTTAAGTCATATCATTTGTTCCAGGTTTGGAGCATTTTCACTATCCAGATATTTACCCTAAGTAGAATCCTCTTCCCCCCAATCTTTGCGGGTTTCTTTTTAAAATTTTTTAATGTTTATTTTTGAGAGAGAGAGCTGAGGAGGGACAGACAGAGAGGGGGAGACACAGAATCTGAAGCAGGCTCCAAGCTTTCAGCACAGAGTCCAATGCCAAACTCAAACCGGTGAACCATAAAATCATGACCTGAGCCAAAGTTGGACACTTAACTGATTGAGCTACTCCCTGCACCCATTCCCTCAGATCTTTGAATGGCTTTCTCCTTCTCATTACTCAGGTCTCAAGCTAAAATCCACCCTCAGATGTTTTCCCTGAACAGTCCTTCCAAAGAACTTAAATCTGAATTTACCATAATCATCTTCTTAATTTTTTAGCTGTCTTCCCTACTAAATATAAACTCCACTTTCACTTCTAGCCTTTATGGAATAACAGTGATCAGATTTACTCTCTGCATGGAACTGCATAAAACCTGGACAAAATATGTGACACCATAGTTTTCACACATTTGACAGCAGGCAATGCAGGACAGGGATCCTGGAGAGAGAGAAAAACAAAATAAGCCCTCTGAATACCCCAGCTTACTATTTGGAGAATGGCTGTAGCACCAGAAAGAGAGGATCCAGGCAGAGCTTGATGTTCTCCTTCTGTTGAAGGGATGAAACTGGAAGTTGAGAAAGGTCAAGGTGGTTAGAATGGGCAAGGCAGATACCACAGAGGAAAGAGATACACGGAGAGGGAGACCTATAAAGACCTCCTCCGGTCTTCAGCTGGATAATGATTAGCACAAGTGTGTGAAGAAACTACCTGAAGCACATGGGTGAGGGAAGCAACACCTGAAAGAAGTAGAAAGCTAATTCTCAGAAGTCAAACAGAGCCAGGGATACTACATTCTCCCTTCAGACAGAGTAGGAAACATCATAATTTACAGGGTACTGGATAGAGTATTCAAAAATGTATTGCCTCAGGTGTGAGGCAAAATTAACCCTAGTTAAAAGGCTGGTCTGTTCCTTAACAACAAAGCTTGGAAGGATCAAACCATTTCCATATAACCTAATTGTGTTCTGGAAAATAAAAGCTCTAGAATATTTACAGGAATAAAAGAATATCCAGCAGTCAACAAGGTAAAATGCACATTTAGCAACTAATAAAAAATCGTCAGGCATGAATAAAGTAGGAAAATACAGCCCCTAAAAAGGATTAAAAGTCAACCAAGAAAAAAATAGACCTAGAAATAAGACAGAAAAATAGAACTAGTGGACAAAGCAAAACAATTATATAACTATATTCCATTATTCAAAATGGTAGAGGAACAAGTAATCATTTTTGTTAGATATTTGGGCCTCATGACTGACTTCACAGAAATTTAAAGAATAATAAGGGAATATTATGAATATTATGTTGGAATAATATGCCAACATATTAGATAATTTACATTAAGTAGATATATTTCAAGAAAGCCATAAACTACTAAAATTGAAATCTGAAGAAACAAACTCTGAACAGATATATAACAAATAAAATATAAAATTAGTAATTTAAAACCTTCCCACAAAGAAAAACTGAGACCCAAAAAGCTTTACTGGTGAATTCTACCAAATATTTAAAAAAGCATTTAACAAAATTAATATGATAACATCACAAGCTCTTCCAGAAAACAGAAGAGAACTCTTTGGTGCCTTTATGGGTAAAATAAACAAACAAAAACCTTATGGAGTTTCCTCAAAAATTAAAAATAGAAATACCAGGGTCACCTGGATGGCTTAGTCAGTTGAGTGTCCAACTCTTGATTTTTGACTCAGGTCATGACCCAGGGTCATAGGACAGAGCCCCTCAATGGATTCTGGGTGTGGACCCTTCTTAGAATTCTTTCTCTCCTTCTGTCCCTCTCCTCGGCTAACACACACACACACTCTTTCTCTCTCTCTAAAATTAAAAAAAGAAAAAAAAAAAGAAAGAACTACCAGATGATCCAGCAGTCCCACTTCTGGGTAAACATCTTAACCTGGGTATACATCTTCTAGGTCTATAGCTTATCTTAGTGAAGTCACTAACTCAAAGAGAGATCTGCATCCCCATGTTCATTGCAGAATGAACCAGAATTCTCTTCCCCCAGATCTTTGAATGGCTTGCCCCCTCACTATATTTAGGTTCTCAAAGTGTTATCCTTGGACCATCATCATTAGTATCACCTGGGAACGCGTTAGAAAAAGTGGGGCCCTGCAATTTATAGTTCAATAAGACTTCCAGGTGATTCTGATGCACATTTTCAAACAAAAGTTTGAGAACTGCTGCTATATTCTAATTATGGAATAGTTAGCATGGTGATTAAGAGCTCGGGCTTGGATTTCAATGTTGACTTCAACCGGTTACTGCCTTAGACAAAACTGTAATCCACTGAAAATGTCTGTTTCTTCATTTTAACATGGGGATACAAATTGTACCTACCTCATTTAACTGTTGAGAAATACTAAAGCTTTTAGAGTATTGCTTGGAAAATAATTAGTTTCATAGCCATTTATTATTGTTATAACTTGGGAGCTTACCAGAAATGCAAATTCTTTTCCTTGTTAAGTTAGTTATTTATTTTGAGAGAGAGCATGGGGAGGAGGAGGAGGAGAGAGAGAGAGAGAGAGAGAGAGAGAGAGAGAGAGAGGGAGAATCCCAAGCAGGCTCCACACTGCAGAGGCCTACATGGGTCTCAAACTCACCAACCACAAGATCATGACCTAAGCTGAAATCAAGAGTCTTAACCAACCAACTGAGCCACCAAGCTGCCCCTAGAAATGCAAATTCTTAAAATGCAAATTATAAGATAAGACCTGAGATCCTTCAGGTTAATATTAATATTTTATTAATATTAAGGCTTAAGGAACCTGACACAGGTTGTTCCTATTGTTAACTCTCAGGTTAGAATTCTTTAAAGGTTTTATCTCTGCAGCAGCCCACAGCTGCACCTACATGGGGTTATGGTTGCTCTGCTCTCCCCCTTTTTATGATCCCATTAGCTTTGAACTTCCACAAAACCTCAAATGTTCTCACCCAGTGATGGCTCCTTCCAGTTTTCTAGCAAGGTGTTGTTGTTGTTGTTGTTTTTTCTTACCAAAACTTAATGAGATGTAGCAAAAGCAGTACTAAAAGGAAAGTTTAGAGTTACAAATACCAACATAAAAAAAGAAGGTCCTAAATAAATTAATTTTACACCTCAGGGAACTAGGAAAAAACAAAAAAGAACAACATAACTCCAAGGTTATCTAAGGAAGATGGTAACAAGGATCTGAGCAGAAATAAACGAAATAGAGACCAGAAAAGCAGTAGAAAAAAATCAACCAGGTTTTTAAAAAGATAAAATTTGCAAATCTGATAGGTTCAAGGGAGAATGCTACCCAACACTTAAAGAAAAAACAAATAGCCATCCTTCTCAAATTTTTCAAAAATTAAAGAGAAGAGAAATTAAAGAGAAGAGAGAATGCTAGTATTCATTCCATGGAATAAAATACCAGCAAACAGATTTAGCAAGATAGGGCAATTAGGCAAAAGAAAAAATAATAATAAAATAAAATCCATCCAAATTGGAAAGGAAGAAATAAAATTATCCATCTGCAGACAATATAATCTTATAGGCAAAACAAAAACAAACAAAAAACCTCTAGAGACTCCACAAAATACATGTTAGATTTAATAAGTGTATTCATCAAAGTAGCAGGCTACAAAGTCAATGTGTCAAAAAAATTGCATTTATATACACAATGAACAATCTGAAAAGGAATTATAAAAAATTCCATTTATAATAACATTAAAAAGAATAAAATACTTAGAAATTTGAACTTAATGAAATTAAAGACTTGTACAATAAAACTACAAAACATTGCAGCAAGAAATTATTAAAGACATAAATAACTGGAAACACATCCCATGTTTATGGATCAGAAGATTTAATATTGCTAAAATGTCAATATTACCCAAAATAATCTATAAATTCAATGCAATCCCTGTTAAAATCCCAATGATTTCTTTCACGGAAATATAAAAACCAATCCTAAAATTTATATGGACTATCAAGGGACTCTGAATGACCAAAAAAATCAAAATTTTATTTTATTATTATTTTTGTCCTGAAAAAGAACAAAACTAGAGGTCTCATACTTCAAACTTACTACAAAGCTACAGCAATCAAAACAGTGTGATGTCAGCATAAAGACAGACATATAGACCACTGGAATAGAATAGAGAGCCCAAGAGGCACCTGGGTGGCTCAGTCGGTTAAGCGTCCGACTTTGGCTCAGGTCATGATCTCAGGGTTTGTGCTGACAGCTAGCTCAGAGCCTGGAGCTGGTCTTCAGATTCTGTGTCTCCCTCTCTCTCTGACCCTCCCCTGTTCATGTGTGCTCTCTCTCTCAAAAATAAATAAAACATTAAAAAAATTTAATAGATTAGAGAGCCCAAAAATTAAACCCTCACAAATAAAGTCAAATAATTTTTGTCATTGGTGCCAAGACCATTCAATGGGGGAAAGAATAGTCTTTTCAACAAATAGTGCAACTGGGTATCCACGTATGAAAGAATGGAGTTGGACACTGACCTTAATAATATGTACAAAAATCAACTCAAAATGGATTAAAGATCTGAATTGAAGATCTAAAGCAATAAAACTCTCAGAAGTAAATATAGGGCAAAAGCTTCATTACACTGGATTTAGCAATGATTTCTTTGTTATGGCACCAAAGTCACAGGTAACAAAAGAAAAAAATGGACAAACTGAACTTCATAAAAATTTTAAAACTTTGTATATCAAAAGACTTAATTCACAGAATAAAAAGGTAGCTGACAGAATGGAAGAAAATATTTGCAAATCATACATCTGGTAAAGGATCAACATTCAGATTATGTACAGAACTCCTAAAATACAACAAAATGACAACAAAAACCGAATTCAAAAATGGGTGAGGACTTACTTAGGATACAAAACAGATGAAAATACAGGAAATGAAGCAAAATAATACAAAAACAGGGGTGCCTGGGTGGCTCAGTTGGTTGGGTGTCTGACTTCGGCTCAGGTCATGATCTCACCACTTGTGAGTTTGAGCCCTGCCTCGGGCTCTGTGCTGGCAGCTCGAAGCCTGGAGCCTGCTTCAGATTCAGTGCCTCCCTCTCTCTCTGCCCTTCACCCGCTCGTGGCCTCTCTCAGTCTCTCAGAAATAAATAAATGTTAAAAAAAAATTTTAATAGGGGCGCCTGGGTGGCTTAGTCGGTTAAGCGTCCGACTTTCACTTAGGTCATGATCTCGCGGTTCGTGGGTTCGAGCCCCGCATCGGGCTCTGTGCTGACTGCCGGCTCAGAGCCTGGAGCCTATTTCAGAGTCTGTATCTCCCTCTGTCTCTGACCCTCCCTGCTCACGCTGTCTCTCTCTCTCTCTCTCCTACAAATAAATAAAAATATTTAAAAAAAATTTTTTTAATAAAAGAATATAAAAACAAAGGGGAGGACAAAACATAAGAGATTCTTAAATACAGAGAACAAACTGATGGTGGCTGGAGGGGTTGTTGAGGGGTGCTAAAAGGGTAAGGGGCATCAAGGAAGGCACTTGCTGAGATGAGCACTGGGTGTTATACTAGGGGATAAATCACTGGAATCTACTCCTGAAATCATTATTGCACTATATGCTAACTAACTTTGATATAAACTAAATAAATAAATAAACAAATAAATGAAAATGGGTGAAGGACATGAATAGGCATTTCTCCAAAGAAGATCTACAAATAGCCAATAAGCACTTTACAAACCATATAGAGGTTCCTCAAGAAGTTAAAAATAGAACTACTCTGGGGTGCTTGGATGGCTCAGTTGGTTAACTGTCCAACTCTTGCTCTGGACTCAGGTCATGATCTTACAGTTTGTGAATTGAGATTGCACCCTATGTAGAGCTCTGTGCTGACAGCATGGAGCCTGGTTAGGATTCTCTCTCTCCCTCTCTCTCTATGGAACCTCCTCCATTCATGCTCGCTCTCTCTCTCTCTCTCTCACAATAAATAAATAAACATTTAAAAAAAAAAAAAAAGAACTACCCTACAATCCAGCAATTGCACTACTAGGTATTTACCCAAGGAATACAAAAACACTAATTCAAAGGGATACATTCAGGGGACCTGGGTGGCTCAGGTGGTTAGATGTCTGACTTCGGTCCAGGTCATGATCCCCCAGTCTGTGGGTTTGAGCCCCGCATCAGGCTCTGAGCTGTCTGAGCCTATTTCAGATTTTGTGTCTCCCTCTCTCTCTGCCCTTCCCCAGCTTGTGTTCTGTCTCTTTCTGTCTCAAAAATAAATAAACGTTTAAAAAAAGGTATACATTCACCCCAATGTTTATAGCAGTATTAGCGACAATAGCCAAATTATGGAAATAGCCCAAATGTCCATTGATTGATGAATGTATAAAGAAGAAGTGGTATATATAAAGAGAGAATATTATAGAATATTACTCAGCCATAAAAAAGAATGAAATCTTGCCACTACAACAACATGGATGGTATTAAACAGTATTATGCTGAGTGAAATAAGTCAGAGAAAGACAAATATGATATGATTTCACTCATATGTGGAATTTAATTAACTAAACAAATGGGCATAGGGACAAAAAGGAGAGAGAGAGAAAAACCAAGAAACAGACTCTTAACTATAGAGAGCAATCTGATAGTTACCAGATGGGAGTTGGGTAGGCAGATGAGTTATGTAGGTGATAGAGATTAAGGAATTCACTTGCTGGGATGAGCAGCAGGTATTGTAGGTAAGTGTTGAATCACTATATGATACACCTGAAACTAATATTACACTGTCTTAACTAACTGGAATAAAATTAAAATGGGGGAAAAAATTTAAAAGATGCTCAACATCACTTGTCATTTAAGAAATGCAAATCAAAACAACAATGAGATACCACCTCACACCCATTGGGATGCCTGTCAAAAAAAAAAAAAAAAAAACAGGAAACAAGTGTTGGTAAAAATATGAAGAAATTGGAACCCTTATACATTGTTGGTGGGAATATAAAATGGTACAACCACTATAGAAAACTGCATGCAGTTTTCTCAAAACATTAAAAATAGAATTACCATATGACCCAGCAATCCACTGCTTGGTACAGGCTCAAAAGATTTGAAAGCAAAGTCTCAAACAGATATTTGTATGGGCGCCTCAGTGGCTCAGTCAGTTGAGCGTCTGACTTCAGCTCAGGTCATGATCTCACAGTTCGTGGGTTCGAGCTCTGCATCACGCTCTGTGCTGACTGCTAGCTCAGAGCCTAGAGCCTGTTTCAGTCTGTATCTTCCTCTCTCTCTGACCCTCCCCTGCTCACGCTGTCTCTCTCAGAAATAAATAAAACATTAAAAAACTTGTTAAAGATATTAGTACACCTACATTTATAGTAGCATTATTCACAATGCTAAACTGTGAAAGCAACCCAAATATCCATCAAGGGATGTATAGATAAGCAAAATATGGTACACACACACAGTGGAATATTATTCAGCCTTAATAAGGAAGGAAATTCTGCAATATACTACAACATAGATGAACCTTGACAACATTACACTAAGCGAAATAAGCCAGTCACAAAAAGACAAATACTGTAGGTATTTTACCATTTATATGAGGTACTTAGTCAAAATTATAAAAATAGAAAGTATAATGGTGATTGCCAGAGGATGGGGGGAGGGGGAAAGAGGAAATTATTGTTTAATAAGTATAGAGTTTTAGTTTTACAAGCTGAGAAGTGTCATGGGAATGAATGGTGGTGATAACTGCACAGTCATGTGAATATATTTAATACAGCTGTCAAGTACACCTAAAAATGGTTAAGATGGTGTATTTTATGCTATGTGTATTTTAACACAACAAAAAAATAAAAAATAATATAAACAGCTGAAAAAACTCAATGTCATTAAGTTATATAAAATATAAAAAAGATTATTATCTATGTAGTTAGAGATAAATATATATGAACATTTTTATATTTGATTTTTTACCAAGGTATTGCTTTGCTGTAGCACAATTAGAACTGTAAGTCAGAACACAGTAAAATATAATTAGAATATATATACAAGGAAATTTCACTAGTTTCTTTAATTCAAAATTATTTATTATGCTACATACCATATCTGTTAAAACTTCAAATTAGACAATTCTTGGTTAAAGTAGCACAAAATTCAGCTGGACAGATGGATATATACAATTAACTAGCTCTATAAATATTACAATGCACAAATTATAATGAAAGCACAGAAAAGGGAACAACTACTTCTGCTACAGAAAAAATATGTTAACTGGTCCTTGAAGATTTAGTAAGAACTTGATGAGCTGATAGAATGGTACATTAACATTCTTATAGCATTGGAAGTTTTAAGAAAAAGATAACGAGAACTGAAAAAACATGGCATGTTGAGGTGGCAATAAGGAATCTTTTGTTGTAGCTAATTCACAGAATAGGTAAATGGATGTGAGACTAGGGAGAGAAGGCAGAAACTATGTGGATGAAAAAATAGATTGTACTCATACTAAGAAAATCCAACAATGCCAAGATAAGGAGGTAGGATTTTTTTTCTTCTGGAATTAACACAGAACAACTGGTGATTTCTGAGTCAAGAGTGACATGAAACTTCTGACTCCAGCATGGCAAATAAACTCATACTAGGATGGCCTTCACACACAGAACAATAATAACTTCTGGAAAAATTACAAACAAAAAACAGTCTTAAAGCAGAGGAGAGTGCACAAAAGACAGTTAAGGGAAGGAAATCAAAACCTGGAGAAGGAGAATAGTGCAGAATGAAGTTTTTCATTTGTATGGCTTTTAGCCCACAATCTTTCTGGAGGCCTTAAGAACCAGAGGACAAAGATCAAGGCCATCACTCCCACTAGACAGTGCAGTGGAAATCTCCAAAATTAGAGAAGGAAAGGCCCAGATTCTGTGTGTAAGATCTGCCTCGAACTCTGAGTCCTCTCTGAATCTCGCAAGCATGAGCAGACACAGAGCAGCCCATCAAAGATTTTAACAACTAACCTGAGACTGCAGCTGCCACTCAGGAAACACAGTACTTTGAATTCAACCAGGAAAACTGCCTGCTAAAGCCAAAAAAAAAAAGCACTCCTTGTATTAATAGAAATGATCTACAATGTAATATTCACAATGTCCAGAAATTAATTCAAAATTATTCAACAAGTGAAGAATCAGGAAAAAAAAGTAACCCATTCTCAAATGAATAAATGATCTATGAAGCCCAACTCCAAGATGACAAAGATGTTAGATTTAGCACACAAAGATTTTGATGTAGTTATTATAATTTTACTCAAAGAAATAATTGGAAATACGCTCACAATGAATGAAAAGATGAGAAATCTCAGTTAAAAATGGAAATTATTAAAAAATCTAAATTACAGAAACAAAAACTGTAAATCCTGAGATAAAAGTTAGTTGTATGATCTTAACAGCAGAGGGGTGATAATAGAGGAAAAAGTCAATGAAATTGCAGATCAACAATAGAAGTTATCCAATCTTATGAATAGAGAGATTTAAGAAAAAGATTAAAACAATGAAAAGAGCCTCAGACATCTGTAGAAAAATAGCAAAAAGACTAACATGTGTAATTGGAATCCAGAAATCAGAGAAGAGAAAGAATAGTGCAGGGGGGAAAAATGGAAGAAATAATGGTAAAAGATGTAAATGTATAATTTCAATTATTTGGCAAAATCCAAGCAATTGAGATCTAAGCCCATCATGGTCAAAATTTTGAAAGCCAAATATAAAGAGAAGACTCTTAAAAACAGCCAAAAAACCAAAAAACCTACAAAGTACTTACAGGGAAAAAGGATTCACAGGGATACTTCCTTTTCATCAGAAATCATAGTGATCAGAAGATAGTAGAACAATACAGAAAAGTTCTAAAAGGGAAAAAAAGTCAACCCAAAATTCTATACCCAGTGAAAATGTTCTTCAAGAATGTATTCAAAATGAACCCATTTTCAGATAAAAGAAAACTAAGAAAGTTTGTTGTCAGGATGCCTGGGGTATAAGAAATGATAAAGGAAAGTTTTCAGGCTGAAAAAAAAAGGATGCCAGAAAAAACTCAGATAATTGGAAAGAAATTGAGAGCATTAGAAATAGTAAATGTCTGAATAAATATAAAGATTACTCTTTCCTTTTAATTCTATAAAAGATGACAACTGTAGTAATAATTGCAGAAAGCAGGTAAATGGAATATTATGGTTTCAAATTCTTATGTTTTAAATAAAGTAGTATAATATTAACTCTAAATCGACTGTAAAGTTAAGGATGTGTGCTACAATCCTAGAGAAAATAATCTAAGAGAAAAATAATTTTAAATAATTAAAAGAGGTATAGCTAAAACTCCAATAGATGTTAGAAGAATGTGCGATATAAGAATATGCCTTTTCTCAGATATAAGAATATATCAATGGAATATTAGCAGGGAAAAAAATAAAGAATTTAAAGTTTAGAGAAGCAAGAGAAGTAGGAATGACTTTATTTCTCCTCTAAAAGAACCAAATTCTAATTTTTTTCAAACTGAAATGACACTGATATTTCCTAAATTCCATCAAATGTATGAACAAACACTCATTTATGGATATAACTAAATAGTCTCTACAGGTGCTTGAATTCAGAAGTAATGTTTACTATGGGCATTGCACAGAAGCTTAACAACATACACACAAGGGCACTCTGTCTGCAAACCTTCTTCTAAGTATGAATTCCTCCTTCTCTGCAAAGAAAAAGGGGAAAGATTTCAAGGATAGACTGCAGTGATTTTAGTCATCTTTGGTATTTTAACATCAGTTTACTTCTTGGTTTACAAATAACAGCAACAGAGTTTGGTTAAACTTCCACCTTCCAAGATAACTTATTGTCAGACTAACTTTTCTTGCTTTCTTGTTTAAGTGTAAAGTATCTTTTACTGATCCTTTTTGCACTTTACCGAAGTCATACCCATCAACAGACCCCTGAATCTTAGAATTTGAATCAGCAATATTTTGTCTGTGACCTAGACTTTAGTGCCACTCAGTGTTCAAATCACAGAATTGCAGCAAATCAAACGACCAAGTCTATCATAGCAATCTCAAAACATTTACTTTGGATTTAAAGACATCTCAAATCCCTGCCTGCTTTACACTGCCTGATACATATGAGCAAGATGAAAGTCTCAGCATATACAAGATACCCGTTGGAACTTTGACCAGGAGGAAGAGGAAAATAAGTGCCAGAGATGTTATTTTCTCCTTTCTCTGCTTGAATCATCTAGTACTGTGCCATGTCTCCAAATGTAAATGGACTTACTGAAAGCAGAGGAGAGAGAGATCATTTGCTCAGAAGGAAAAAAGCATCCAGCCATTCAGAAATAAGACCTAACTAGTAAGTCCCACATTAACAGAAAATAAAAACACTGATGGAAGTTTATAAACAAATGCTGAAATTAAAACACCAATTATTGGGAACTAGGTTATATAATCTTAATTCTGTTAAGTAACATAAGATAAAATAAGCAAGCAGACAATCTTCCTTTTCTCACAAATTCCACACCAATTTTGCAAAATTTTCACTGTGTGAGAAAATGATTTGAAGAATGAAGACTGAATTGTGTTACAAATGAAGAAATATCAAAGTAAGAAAGGCATTCTTAAATAGAAAATAATTCAAAAAATAAGGAATAGAAATGCAAATATAAATGTGGAGAGGCTAAAGAAAATAAAATAAAAATTTTGCCAGCAAGTGAGACTAAGAAAAATTCACCTGGAAATTATGCATACAGTTACATCATTCAAGCTCACCTGGGAATAACATTACTAATAACTATCCATCTTAAAATCAAATAGTGATCCATATGTACTATTCCTTGGAAATTTAAAAAGCATGAAGAGATCAAGATTTCCTTTCTGCAAACCTGTGACTAGGCTTTCAAATATCTTTCATGCAACAAGAGGTAATTTAAAGGAAATTTCATAGTAACCCTTCCTTTTTAAACCATTAAGATGTCTATTGTAGAAAATTTTTTAAATTAAAAAAACAAATTATAATAACACTAATGGGACTAATAAACTGATCCCTATTAATATTTTGGTGTAACCTTTTCCAGTTTTTCATCAATGCAAAAATTTACATGTTCTAAATGAAATCCTAATGACATGATGACCTGATTTATTCTTTTAATATATAGCATATATATTAAAATGCCATTATATAGCCTTTTATAATATCATCTTAAACAACTACTGGTTTCTATTTTATAGATATACACTAATTTTTTAACCAATGTTGGCTGATTCCTGCTTTTAACTATTATAAACAGATACTGAGTTCTTTAACTAACTTGTAACTAAATCTCATATATATATGATCATATATATATAATTATTTACTCAGAATGAAAAGCTAAAAATTGAATTACAATGTGAAAACCATACAAAGTTTTAGGACTTCAAAGATAATTTTCCAACAGAAAGGATTTCTCAGTTTATCCAACAGAAAGTATCTTGCCAATTAGGAACATGACCACTCTTTTTCCATCTCTATCAGTTTGATAAGCAAAAATGTTTTCTCATTATTTTCATTTGCATTTATTTGATTTCTGGAAAGAGTCAGTAAATTTTTATATGTTTGCCATCTATTGGACATCTTTCTTTGTGAATTGCCTGTTCATATCTCTGGAATGGAGGGCAGTGTCTCACAGTGGTTAAGAGCACAAAAAAAAATAAGTAAATAAATAAAGGGCACAGGCTCTGAGGTCAGATCACTTGGGTTTGAAGTCTTAATCCATCACTAGCACTAAGACCTCTCCAAGTGTTAATTTCTACATCTGTAAAATAAAGATAACAGTACCTAGCTCACCAGATGAAATGATGGCCGTCCTTTTATATTTCAAGAGCTCTTTATAAGAAGGATTTTCACCCTTTGTTCACCATATGTGTCGCAGCCATTGTTCCCAGTTGTCACTTGCCTTTCAATCTTGTTTATAGTAGATTTTGGCAGACGGAAGCTTTAAATTTTCTGTAGTAAAATCTATCACTCTTTCCTTCAGGATATTTGCCTTTGGTATCATGCTTAGAAAGGCAACAGATTTAGAGAAGGAGTAAAGATAGTACAACTTTTTCAGGAAAGCAAAATATATCTGGCATGTGTATTGTGAATCAGATCAAAATCCAGCATTCTTCTCATGCACCTCTACTAAGCATGTACAATTTTTAAATAACTTCAGTCTGAAAAAGAAATGCACAAAATTCACAATGTCAGTCACTATACACAAAACTTCCAATAATCATGGACTGTCTAGTTTCCTGGTTTGGCTGAATCTTAGTTTTTAGCCTTAAAAAAAGGGATGTAGATATAGAGACATACTGTAGTAATTAAATTAAGCTCCTCTTCTTAATCAATTTCCTAGATGATTGAAATAAAACTATTTCAAAAATCAAAGAACTTCCCAGAATCACTCATATCTGAGGGTTTCAGTTTGTAAGTTTCTCATCCTAGCCTCAACAAATTTAACACAAAGATTTTCAAAGTTTAAGCAAAATATATCATTAGTAAGGCAGCAAGGTGCTGTTCATTTGAACTAGGATGACGTTTTCTATCCAGCAGAGGACAGTACACACAAGCTAAAATACCAAACTATAAACTCGTATTATTCATGTCTAACACAATAGCATGATTTATCATGGTCTCATTACAGAGAGAGTGTTTAGTCGATTAGTATCTCTGAAATGAAACGGAACCAGTAAAACAGAATTGAAATTTTATAACAATTTTTCAAATTTAGTTTAATACTAATTCAGTTTTAATATCTAAAAGATTTGAATATCTAAAGAATTTCTATAATGAGTGGAAGTACAATTCACTATTATATTTTCATTTATAATTCACATAGAAGTTCAAACCAAAAAGTTATCACTAGCCACATAAAAGGCTTGTCTTTAGCCATTAAAAGAAATTGCATTTAAGTGAGCCACTTTGAAACCATTAACAGTAGCAACATATTATGCCAAATTAAAAAAAAAAACTGTGTTTAAAATCTCGGTATTCCTATTTGTAGATATTTTGGGCAATTTTTGTCTCTTTTATAACATAAAATTGTGGTTAAAAAATCAGACCCATAGGAAAAGCTACTGGTTTTCCCCAGATCACAAATAAGTAAACAGTTGGATATTGGTGATAAATTTTTCTTAGTCTGCTACTCTATCCACCACAGTATGTAATTTTTTCCATAAACATCTTAAAATATGTAAGAAGTCATAAGAATTGCTAATACTACTTTTCAGCACTGTCATATTTTGTCCGCTGAGCCAAACATACCAGATGTCTTTAAATAAAAGATTTAGACAGCATAAAAATAAAGTGTTATTGTATATGGGATTTTTAAAAATATACCAATACATTAGAAATACCATAAGGTTTGAATATATGCTATTACCAAAGAGGAAAAGAGTTTACAGATACTAACAGAATATACCTAAAGACATGAAGAGATAGTAACTGTAAATGTAGATGGTTAAGAAGAAAACAATAAAAAAAAAATCAATGTAACACTCTGCATGATAAAGAATATTTTATCTATTTTAACATAATGAGCTAGAATCATACATTCTCATTTCTTGAAGAAAATATGGATTTTTCATTTCCTAAAAGTAAGATAGCCCCATCAGTGTTCAATTCTACTAGATTCTATGAAAAAAAAAAAAAAACACTGTTGTCAAGTAGATTGAAATTACTATGAGGCGGGTGAGGGGCTGTGAGGTGACTACTGGGATTAACTGGTGCTACTATATTTAAACACATGCACTCACACTCACAACTAGTGAAAATGGAACTATCTGGGAGAACAGATTTGAAACAATAGCTTCATCCTGAGCTGTTCTTGTGCATCTGTTACATTTACACATTTCTATCTAGTAACTCTAGATGTTTAAGTGAACATTTCTATCCCCCCACCCCCATTTCTAGCCACAGATGATCATATAGGGAAAGGTGGAAGCAGAAAGAAAGGAAGATGAAGACAGAATGGCAAATCTTATATCCACACATGTAAAAAAGATATAAAAGGACACATAAGGACATAGTTATAAAAATAACAAAAATAATTTAAATGCTCAAATAGTTAAGAGATTACCCTCCTTTGCCTGCAGAAAGTGTCAAACTTCTTTAGCATTACATAGCATATTAAAGCCCTCCACGATCTGACCCAACCTATATTTCCAGCCTAATCTCCCACTACTCACTGATAGGAACCCCTTACTCCTCACATCAATGTGCCATTCTCCTAACCCCACAAAATTTGTGCTTTTAAAGTCTTTAAAGAAGCCATGTCTTCTGCCTAAAGCATCGTCTTCCAGTTCATCTTACTAATCTCTCAGGAGTCAGTTCACTTACCATAAGATAATATCATTATTTGTTTATTGGGTGTCAAGTTCCAATAGACTAGATTTTGAGCTCCTAATAGGCAAAAATAATCTGAACTTATTTTTGTATTCCTAGCACCAATCACACTGCCAGGCATCAGCGCTGATTTATAAATGTTTGCAGAATGATGAATAAATGAATGAATGAACACATTCAATCAGGACTCATAGATCTTTTTTAGGAATGACAGAATCTGTTTTCCCTTCCTCTCCTCAAACACTCAAAAACACTATAAATTAACTAAAATGGAATTTTCTTCCTTTGCCCAAAACTACCCCATTCTTGTTCACAGCAACTACTAACCTCAGCAGCAAGTAAAAGATTTTCCCTATTTTGAGATATTAAAAGATGCATTATTCAGGAAGATAAAGTAGATGAATTTTTCCATATTCCTCCCACTAGGTACAACTAAATTTCCTAGACATTATATATAAAATAAATATCAGACTCTGGAAGGTGGAAATAAGAAGGCAGACTGGTTATGGACATCAAAACCCAAGGAACAACATGGTGGTATGTCCTTGGGTTTTCTTGCCTCATACAACCCAGACTTATTGCTGAAGAAGCCAGTAACCTGGAAACCACAACAGGCATAGAAATAACCCCCCAACAAAGGGTTGCTTTATCTAACTAAAGGACCAAGGAAAGGTCAGCCTAGTAGGACAGAAAACTTTTAGACGATAATTGCTCAAGTCCAGTCAAACACCACAAGAAAAACTGTGACACCCCTCCCACCATACCAGCAAAGCCCAAGTGAGTCTAGACATCCGCCCTCATAAGATGGTAGTGAGGTGTTCCAACACCCTCACTAGAGTCATGTCAAAGGCGTCCAAATAGGAAACTGGGACTTCTATCCCTGCTAGCCAGTAACATGATCTCTCCCTCCCTGCAGTGTCAGTGATGGACCCAGGTAGCAAGGACTTCTTCCCCTCTCCAGTAACGAGGTACTCTTCCCATCCCATGGTGGAGTGTCAGAGAAAGCCTAATGCAGAATAGGACTCTCACTATCAGCCAGTGGTATTAAGGTCACATCTACCACATTGTCAATAGAGACCATGTGGGGAGCCAGAGTCCCCACTGCCACCCAGCAGCAATAAGGAGTCCCATCCACTCAACTGCCAACAATGTACTTAATATTCTTACTCCACTTAATATTAACATGGTGACACCTCTCCCCCTCCTTCCACTGCCAAAGTGCTGCCAGATAAAATCAAGCAAAAAGGAAGGTTGAAGTAAAACTCAAAGTCTCATAATATAATATGAAAATGTTCAAGTTGCAGAAAAAATATCACTTGCCACACTAAAAACCAGAAAAGCCTCAAACTGAATGAAAAAGACAATCAATGGATGCCAACAAGAGATGACAAAAGAGTTAGAATTAAATGACAGAGAGTTTTGTAAAAACCATTATAAAAATATGTCAGTAAGCAATCACAAACACACTGAAACAAAGAAAAATTAGAAAACCTCAGCAAATGGACCAAATGGAAATTTTGGAACTGAACTCAAAAATACAATAGTCAAAATTTAAAAGGCTTAGTGAAGGGGCTCAATAGCAAAATGGAGAAGATAGAGGAAAGA
Organism: Hyaena hyaena; assembly: GCF_003009895.1. Classification (NCBI taxonomy): domain Eukaryota; kingdom Metazoa; phylum Chordata; class Mammalia; order Carnivora; family Hyaenidae; genus Hyaena; species Hyaena hyaena. The sequence goes on along the minus strand of NW_024081084.1, from coordinate 483,840 downwards.
AAAGGTGAACCAGAAACGGAAACAATAGAAATTACCCAATCTAGGGGCACCTGGGTGGCTTAGTCGGTTAAGCGTCCGACTTTCGCTTAGGTCATGATCTCGCGGTTCGTGGGTTCGAGCCCCGCGTCGGGCTCTGTGCTGACTGCCAGCTCAGAGCCTGAAGCCTCTTTCGGTCTGTGACTCCCTCTCTCTCTGACCCTCCCCTGCTCACGCTGTCTCTCTCTCTCCTAGAAATAAATAAAACATAAATTAAAAAAAGAAAAAAGAAAAAGAAATTACCCAATCTAAATGTAGGTGATAGAGATTGAAAAAAAAAAAGAAAAACAAAAGATCTAACATTTGTGTCCTTGGAATCCTAGAAAGAGAGGAGAAACAGGGCAGAGATGAAAAGCATTTAAAGAAATAATGGCAAAAACTTCCCAAATTTAGTAAAAGGCCAAAACCTACGGAATCACAAAGTCAAACAAGCCCCAAACAAAATAAACCCAAAAAAATCTATACCAAGACATATAATTAAAATTCTGAAAACTAAAGCCAAAGGAAAAGTTTTGAGGGCAGCAATGACATCTTACCTATAGAGGAGAAAGTATTCGTTTTGTTTTTTCTTTTGTTTCATTTTTAATGTAATTTATTGTCAAACTGGTTTCCATACAACACCCAGTGTTCATCCCAACAAGTGCCCTCCTCAATGTCCATGACCCACTAAAAGGGGAAAGTATTTGAATGACATGAATTCCTCATAAGCATCCTTGAAGGCCAGACAAGTAGTGACACAATATATTTCAAGTCATGAAATAAAATAAATGTCAACCAAGAACCCAGGACTCTATATCCAGGAAAAGTACTCTTCAGAAATTCAGAAGAAATGAAGACATTCTCAAAGGAAGAGAAACTGCGAGAATTTAATACTAGTAAGCCTATCCTAGAAGAATAGCTAATGGAAGCTCCCTAAACAGAAAAGGAATAATAAGAGAAGGAACCCTGGAAAATCAGAAATAAAGAAAGAACACAGTAAGCAAAAAGTACTTCTAAGTACAATAAGCTGTCCTTCTTGATTTCCCCAACTTACATTACACAATTGAAGCAAAATTACAATACTGTCCTGTGTGGTACTAAATGTATGTAGAGGAAATGTTTATGACAATTATAAATAGAGGAAGATAAAGGAACGTAAAAGGAAGTAACACAAACCACTAAAATGATAACACCAATTATTGTGATATACGATATATATTGAAATACCTTGCAATAAAACAAGAAAGGGAAACAAAAGACATACAGATTGAAAAAAGAAGAAATAAAATTGTTCTGTTTGCAAACAGCATGAGTATCCACATAAAAAATTCCAAAGAATCTACACGTAGACACACACACACCAAAAAACAAAATAGAACAAACAAAAAACCTCCTAGAATAAGTGACTTCAGCAAGGTCATAAGATACAAGATGAACATACAAAATTAATTCTATCTCTATATAGTAGCAATGAACACAAAAACACTAAAATTTAAAATACAATGTCATTTATAATTGCTCAAAATGAAATACAGTACTTAATGTAGTTCTGACAAAACATGATTTACACGCTGAAAACTATACAAGCTGATGAAAGAAATCAACAGAAATATAAATAAATGGAGAGATACACTCTGTTCATTGGTTGGCAGGCACAATATATTAAAGACATTAATTCTCTCTAAATTGGTATACACTTTTTTTAATTTTTTAAATGTTTTTATTTATTTCCGAGAGGGAGAGTGTGAGACAGAGTGAGCAGGGGTGGGTCAGAGAGAGAGGGAGACACAGAATCTGAAAGTCAGCACAGAGCCCGACGCGGGGCTCAAACCCAGGAACCGTGAGATCGTGACCTGAGCTGAAGTGGGAGGCTTAACCGACTGAGCCACCCAGGCGCCCCGGTATACACTTTTAATGCAACTCCTATCAAAATCCCAGAAAGATTAGATAGATAGATAGATAGATAGATAGATAAACAGATTGATGATAAGAAAGAAAGAAAGAAAGAAAGAAAGAAAGAAAGAAAGAAAGAAAGAAAGAAAGAAAAAGAAAGAAAGAGAAAGCTCTAAAACCACATATCCAACAACAGACTAGCATCTAGAATATATAAAGGACTCTCAAAACTCAACAATTTTTTTAAAACTAATTAGAAAATAGACAAAAGGCATGAATAGAGACATTCACCAAAGAAGATACACAGATGGCAAATTAGCAAATGAAAAGGTGCTCAACACCATTAGTAATTAATGAAATACAAATTAAAAGCACAATGAAATTCCACAACACACCTGACAGAATGGCTAAAATTATTACAAAGTGACAAAACCATATGCTGGTGAGGATGCACAGAAACTGGATTACTCATATATTGCTGGTAGGAATGTAAAACGGTACAGCCACTCTGGAAAACAATTTGACAGTTTTGTTAAAAATCTAAACATGCAACTACCATACGACACAGCAATTGCACCCCTGGGCATTTGTCTCAAAGACATGATCACAAAAAACCTGAATACAAATGTTTACAATACAAAAGTTTATTTTTAGCCAAAAACTGGAAACAATCCAGATGCCCTTCCATGGGTGAATGGTTAGACAAACTGCGGTATATCCATTTTATTATTCATTCAATAAAAAAGAATTAATTCCTGATACATGCTATAACCTGGATAAATCTCCAGAGAATTATAATATATTTTAAAAAGTCAGTTCCAAAAGATTACATACTATATGATTCATGGGGAACATGTTAGGGTTATCAGGGCTTTGGGGTGGGGGCAGAAGGGAACTGATATGGGTATAAAAGGGCAACATGAGGATCCTTGCGGTGATAGAAATGTACTGTCTCTTGATTATATCAATTTCAAAATCCTGATTATGATATTATACTATAATTTTAAAAAATGTTACCATTGGGTAAAGTGTACATGGGATCTCTCTGTACTATTTCTTACAACTATATGCAAATCTACCATGATACCAAAATTAAAAGTTGTTTTCAGAAAACTTTTTTTTTGTTTAAAGAACTAAAAGAAGGAAATAGAATTGATTATCTGCCTAGTCAACAAAATACATATGTTGAACATCTATATTAAATCAAAGAATGAATGAGTGACTAACAATCCCTATTGGCCTATGTTTCATCTGGTGAACAGCACTGTTTAGACCTTCTAGGTAATTTAAATTAAACTCAACATCTTTGTTTTGTGTCCTGATGAGCTATGCAAGCTTAGTAAAAAAGGTCAGAAGGAGTCTTAGAGGTCACCCAATCCAACTTTCCCATTTTGTAAAAGAATAAATTGAGGAGTGAAAATATTAAATTATAAGGTCAAGGTTAAATACAGAGTTAGTAGTGAACAAGGCCTAAGTTCCCATTCACCAGCCCAAAAGTCTTTCCATCACAGACTTTAATTTACACATCGCCAAAAGTGAAGATAGTCTCCTTCAAAGGTCTATATGGAGAATTATTTAAGGAATCTACTGTACACCATCTGAAACTAAAGTCGCACTGCATGCTCTCCGGAACAGAATGGCATCTTTTACACAAGATGGCTGATCACCAAACCCATCCCTGAAAACGATCAGAAAAAAAAGTGCAGCAAACAAAAACATCGATAGCCTAGAAGCTCACCGTCTCTCCTAGACAAGCACAGAAGAGATTCCCACAAATAAGGAGTTCCCTTGACCCTAGAGACCAGGAAAGAACTTTACTTTGGATCTTCCTTCTTCTGGAACCCAAAATATTAAATATTGATTGAATAATTATTAAATGCCAGGTATTATGCTAGATGCTAGGGACAGTGAACAGGAGACACATCCCAATCCTCAAGGAGTTTGCTATCTGTGAGAAACAATTACAAGTAATTACAATACAGTATGTTAAGGGTTAAGAACACACCCATAATACCCTGAGAGCATAAGAGAGAGATTACCTCCTACTGGGCAGGGAGAGAAAGTAGGAAGGTGGTAGGGAGGGTGGGGAGTAGTAACCATTCAGAACAACCAGATGGGGCGCCTGAGTGGCTCAGTTGGTTGAGCGTCAGACTATTTTGGTTCAGGTCATAATCCCAGAGTCAAGGGACTGATTAAGCCTGGTGTCAGGTTCCGCGATGAGTGTGGAACCTACTTGAGATATTCTCTCTCTCTCTCTCTCTCTCTCTCTCTCTCTCTCTCTCTCTCTCCCTCTCTCTCCCCCACTCCGCCCCTCTCCCCTGATCATGCTCTTTCTCTCTTTCAAATAAAAAAAAAAGTGAAATAATCAGACAGTGGAGAATTAAGTTGTTTACTCAATTTACTCAACTGAGAAAGTATTTTTTTTAATTTATTGACAGAGAGAGTGTACGCAGGTACGTGTGTGGTGGGGAGGGGGCAGAGAGGAAGATAGAAAGAATCCCATGCAGGCTCTGCACTGTCAGTGTGTATCCCGACCCAGGGCTTGAACTCATGAACCGTGATACTGTGACCTGAGCCAAAATCAAGAGTCAGACACAACCCTCTGAGTTACCCAGGCACCCCAAGAAAGTAACTAAATAAAATAATTTTGGATCTTACAAGGTTTACTTTGAAGCATTGGTAAGTGCTTCTATAAACCTCATAATTACATTCTAATTTATCTGTTCTGTCAAGTCAGCTTTTTGTATAGATTTACTTTTAAAAGACTTTTCACTACTTGTAAAAGACTACCGTATCACCTCCCCTACCCCCACTCCCTAAATCAATTCTGTCAAAAAAATTTTTTTATTGTATTTGTTTTGATACTTAAAAACCCAATATGTAACTCAAGCGACATGGTTTACATTTTTTCATGACTGGCATGCCATATTTTGTCACACCCCCTAATCAGATATTTTCCACTCATCTCTCTGTTGTATATGAAGCTGGCAGAAGACAATATCCTAAATTGCTTTCCAATCACAGCACCTCAAGAGACTTAAAAACACATTAACCTCAGGCAAGATAGCATGCTTTCATTTTGCAGAAAAATAAAACACTAATTATTGTCCCAAAACCTTCCTTAAAGGTCAAAAATAAATCCATAATTGCAATAAAATTGAAAGAAAACTTAACCTAGACCTTAAAGGGATAAACTCTTGATCTTGGAGTAAACATTTGTAAAACTCACTCTCATTTAACTTCTTCCATGCCATAGTACCAAAACAAAGGGGGTTAATTAAGGACACAGTAATCTTTTGTCTGGTCTGTTTTTTTCTCATTCTCACAGGTACAAGTGAAAATTACTTGTCTAGCTTAAGATACTTGTTCACGTTTCAGGTCAATAGATGTATGCTTAGAAGGCGGCAAACACTGTGAATGGTGCTCTTAATTAATAATATCTTCACTGCATTGTTATAAAGTCTGGTAAATTGAAATCAACAGCAAAAATGCCTCATTTATTTCAGTAGGACTAAAGAAAATTTTAAAATTTATGTAGTACAAACAATATGTGTGAGCCACCTGTTTGCTTTTTAACTAAATGGATTGGTATGGAATGACAGCTGCTGCAAAACCAACAACACTTCAAATACTATATATTACTTTGCCAAGAAGATGAAATTTTGGTATCATTTACTTTATTACCATGGGATGTGTTAATGGAGATTCCTACAGAAGAGCACTGTAATGAATATTTCTTGCCACTAAGTGTCACTGTTCAGTTAAATATTTAAAACTGCACTGACAGGGGCATGATGACTGTAGTCTTTTGAATGGGGTCAATCAGAAACAAACAAAATAGATTATATTATATAACACACTCAAAGCAATGCACAAGGCGTTATACCAGTATAAACTGCATGAAGAGGAATTCCTAGAGATAGAGGTGTTGCTCTCAGTGGAATGCCAAGTGATCAAATCAGACATTTTGCAAGCTTAAATAAGGTTTGAGCTGCACTAAGCCTTGTAATCTGTTTTTACCAATATAAATGCCAAAACTGAATTGCCACTATAAAGTCTGCCAAGTTTCTTTGTATTGTATGTCAGTATGCTGTTTTCCTTGATAGTGCCATCAATAAACATGTCTGGGGATCAACCGTTTGTGATCAGATATGCTACTTTCATTGTTTCAAGCTGAGCTGATACCGTATTAAAAAACCAATGCCAGAGAGGTTCCATTCAGGCTTGAGCCTTTGAGGGAAGAGATGGGGTATAGTTCCCTGTATCCTGCATACAAAGATCTAGGTTAATGTTGGAAATCTCCCAATGCTTACAAGTTATAGACTTCATATCTGAGCCATGCATACATTGTAGACAACAGCATAATACTCTGCCCCTTCTAGGGATTTTCTAAATAATTTAACAGATAAATACTCCAATTTTAAAAGAACAAGATTTTCAGCGATACGACTCATCATTATGTAAGAGTCTTGTTATCTCAAGATAGCAATATTATTGTATATTTTTCTGGTTATGTCACCATACAGGATAAAAATATATGTTGTTGCTGGAGTTTCTTTGCAATTAAAGGATCCCTTCAAATGTTTTTCCTCAAAATAAAAAATCTATACACAGTGTTACTCAAATCTCTATCCTTCTTGCGAGGCAGACTGCTCCCATTTTGAAATCACAGTTTCCTAGCTTCTCCTAAGTTTTGCAGAGCTTGTTTGTTTCATTTGGATTGTTTTTTTGTTTGCTCAATGTTGAGCATTTCATGCTGGACAATTGTTCATAGTTATAATACAAGTCAGAAAAATTAATGATAATAAAAATTAACACAAAGAAATAAGCATGTTAAAAGTTCATGGCTGAGGAAAGTAAACGTGAAAGGGTAGGAGTGAGCAAGTAAAACTATAAAAATAGTAGGTTCCATTACTATATGGATAGAACTCCTTAAACCTAAAAGTGGAGACAGGACTTCGTATAGCTAGAATAGTGTTAGCAAAGATGCTGAAGCAGGGTATTTTGGAGACAGTGAGTACAGCAATTTGGATTGAGTAAAGATTTCACATAAGAAAGTGGTAATTGACTAGGATTAAAAGAATTTTTGGAACCAGACTGGAATGGAAAACATAAAGTCAAAAAGTTTTAGCTCATCTAAACTAAGAAACAATGGGAACCATTAAAACTTGATATGAAAAAAATATATCCATAAGGTCAATCAGACAAAGGTACAGAAAGTTTAAAGGTGGCAAATGACAATTTTAAAACAATTTTTAAGAATGCGTATTTCAGGGGCACTTGGGTGGCTCAGTCAATTGAGCATCTAACTTTGGCTCAGGTCATGATCTCATGATTCATGGGTTCAAGCTCTGCATCAGCTCCACAATGGCAGTGCAGATCCCATTTGGGACTCTCTCTCTCTCTCTCTGTCCCCCTCACCTGTGCTCTCTCTCAAAATAAACTTTTAAAAAATGTGTATTGCAGATATAGTTCAAGATTCTTAAAAATGTCTAAACATTTACACCCAATAAATTCTTCTGCTCAATAAACCCACAAAAATTTATTTTTTTAATTTTTTTAATCTTTATTTATTTTTGAGAGACAGAGCACCAGTTAAGGAGGGACAGTGAGAGAGAGAGAGAGAGAGAGAGAGAGAGAGAATCTGAAGCAGGCTCCAGGCTCCAAGCTGTCAGGATAGAACCCAACGCAAGGCCTGGGCCCACAAACCACAAGATTCTGACCTGAGCCAAAGTCAGATGCTTCACTGACTGAGCCACCCAGTGCCCCAACCCACAAAAAAAATTTAAATAAAATTTTAAAATTATAAATCCACAAAAGGAAAATAATAGTGTACCAAAATGATAGCAACATTTCTAATATGAAAAAAAATCTCAATATCCAAAATTGGGAAAAGAATAACACATATTCTTGAAGAATTTTATGTAGTAGTCTAATAATTATGAAGACCATGTTAATTACATAAAAAATTGAAAAACATATGGCATATATATAGAATATCACTTAGTCACAATTTGGAGTGCAAAAAACATCCCCAGAGTGCAATGTCTGTTTGCCTAAGACACCAGTAATAAGGAAGTTGAGAATACAGCCTATCCCTGATCCCAGACTCTACCCAGAGGTCCCCAAGGTTTTTAGGAAAAGGGCACTGATTTAGGAAAATCAGTACACTGGCTGTGACAGAGGGGTGTTACTGCTGGGGAAAAACTGGCTGTGGCAGGTGGGGACCAAAGACAGAATCTAAAGCAAGGGCTCCTGCTTCTAGCAACCATGGGTGCTGGGGTAGCACCTTGGACTGGTGTTAGTAATTATTCTAGAATCCAGGTTCCATTGTTCTAGTCAAAGAAGAGAACTCCCAATTGAGCTGAACAGGGCCCACTGGATTACAGTGCATTTCATTCATTCAGCTGTACTAGCTCAAGTCTCCCTTTCTTATCCCTTATAAACATTTCAGGAAAAGTACAGAACCTTCTGGATCACTTTTCAGGTATAAAATAACCAATCTGAAATGAAACTTCCAACTCAGAGACCATTGCATCCTTTCCTCTGTAGCGCTGTCCAGGCCTTAAAGACAGAGTGACAAAGAAAACGGTGTGATCTTTCACTCCTCCTCCCCGCTAGCCCTATTTCGGAGCTCCTTTCCCCAGACTTGTGGCAAGGAGGGAAGAGTTGGAAAGAGACAAGTGCCTCTTTCTTAACTAATCCCTGTTGTTATCCTTTCTTGGCCAAAGCTGGTAATGATGAGGTCTGTGTGGCAGGTATCCAAATGCTGGCTCTGTGTTAAGCAAATGTGGTTCCATGAGATAGAAAATCGGCCCCAGCTTGTCCTCTTCCAATGCCCCTCAGTTTGCACTCCTGGAGGTCCCTTCACTTCACATCTTCTTTCTGCCAGCATATACTCGCCTGGAGGCAAGTTGTCTTGAGTAGGCTTCTGTCAAGATGGCTGAGGCCCAGCCACCTTCCCAGCTGACTCTCCAAAAACTCACACATCCCTGAGAGGCCTAACATGAGAGTGCAAGCTGTCCACATGGCCCCTCTTCCATCATGCCCTCTCCGTTTTCTACTCTCCTGGTGAATAGGCACTGGACAGATTGGCAAGTCTATAGCATAAGCAGACATCAAACCAGGACTCAAGTATCTTTACAAGTAAATCCCCATCTCGGCTTGGGGGTGTTGAGCACTCCCTCTTCTTCTCCTCAATAAAAGAAGAGAAAACACAGTCCTCTCCCCTTAGGCTAATGATGGCCTTCCCAGTGCTTTTTCTTCCTTTCACCTTAGTCTTCCAGTCTTTTTCTTATATACCTGAGAGCAAGGAGAGGGGGGAGGATGTTAAGGGTGGCACTAAGGTGGATTCTGAGTAGCAGAGCCTGTTTAACTCTTAAGAAAACCTAAGCAGGTGCAGGGTCTAGTCCCTAAATGTTTCATGCTCTCTTAGCTACTTGATGCCTCCTTGTCCCCGACTTTGAGTTCCAGACAAGAGAAAAAGTTCAACTCAATATCCTGTTAAAAGAAAGTCTATAAGAAGTCTCTGAACTGAGAAACACAGATTTCAAGGAAGCAAAAGGCTGCCTAAATTCAGAAATTTTTCCTGAAATCTAAAACCTATCCCTGAAGGACAAGACTGAAACACAGACATGGAGCCAGAGTCCACTTTCTGAATGTTAGAATGGTGCCCCTCCAGTTGTACCCTGCAAAGGGAGAGTCATTTCTTAATAAGCCCAAACGCCAAACATTTTCTTTCTTTGAGCCCAGCTCTGGATTCATACATACAACTTCTTCCTATTATTAAAACTGGTTTCAAAAGGGGCGCCTAGGTGGCTCAGTCACTTGAGCACCCAACTCTTGATTTCACCTCAGGTCATGATCCCAGGGTCATGGGATCAATCTCTGCAATGAGCGTTTGGGATTCTCTCTCTCTCTCTCTCTCTCTCTCAGCGCCCCTCTTCCCTGCTCTCTTCTCTCTTTGTGCACACATGTGCACACACTCTCTCTCTAAAATACAAAAAAAAAAAAAAAAAACCTATTAAAACTAGTCCCAAAAGAATCGGAATTATTTGCAGAATCCACTTCCTCAAAGATTCAGAACTACTACCACCACTTCCACTGTCTACCCACTTCTGTTTCACTCTGTCCACCAGTCCCATTTCCCTCTCTAACCTGCCCTGTCAAAGTCCTTGCCCAACCCCAAAAGATTTCCCTAAGTTCAAACCATAGGGAATAAGGCTGGGACCTTTTGTTTATTATCTCCTTCTTGAAACCACTACAGGCCTTCAGATGCATAACAAATGTGATCCAAGTGCAGTACAGTTTTCTCAAATAAAACAGGATTCCTTTGGTCACCTTCCACCCCAAACTCAGACAGGCTACTCTTTAAAATGGCACTTCTTTGGAGTTCTTTTTTTTTTTTTATTGTTTTATCTTATTATATAACCATAAGATCTTTTTCTAGTCAAAATAAAAATTATTTGTAAGTCTCTCCAGTTTCTTTATAGAAGAAGCGGTAAGTCCCTAAGCCATATATGTGAATTCAATGTGAATCCACCTCAATTGTAACAATTTTCTTTTTTTTAACATTTTTAAAACTTATTATTGAGAGACAGAGAGAGACAGAGCATGAGCATGGGAGGGGCAGAGAGAGGAGGAGACACAGAATCCAAAGCAGGCTCCAGGCTCTGAGTTGTCAGCACAGAGACTGATGCAGGGCTCAAACTCACAAACCATGAGATCATGAACTGAGCCAAAGTTGGACACTTAACCAACTGAGCCACCCAGGCACCCCTCCCAATGGTAACAATTTTCAAAACAAAAATATTTTTCTTTTGTAAAAGTTGTCACCATAACCAATTTTAACTCTATGATTTGCCCCATAAACCATATAGAGACCACAGAATAAAAGTAAATTTAAAATCTGCCATTTTCCCTTTCCTTCCATCCCCAGTTCCAATTAAATGAAAGACCAGAAAGCCATATTTATGAAATGCTTAGAGCTCCTAAACCAGAAATGTTGGCAGAGGACCACGTGGTGCTGCAAAGCTTTCTAGTACAGACTGACTATGAAACCGTGGTGATGGGGTCAGTTTCTGTTTTCCAGGGTTGAGTAGAGTAGAATTTGAGAAATGTCGAGGTTTATAGGAAGAAAAATCTTAGAAACACAGTCTCAGATAAAATAGGAAAAAAAAACCCAAACACATTTTTCGTAAGCATTGCAGTACTTTTGGGATACAATCCTGAATCCAATTCAGCTTCCATAAGACCATTACCACAGACTAATGGCACTTATCATTATATTCTAACTTTAACAGCACAGCCTCATGGAACATATGTGCTGTCTGCATGGGAGGTCTGAGGGCTAAAGCTAGAGCATGAAGCAAAAAATGTGAGAAAAGCACTGCACTTCTGAAAGATTTTACTGAACATTAACATCCATTAAAAACTTTCTTTGTGTGGCACACAACTCGTAACCTTGACCCATCTCTCCCCTCCCTCACTCCGTAGTAACTGTCTATAAACAATTGAGATAACTGAATAATTCTCAGGTTATGCACTAAAAATAAACCTAAATACAATTCTTTAGGAAAATGCATTCTAAGGACTTACGAGCCACTGAGGCTTTTCATAGGAATCTAAAAAATTAGAGAAATGAAAATCTTCCTGTGAGTGCAAAACTCTGAAAGCCTAATAGCCTAATACACAAGAGTAAAGATGTAAAGTCACCTAAAAAGACAAATGTAAACCATGCCTGAAAGACTTGGCTGCTATTTGATTAATTATATGATGATGCTTTATTAAATATGTCAATCAACGGGGGACCAGCCAATCAAATACATACAGATAAAGAAGCCTCAGAAAGCTACATTTTGGCAGCACTCACCCAAGCACTTGTACATGAGAAAATCAGTTTGGGCCAAAGTAAAGCTCACTGAAAAGACCATTAAATTAATCTAATTCTCTTTGTCCTAATTAATGCTCAAAAAAGAGTATTATGACTTTACTTCCCAGGTACATATACCTACAAGGAAAAGGTGGGCCAGCCTGCATAAATTTGAGTATTCTGGTTCTAATGACAGTTATAATTTTTTTTTATAAATCAATAATGTGGGCTTCCCAAGTAACCTAACTACAAGTACCCTGAGCTCATCAGGATGACCAGAGCTTCTCACTACCTGTTCCAGTTAAAGTTCTCAGCATAAATTAACAAATATACTTTATGAGCTTGATTATTGTGAGTCACCCATTGGATTGAATTTAACATAAAAAATTAACTTTCTAAGCCTGCTAAGGGCTTGATCTCAAGATAATAAATGTCAATTTGGGAAGACTCTGAGTAATAGCTTACCATCACTTCCGTTTAACAGAGATCAGCTACACTATCATCCATTGGAATGACTTACTGGAACACATCCCATATACCTAAAGTGTTCAAATATAGATAAGATATTTCAAATAGGCCTTTAGGCCACTATTTCTCCAGTCTACCCTTGGCAGACTTCATAACACTCTTGCCTTAAAAGATGCAACCTCAGAACCATTCTTAACATAATCTTCTAAACATCCAGTCAATTAAACTTGGCATGAGATGAGACGTGTTTGCCATCTCCAATATAGACTTTAAGTTGTTTGGAATTGGTATTTCATATTCTTTTCATGTATCAAAAGTTTAATTTGTGTCAAATATATATGGCCATATTGTATTGTGATCAACTTTCAGGGTAAAAACTATTTTCTTTTGAAAAATTGAAAAAGAATTTTTTAAAAAGTTATGCTTAAGTAAACATTTAAAAGAGAAAATTAAATTTCAACCTTAAATTATTTGAGTTTCCCAATAGTAAAAGTCACCTTCCCATTTTTCTTCAAACTTCATAGGATCAAGACACCTGGGTGGCTCAATCAGCTAAGGTCCAACTTCAGTGCAAGTCATGATCTCACAGTTCATGAGTTCGAAACAAGCATCGAGCTCTGTGCTGACAGCTTAGAGCTAAAGCCTGCTTTAGATTCTTTAGATTTTTTCATTCAGAGATGAAAGGCACATAGCCAGCTGACATAAAGCTTGGGACAAAATAGAAGAGAGTCAGAAAAGCTCAGCCAAAAGCCATCAGAGATAGGGATCATGATTTGATAATTTTATCATAATTGCCCACAGAAATTGCCATGCATCATCTTACTATATGCTAGGACAGAGTGATACTCTAAAAGTAACATTAAAACTTGAGAAAATTTTCATCCTTAGTAGAACTATTCCTCTGTCCACTTCTACTAAAAAATTAACAGTAGGAATTAGGTTTAAACTGCCTGATGAAAGAATTTTCTTCATTACAAAACTGTGAATCAGAAGAGAAAACAGGGCCCTCATTATATATGCCGAAGGAAAGCATACTTTGATTGGGATAAAAGCTAATAAGCTGGGTGAGAAAGACCTGGTTGAAGTAAAGAAAATATCTAGATCTGGTGGGATACAGGAGTCTTGGGTAAGCTGAAAAAGAGGGGTAATTCTTTTTAACTAAAGTCACAAATAAAGCTTATATATGCTGTATGGGAAATTTTTGCCAACTCAGATTTAAAAAATAACAAAATAAAAATTAGAAAGGAAGAGGAAAATTAGTTTCAGGTGACATGGTGATGTAACTGGAAAAAACAAGAAAAATCAATGAAAAAACTACAACAGTAATATAAGTCAGTGAAGTAACAGAATAGGAAATTAAATAAATCAACAATTTCATGTACAAATTATAACCAATTAGAAAATAATAGAAAAAAACCCTAAATTGAAAGAGAAATGTGCAAACGTACATGTGGAAAGGTATAAAACTCTCATTAAATACATAAAAGTAGATGTGAACAACAGAAAAACCATGCTCTTGAGATTATCAATTCTCCTAAAAATTTATTTTTATACAATCTCGAAAACCAACAAAAAAAAAAAAAACAAATACCAAGAAGTTCTTGGATCTAGATATGTTGATTCTAAAGTTTATATATAAAGGGGTGCCTGGGCGGCTCAGTTGGTTAAGCATCTGACTCTAGATTTTGGTTCAGTAATGATCTCATGGTTCACAGGACTGGGCCCCGTGTGGGGTTCTGTGCTGACAACATGGAGCCTATTTGGGATTCTCTCTCTCTCTCCCTCTCTGAACCTGCCCCACCTCAAATAAATTAATGTTTAAAAGTAAGTAAATAACCCGAAAAACAAATAATCCAGTGAGGAAATGGGCAGAAGACATGAACAGACACTTTTCCAAAGAGGACATCCAGATGGCCAACAGACACATGAAACAATGCTCAACATCCCTCATCATCAGGGAAATGCAGATCAAAACCACATTGAGATACCACCTCATGCTGGTCAGAGTGGCTAAAATGAACAAATAAGGAGACTACAGATGCTGGCAAGGATGTGGAGAAATGGGCACTCTCCTATACTGTTGGTGGGAATATAAACTGGTGCAGCCCCTCTGGAAAACAATGTGGAGATTCCTCAAAGAAATTAACAATAGAACTCCCCTATGAGCCAGCAATAGCACTGCTAGGAATTTACCCAAGGGATACAGGAGTGCTGATGCATAGAGACACATGTACCCCAATGTTCATAGCAGCACTCTCAACAATAGCCAAATCATGGAAAGAGCCTAAGTGTCCATCAACTGATGAATAGATCAAGAAGATGTGGTTTATCTATACCATGGAATACTACATGGCAATGAGAAAGAATGAAATCTGGTCAGTTGTAGCAACATGGATGGAACTAGAGGGTGTTATGCTGATCGAAACAAGTTAGGCAGAGAACAACAGATACCATATGTTTTCACTTATAGGTGGACTAGGAGGAACTTCACAGAGGACCATAGGGGAGGAAAAGGGGAAAAATAGTTGGGGGAAGGGAGGGATGCAAACCATGAGAGACTCCTGAATACTGAGAACAAACTGAGGGCTGATGGGCGTGGGGGAGAGGGGAAGGGGAGTGATGGGCATGGTGGAGGGCCCTTGTTGGGATGAGCACTGTTGGAAACCAACTTGACAATAAACTCTGAAAGGAAAAAAAATAAGAAGCAAAAAAACAAAAGTAAGTAAAGTTTATATACAAAGAAGAGTAATGGGGGTGGGAGTGGCTAGGCCTGTTAGATCTTAAAAACACTACAAAGCCTCGATAATTTATTTTTAAAAGGTATTTTTTTAAGTTTATTTATTTTGAGAAAGAGAGAAGAGAATACAAGCAGGGAAGGAACAGAGAGAGAGAGGACAGGGAGAGAATCCCAAGCAGGCTGTGGCAGACCCTGACACAGGGCTTGAACTCACAAACCATGAGATCATGACCTGAGCTAAAATCAAGTGTTGGACGATTAACCAACTGAGCCACCCAGGTACCCCTCCTCCATAATTTATTGACACACAAATGGACCAATGGAACAGACTATAAAGTCTAGATATAGAGCCAGTACATAGCAAATGTTAGTTTATCATTAAAATGACATCTTAAATGATTGAGGGAAAATAACTTTTTAATAAATAATGCTGGGACAATTGGATAACCATCTGGAAGAAGATAGAACTAGAGGAGTACAGAATAAATAATCTCCAAATGGTTCAGAAGTCTAAATATAAAAATATTACACAGCCATAAAAAGGATGAGAGATCTTGCCATTTGAAACAACGTGAGTGGGCCTAAAGGGTAATTATACTAAGTGAACTAAGTCAGACTGAGAATGATAAATACAATATGATTCCACTCATACATGGAATCTTAAAAAAATGCCTAAGCAAATGAAAAGCAGAAGCAGAATCATAAATACAGTGAACAAACTGATAGGTGCCAGAAGGGAGAGCAGCGGAGGATAGGCAAAACAGGTGAAGCAGAAAGGGAGATACAGGCCTCCAGTTATGGAATGAGTAAGTCATGGGAATAAAAAACAGCATAAGGAATACAGTCAATGGTATTGTAATAATGATGTAATGGGACAGATGGTAGCTATACTTGTAGTGAACACAGCATAATGCATAAAACTTGTCAAATCACTAATTGTACACCTGAAATTAATGTAACATTGTTTGTCAACTATACTCAAAAGAAAAAAAAAAGAAGAAAGAAAAAAATTTGATGCAGACCTGGCTGTCTCAGTCTGTAGAGCATGCAACCCTTCATCTCAGGGTTGTGAGTTCCAGCCCCATGGTGGGGGTATAGTTTACTTAAATTAAAAAATTGAAACTATATAAGTACTAGAAGAATTTATACCTTTATAACATGGAAAGAGGAAGCCTTTCTCATGACTTAAAATCCAGAATCCATAAAATAAAAATTGACAAATTTGACTTTATAAATATAAAATAAATTTGCATAGCAAAAATATATACATACATATGTGTGCATACAGGTACAGATTATATATATATATATATATAATATGTATATATAAAGAACCTAGAACAAATGACCAGAAATATATAAATATATAAAGAAAATGACCAGAAATATAACCAAAAAATAGGAAAATAACAGGTCACATAAATAGAAATGCTAATAACTCTTAAAACAAATTAAAATGTGTTCTACCTGGGGCACCTGGACAGTTCAGTTGGTCAAGAGGCCTTAACTCTTGATTTCGGCACAGGTCATGATCTCATGGTTTGTGAGATACAGCCCTGCATCAGACTCTGCACTGACAACACAGAGCCTGCTTGGGATTCTCTCTCTCCCCCACTCTCTGACCCTTCCCTGCTTGTGCATGCGCACACGTTCTCCTCTCAAAATAAATAAATAAACCTTTTTTTAATGTGATCTATGTCTCTCGTAAGAGAAATGCATATTGCACTACACTGAGATCCATTTTTTTTAACCTATCATACAGGTAAAACTCCAAAAAAGTTTGACAACATATTCCATTGTTCAAGGCTGTAGAGAACAGGTATTCCCAAACAAAATGATGTGATCTCTATTGAGAAGGAAGTTGATATTATTTTTAAAAATTACAAATGTGTTTACCCTTTACCCCAACAATCCCACTTCTAGCAATCTTCTCTGAAGATACACTTCAAGAAACACAAACAACATATAAACAAGGTTGTCCAATGTAGCATTATTTGTCATACCAAACAATTGAAAACAACTCAAATGTCAGGTTAACTGAACAGGTTAATAGGTTACATCCACAAAATTGATAAATATCATCCAACCATAGAAAAAATAAGAAAAATATCTCTGTACTATCCTGGTGTGATCTCCAGGATATACTATGTGTAGAAAGCAAGATATAAAACATGTTACCCTTTTTGTAAGAAAGGAGACACATGTCTGCATGCGTGTGTGTGTGTGTGTGTGTGTGTGTGTGTGTGTATGAGTTTATGTATTTGACTAATTTGCAAAGAAAACTTGGAAGAATAAACCAGAAACTAATACAAATTATAAACAAAGTTAAAAGACAGATTAGGGGTGGGAAAAGGGGGATAATCATATAACACCCAAGACAAATTTGCCTGCTCTACAATTTTGCCTAGAGTCAGCACGCATGTGTGCATGCATACACACACAGAATTTATCCTTTTTTTATTTTGGATAATCTAATATTATGCAGTACCCTGACACAATTAGAAATTGAGAGCCACCACAAAATCTGAACTATCTTTTTGGCTCATATTTTGTGGTAATGCATTATTCACATCTAGTTATAAATGAAAGAACGAGTACCATATAAAATTTTGGTGGCTGCTTCTCTGAGCTGTGTTTTATATTAAATTGACAGAATTGACACAGTTTTTATATAGTACCTAGGTCAGTTTTGAACAGTTTTATAATAATGATAGGTCTGTATATTATAGAAGGAAAAAAAACTTAACTGTATCTTGCGATTTTATTTATACAACTTGTAAAATTACACATTTCTAAAATATAAGTCAAATGTAAAAAATCTTTCATGAAACAGTAATAAAGTACTAGCAAAATATACTCTCACTATTACCTCCTACTTAAATTTCCTCCTTAAATACCTCCTAAGGTTTTATATGATGAATTTTAAGGTACAGTATGAAATGAAACAAAATCTATACCAAGGTTCACTTCAACGACCATTAAAACACTCAAATCAAGTGTGGCCTCTCAGAGCAAATGCTATTTTAAATGGCTTGGGGAAAAAATTAGGAAATGGTCATTAGGCTATCCAGATGGAGAAACAGAACTAACTAACACCTTTTCCCCAATGAAAGACCTATTAAAAATTGTGCCATATCAATTATTTAACAATTAAACTACTTTCAACAAAGAAAAGCAATTTAAAGATAAGAATATTATTTTGTATTCTTATAGTGAATAAACGTTCATACAAAAGAATGCAGTCTAGTATTCACTAGAAATATTTTATAATCAAATTTACTGTAAAATATTTGATACATGATACGTATAAAACAATATGAGTCCACCATTTATCTTAATGAGAACATTACAAATAGCATTAAAACTATCTCTGTATTCCTCACTGATTCTATTTCTCTGTTTCATTCAGAGTAATCACTATCCTGAATGTTATCATTCCCACATGTATATAAATCCCTAAACCCCATATTCTTTAGTTTTGCCTTTGTGAAAGTATTATTTTAAAATGGTATCATACTGCATGT
Source organism: Hyaena hyaena (assembly GCF_003009895.1). NCBI lineage: Eukaryota > Metazoa > Chordata > Mammalia > Carnivora > Hyaenidae > Hyaena > Hyaena hyaena. Next base: position 465,332 of record NW_024081084.1, on the reverse strand, counting down.
AGTCATGTATGATTTGATTTCTTCACTCAACTCATATTACCAAGATCCATCCATATTATCATGTGAAGCTGTATTACATTCACTCTAGCTGTGTCACCATGACAATTTCTTAATCCATTCTCTCAACAAATAACAAGTGGCTTATTTTAGGTCTTTTGCTAATACAAGCAATGTTATGTAAATATTTTTGTTCATGTATACTAATATACTTGTGGAAGAGTATATCTAAAACATATACTGAGATGGAATACGTGGGAGATAGGGTATGCATATGTTCAATTTTGAATCTAAAACTTTTTTCCAAAGGGAATATATTGATTTATACTCCCATCAGCTGTATATAAAATTTCTTTTTCTTCCATACACTTACCAACATTTTGGGCTGCAAGACTTGATTGTACCAAACTAATTGGTATAAAAGAGTATCTCATTGTAATCAATAACATATTGTTATTATATATATATTAAATTGACATAATCTAATGAGTTTTAGCATCTTTTCCATAGATTTACTTGCCATTCATATCTCCTCTGAAATGTTCACCATCTATTTTTTTAAAGTTTATCTTTTCTTATTAAATTATAAAAAGTATTTGCATACTCTAGATACTAACAGTATGCCAATTTTATGTCTTGTCAATTTCTACTCCCAGGATATTTTTTGTCTTTTCAGTTTCTTTTTATGTTCTTAATCTTTTATATATAGTTCACATTTTTCAGTTATGTTTAAGAAACTCTTCCTTATACAAAAGTCATAAAGACACTTTTTTACATTTTACTTTAAAGTTTCAAAGTTATGCCTTTCACATTTGTCTTTTATGCACCTGTTATTGATTTCTATATATTATATGACATAGAGACCCAATTTTATTTTATTATATGATTGATCAATTGTTTCCAAACCATTCATTAGATAGGCCATTTTTTCCTAATGATCTGCAATGCCATATTAGTTCTATATTAAGTTTCCACATATAATTCAGTCTGTTTCTGGATTCTCTAATCTAGTCTATCAGTCAACCTATCTTTGTGCATATTATCCTAATATAATTAGACTTTTCTATATAGCCTAGGTAATATTTTCACAATATAATAGCAATTCTTTAGTATTATCTAATATTCAGTTCATAAACCATCATCCCCAACCTGCTCTCAAAATGCCTTATAGTTGGTTTCTTTAAAACAATATGAAACCCAGGACCTCACATTACAACTAGTTGTTCAGCCAGTAACACTCTTTTACATACCATTTTTCATAACACCAACTGGTTGAAGTAATTGGAACACTAGTCCCACATACTATCTTATCTTCTAGATTTATCTGATTGCTCCTTTGTGGTATTATTTAGTTTATTACCTATCTCCTGAATTTCCTGAAAAAAAAAATCAACTGGAAGTTATATCTAAAGATTTGTCAGGGGGCACCTGGGTGGCTCAGTCAGTTAAGCTTCCAACTTCAGCTCAGGTCATGATCTTGTATTCCATGAGTTCGAGCCCAGTATCTGGCTCTGGGCTGATAGCTCAGAGACTGGAGCCTGCTTTGGATTCTGTGTCTCCGTCTCTTTCTGCCTCTTCCCTGCCCACACTCTGTCTCTCAAAAATAAATAAACAATAAAAAAATTAATTAAAAAAAATAAATATTTGTCTGGAATTAAATTAAACACTTTTGGCTTAAAATTATAAATGAGACCTTGTGATTGATACTACATTATAACTGAGATATATAATATCTGATTTCCCACCAATGACCACTGTATTCAAGTGATAGCAATGCTATCCCTCCATCGCATATTGCCCATACCCTTTTTCAAAGGGGAATCTATGTAGTATTATTTTAGCATCATTCAAGTGTTTAGTTCAATTTCAACTATTCATCTAATAGTTTTAACACCAATTAATTGTCTGAAACAATAATGTCATTAAGGATTGTGAAATGGTAATTTTCTGATTCTAGCTATTTTTTTTAATTCATATCATTATTTTATAAAGATAGAGATTTCTCTTTTAATTTGTTTACCCTAGGGGAGCCTGGGTGGCTCAGTCGGTTAGGTGTCCAACTTCAGCTCAGGTCATGATCTCATGGTTCATGGGTTCAAGCTCCGTGTCGGGCTCTGTACTGACAGCTAGCTCAGAGCCTGGAGTCTGTTTCAGATTCTGTGTCTTCCTCTCTCTCTGCCCCTCCCCTGCTCACAATGTCTGTCTGTCTGTCTCTCTCTCAATCTCTCTCTCTCAGAAATAAATAAGACATTAAAAATTAATAATAATAATTTGTTTACCGTAAATTACAGTTCCTACTGGAAAGATAGTACAAATGCTTCAAGTCTTTCCCTCCAATTAACAATTTTCAAAAAAAAATTCTTCGACTTAGTAATAATCTATGTCCTTTTTTTAAAAATAAACTTCTTTAAGATGTGGTATATATATGCAATGAAGTATTACTCAGCAATCAGAAAGAATGAAATCTTGCCATTTGCAGCTACGTGGATGGAACGAGACAGTATTACGCAAAGGGAAATTAGTCAGTCAGAGAAAGAGAAATATCATATGACTTCACTCATGTGAGGACTTTAAGACCCAGAACAGATGGACATAAGGGAAGGGAAGCAAAAATAATATAAAAACAGGGAGGGGAACAAAACATAAGAGACTCTTAAGTATGGAGGGGTTGTGGGAGGGGGGATGTTGTTAAATGGGTAAAGGGCATAAAGGAATCTACTCCTGAAATCATTGTTGCACTATATGCTACCTAACTTGGATGTAAATTTAAAAGATAAAGTAAATAAATAAATAAATAAAACACACTCCAATAGAAAGAAAGAAAGAAAGAAAGAAAGAAAGAAAGAAAGAAAGAAAGAATAAAATTTCTTTACACCAGGTTTAGTTGTATAGAAAAGTATCCAAGTTCTTTACTCAGTTAGAATATCCTTAAAGAATAAAGGGAAAATAAAGACATTCTCAAATAAAAGAAAGCAAGAGAAGTTGTCACCAGACAACATATTCAATAAGAATGGCTAAAAAAAGCTTTTCAAAGAGAAAGGAAATTATGAAAGATGAAAATTTTGAGTATCAGAAATCAAGAAAGAGTGACAGAAAGAACAAAAATATGAGTAGACATAATAGACTTTCTCCTGAGTCTTGTAAATTGTTAGACAATTAAAGCAAAAATTATGTCATCATTTGATGTAGTTCTCAATGTATACAAAGGAAAATACTTAAGACAACTATATTATAAAGGAGGAGTATAAAAGGACCTAAATGAAAGCAAATGTTGACACCAATAAAGACTGGAGTAAATTATGTATATACAGTATAATATCTAGAACAACCACACAAAAAATATATACAAAGAAAAACATTTAAAATTCTAAAAATAAGTCAAAATGGAATTCTAAATAATTTCAAGCAACAAGCATTAAAGCAAGAAAAGTGGAACAGGGGGCGCCTGGGTGGCATAGTCGGTTGAGCGTCCGACTTTCGCTTAGGTCGTGATCTCGCGGTTCGTGGGTTCGAGCCCCGCGTCGGGCTCTGTGCTGACTGCCAGCTCGGAGCCTGGAGCCTGTTTCAGTCTGTGGCTCCCTCTCTCTCTGACCCTCCCCTGCTCACGCTCGCTCTCTCTCTCTCTCCTAGAAATAAATAAAACACATTAAAAATTAAAAAAAAAAAAGAAAAGAAAAGAAAAGAAAAGTGGAACAGAAGAATTAAAACAGGAAGAAAAAGCAATAAAATAGCAGATCATATCAATAATTATCTTAAATAGAAATGAACTATATATAGTAATTAAGAGAAAATTACCAAAATGGATTAAAAAACATGGTTGAGGGTGATGTCACAGAAGATGGATGAGTAGGATGCTCCAGGACTCAGTACCTCCATGGAGACAACTATTGAGTTGGCAAAAGAAGTCAAAACTAGCTATTTGGAACTCCAGAGTATAGTCAAATACTTGAAATATTCAAGGGAGTGCTTTATGAAGAAGAGGTTGGTAAATATTTTATAAATTTCAATGTTTTGCAGAGCAGCTATTGTCACTTATCCCTCTAGCATATATCAAGCAACCATAGGGATAACAGTCCATGTTTTTGATGCAGCTGGATGTTGTCAAGGTGGTCAATAGGGACCCTCTACTCCAAAACTTATGGCATTTATTTTTATCTGCCTGGCAGTACACTACCAAAGGACTGGCACAGAGGCTAGCTATTGTTTCAACTCCATCAACCTACAGTAGCTTCCCAAAAAAATCTCAGTCAAAAGAATTTAAGATGATAACACATTTGTTGTTGTTCTTGTTATTCTTTTTGTTCTAACACATTTTTATTTCTTTTCTTTCCTTATTGACCCAAGCATTGAAGGAAATCTCTGTTTAGATCATTAGCTGACCATGAAGATAATGGAACAAACTTTAAAACCATGCATGATAGGGGCATCTGGGTGGCTTAGTCAGTTAAGCATCTGACTTTGGCTTAGGTCATGATCTCATGGCTCATGAGTTCAAGCCCCTTGTTGGGCTCTGTGCTGGCAGCTCAGAGCTCAGAGCCCAGAGCCTGGAGTCTGTTTCAGATTCTGTCTCTTCCTCTCTTCTCTGCTCTTCCTCCACTTGTGCTCTGTCTGTCTCTCAAAAATAAATAAACATTAAAAAATCATTTTGAAAACATGCATGATAAAGTCCTGGATGATATTTTGTTTTCCAAAAATTGTTTTTAAAAGTCATTAGATCATTGCATCCTTCAAAGAGGAACAACAGCAATCCCAAGAAAGGATGGACATCCTGATTTCCAGAGTCACCACATCACAATATTCACAGTGTCCAGGATTAAAAGTGTACAAACAGGAAATATGGCCTACTCACAGAAAAGAAGAAATTGAAAGATACCATCCTGGAAGAAACAGTGCAATTACTATACAATAACTTTGAATTAATTGTCTTAACTATGCTCAACAGCTAAAAAAGCTGGACAGAATCCTAAAAGAAATCAGAAAAATGATTAAGTAGTTAATATCAATAAGGGGTTATAAATTATAAAAAGGAAGCAAATAAAACTTGTGTACCAAAGAAGTACAATAGTTAACATTACATATAATATTGTACAATACTGCCTCAGTTCAACAGCAAATTTGAGCAGGCAGAAGGAAGAATCAGTTAGCTTGTAGATAAGGCAATTTAAATTATACAGTCTCAGGGGGCACCTGGGTGGCTCAGTAGGTTAAGCATCTGACTTCAGCTCAGGTCATGATCTCATGGTTTATGGGTTCAGGCCCGCACTGGGCTCTGTGCTGACAGCCAGCTCAGAGCTTGGAGCCTGTTTCAGATTCTGTATCTCCCTCTCTCTCTGACCTTCCCCTGCTCACACTGTGTGTGTGTGTCTCTCTCTCTCCCTCTCTCTCTCTCAGAAATAAATAAAACATTAATAAAATTTTAATAAATAAATTATACAGTCTCAGGAGCAGAAAGTTTTTTTAAAAATGAAAATAAATAAAGAGAGCCTAAGGGACCTGTTGGGTACCATCAAATGTACCAACACACACAAAATGGGAGTGTCAGAAGGAGAGGAGAGAAAGAAAGAATATTTTAAGAAAGAATGGCTGAAAATGTCACAAATTTGATGAAAGACATGAATCTACACATCCAAGTAGTCCAATAAACTCCAAGCAAAATAAACTCAAAGAACTCTACACAAAGATACATTATCATCGAACTGTCAAATGGCAAAGACAAAGAAAGTATCTTGAAAGCATCAAGGCAGAAACAACTTGTCATATATAAGGGAGTCTCAATAAGATCAACCAATTCCTTAATCAAATATCATGGAAGCTAAGAGGAAGTGGGATGACAACCCATTTAATGCTAAAAGAAAAAAAAAAAAAAAGCTGTTAACCAGAATTCTCTATCTGGCAAAACTTTCTGTCAAAAATGAAGGAGAAATTAAGACACTCTCAAATAAACAAGAACTGGGGCACCTGGATGGCTCAGTCAGTTGGGCATCCAACTTCAGCTCAGGTCATGATCTCACGGTCTATGGGTTCGAGCCCTGCATTGGGCTCTGTGCTGATGGCTAGCTCAGAGCCTTGAGCCTGCCTCAAATTCTATGTTTCCCTCTCTCTCTGACCCTCCCCTGCTCATGCTCTCTCTCTCTCTCTCTCTCTCAGAAATAAGAAATTTTAAAAAACGTTAAAAAAAATTTTTTTTAAACTGAACAAGTCCATTACTAGTAACCTGCCCTGGAAATGTTAAAAAGAGAGACTCCCAGGCTCAAAGAACATGAAATAGTAATTCAAAGGCATATGAAGAAATAAAGTATATTGGCAAAAATAGCTACATAATTTAAAAATCAACATTATATTTTTGGTTTGTAATTCTTTTTGTTTTCTATATAATTTGAAAGGTAAATGAATAAAACAATAATTATAAATCTATGTTAACAGGTACATAATATATAAAGATATAATCTGTGACAATGCAAACATGAGGGAATGGAGTTGTACAATAGCAGAGTTTTTGTATACTAGTGAAAACAAGTTGATATTAATTCACTAAATTGTGAGAAATTTGAATCCCCATGATAAACACTAAAACAACAACAACAACAACAACAAAACACAAGAAAGAGGAAATCAAAAAGGTATACCAGAGAAAATCAATTAAACACAAAAGAAGGCAGTAATGAAGGAATTGAGAGACAAAATAAAATATGACATATAGAAAATAGCAAAATGTCAGAAGTAAGTCCCTCATTATCAGTGATTACTTTTAATGTAAAAGGATTAAACTCTCCATTTAATAGGCAAGGATTGGCAGAATGGATTTTAAAAACATGATCCACTCTATGCTACTATTGAAACTCATTTTAAATCCAAATTCAACACAAATAGGTTGAAAGTGAATAGTATAAAATATATACTTCATTCAAACAGTACCACAAGTGACCTTCAGGAAGTGGCTATACAAATATCAGACGAAATAGATTTTAAGACAAAAATCATTACAGAAGACAAAGACTTTATATATTGAAGAAAATGATCAATCCATAAAGAAGATATAACAATTATGAACATATACACACATAAAACCAGAGTCCCAAAACATATGAAGCAATAACCAAAGGGAGAAATGGGTAGTTCTACAATAATAGTTGGAAACTAATAGCTAATTCCAATAAAGGCTTTAATATCTGGAAAGAAATCAAGACAAAAATAGCTTGAGCAACATGATAAACCAAAACTAAAAAACATATTCAGAACATTCCCACCAATAAGAAGAGAATACACATTTTTCTCAAGTGTACTTAGAACATTCTCCAGGATAGACCATATGTTTGGTCATTTAAAAAGACTCAATAAATTTACAAGGTATCTTCTCCAACCATAATGGAATGCAGCTAGAAATCAACAACAGAACAAAAACTGAAAAATTTTCAAATACATAGATCATGAAGAACACACACCTAAGCAACCAATGAGTTAAAGAAGAACTCATTAGAGAAATTAAAAATACTTTAAGATGAACAAAAACAGTAAGTCAATATATCAAAACCTATAGATGCAGCAAAAGCAGTGCACTGAGGGATAAGTATAGCTATAAATACCTACATTTCAAAAAGAAGGAAAATATCAAAAAAGAAAACCAACTTTACAACTTAAGGAACTAGAAAATAGAAGAGCAAACTGAAGCAAACTAAATCCAAGCCAGTATAAGGAAGGAAATATAAAGATAGAGCAGAAAGAGGTAAAATAGAGACAAGAAAGAAAAACAATAGAAAGAATCAATGAAACCAAAAGTTGGTTCTTCTAAAAGACCAACAAAACTGACAAATCATTAAGTAAACTTAGAAAAAAGAGAAGACACAAATAACCAAAATCAGAAATGAAAGGACACACTTACTGCAAAATTATAAAAGTTAAAAGGATAGTGAGAGAACTATATGAACAACTTGTATCAATAAATTAAATAATCTAAATGAAATGGGCAAATTTCTATAAACACACAAACTACCAAAATTGCCCCAAGAAAAAACAGAAAATCTGAACAGACCTATAACAAGTAACCAGATTGAGTTAACAATAAAGTTCTCCAAACAAGAAAAGCCCTGCATCAGATGGCTTCTCTGATGAATTCTGTCAAACATTTAAAGAATTAACACCAGTATTCTAATTATTTTTTTAAAAAAGGAAAGAAAGTAATACTTCCTAACACATTCTTTGTGGCCAGCATTACCGAAGCCAGACAAAGATACCCTAAGAAAACTACAGGACAATATCTCTTATGAATATGGATGCAAAAATCTTCAGTAAAAACTAGCCAACCAAATTCAACAGCACATTAAAGGATTATATACCATAACTAACTAGGATTTATTCCAGGAATGCAATAGTGATTTCACATAAGAAAATCAACCAATGTAATATATCATGTCAACAGAACAATGGAAGAAAAATGCATATGATCATCTCACTCAACAAAAAGCATTTGACAAAACCCAACACCTTTTCAAGATAAAAATGCTCAAAAATCTAGGAAGAGGAGGAAACTTATTCAACACAATAAAAGAAATTTATTTAAGAAAAACACATAGCTAAAATTATACTCAATGATGAAGGACTGAAAGCCTTCACCTAATATTAGGAACAAGAAAGCTCCCTAATATTAGGAACAAGATAAGGATGCATATTTTCATCACTTGTTATTTAACACTGTACTAGAATTCTGGCCAGAGCAATCAGGCAAGAAACAGAAAGTAAAAACATCCAAATATAAGGAAAAAAAAGAAGTAAAACAATCCCTATTAGCAAATGATATGATCTTGTATATAGAAAATCCTAAAGAACCCACAAAAATGAAATAAGAAACTAATTCATCACAATTGCAGAATATAAGATCAACACTAAAAAATCAGTTGTATTTCCACACATTAGCAATAAACAATCCAAACAGGAAACTAAAAAACAATTATATTTATAATAGCAGCAAAATGTATAAAATACATAGGAATAAATGTTACTAGGCAGGTGCAAGACTTGAACACTTAAAACTGAAAGATTAAGAATCACCGAAAGATATTAGAGAATACCTAATATAAATGAAAAAGAAAAAGACATGGATTGGAAGACTTAATATGGTTAAAATGGAAATACTCTCCCAAGATGATCTACAGATTCAATGTGATCCCTATCAAAATCTCCAAAAACAATTTTTGCAGAAGTGAAAAAGCTTAGCCTAGAATTCATATGGAATTGTAAGGACCTCAAATAGGTAAAACAATCTTGAGAAAGAAAAAGTTGGACAACTCAGTTTTCCTGATTTCAAAATTTACTACAAAGCTACAGTAATCAAAACAGTGTGGTACAGGAATATAGATAGACATACATGAACAGAATTGAATTGAAGACTCCATATATAAACCAATCTGTCTGTGGTTAAGTGATTATCACCAAAGGTGACTGGACCACTCAACAGGAAAAAAATACTCTCTTCAAAAAATGATGCTCCAGGGCACCTGGGTGGCTCAGTAGGTTAAGCATCTGATTTCCGCTTTGGTCATGATCTTGCAATCCAGGGGTTCGAGCCCTACATTAGGCTCTGTGCTGACAGCTCGGAGCCTGGAACCTGCTTCAGATTCTATGTCTCCTTCTCTCTCTGACCCTCCTCCACTCTTGCTCTGTCTCTCTCCATCTCTCAAAAAATGAATAGACATTAAATAATTTTTAAACAAAAAATGATACTACGAACATTGGGCATGCACAAGCAAAAGAATAAAGCTAAGCCCTAACGGCACACTCCACACAAAAATTAATTCAAAATGGATCAAAGACCTAAAATTGTAAAACTCTTAGAAGAAAGCAAAGGGGTAAATCTGCATGCCCTTTGATTAGCAATGGATTTTTATAGCTGACACCAAAAGCATAAAAAATAGATAAATTGATCTTTATCAAAATTAAAAATTATTTGTACATTAAAGGATACTATCAACAGAATTAAAAAGCAACCCACAGAATGGGGGGAAATATATGCAGATCATATATCTGATAACAGTTTAGTACCCAGAATATGTTTAAGTGGGCAAAAGAGTTGGATAGGCATTTCTCCAAGAAGATATACAAATGGCCAAAAGCACATGAAAAGATGCTCAACACCACTAGTAATTACAGAAATGTCAACCAAAACCACAGTGAGATACCATTTCAAATATATATGGATGGCTAAAACAAAAAACAAAACTAAGACAAATTAGAAAATAAGTATTGACAAGGATGTGGAGAAAGTGAAACACTCATATATTGCTAGTGAGAATGTCAAATGGTACACCTGCTGTTGAAAACTGTTTGGCAGTTCTTCAAATATTTAAACGTAAAATTACCATATGAACCTGTAATTCCACTCCTGGGTATTGATCCAGAAAAACTGAAAACAGACATTCAAACACATTTTGTAATGGATGTCCTTAGGAACATTATCCACAATAGCCAAAAGGAATAAACAACCCAAATTGCCACCAAACATGAATGGATAAACAAAATATAACAGGGCCACACAAAACAATACTATTCAGCTGTAAGAAAGAATGAAGTACTAATACATACAACAACATGAATGAACCTTGAAAATATTGTGCTAAGTGAAAGAATTCAGACACATATTGTACGGTTTCACTTGTATGAAATATCCAAGATAGGCAAATCCATAGAGACAGCAAAGTTGTGGTTGCAGAACTTGTAGGGAGAGGAGAATTGGGAATGGTTATTTAAAGGGTATACAGTTTCCTTTTGGTGATGAAAATGTTCTGGCACTACATTGGTGATGGCTGCACAACATTGTAAATGTACTAATAACTGTAACTAAATTAGACACTAAAACAGTTTAAATTCTGAATTTTATATGTATTTTGCCAAAATAAAATATATAAAGAGAAAATTTCAATGACCATGTTCAAATGGTAATAAGTAACACCTACTTTGCTTATAAAAATATTTCTAGAAATAAGTAAATTGATAATCCACATATAAAATATTTCAAAATTAGTACAAAATACTAAACTTACTGCCAAGACTCAAAGACAATGCAAAGTATAAGACAACCTGGATCTTTTCTTTCATGGTAACGATGATTTTTTTAAAAGAATATTTTACAATAATAAAAGGTAGCAAAATACACAAAATTGATTATACCCCAAAGAAGTGCAAACTGATAATATAAATAATTTCAAAATGATTTAAAGTAAAATGCGATAGTCATAATGACTTAGGGAGATATGCAATGTGTTAAACCAAGCCTTTTGAAACTAATGTAAAGAAGAGAAAGCCTTCTTTCCTACAACATATCCCTTGGTTCTTCTACTAGTAGAAACTAAATTTTGGGCAGGAAAAATAGTGGACCAACTCAATACAGCAGTTTTCATATTCTTAACTCACTATACTTTTACAAGTTTAGTCTGAGTCCTCACAACCTACTTTATCCTAAACCTGTCTACAAAACATTTCATTGACAGATGTGGCCGGTGGTAGGTTTCCATTTTTAACAAAAGTTAGTTTCTTGTCTTGAGGACTGAATTTGCTTGAAAATCTTTCTGTATTTTTTTCTAATTATGTTGGTGCATCCACTAAAATTCTGTTTTCATAACAACTACTATTCACGGATGTCTATTTTTATTTTATATGAAAGGAAAACTGTAATTTAGAAACACAATGGCACATTTTTAAAATATTCATTTATAAATGGGCTAGCTTTAGACCAATGAGCTAGCTTTGGGGAAAAAATGTTTACATTTTTGTTCCTTTTTAAAATTATACTAAAATTATTCAAAACCATTTATTTATTGTTAGATTCAGAAAGCTTGCATCTGGTGGTGATACAGGTATCATGCCAATGATTAAGCTCTTAGATTAGCAGTGCTAATAATAATTTGTACACAGATGTTATAAAAAATAACCTCTTCTTATTCTAGTTATTCTTATTTTTATATAACACACAAAATTTGAGGGGTTTTTTTCAAGTAAACAAATGACATCTACATTTTAAATCCAAATAAGTTTCTGGCTCAACTCCTACAAGTTGAAATCTACCCTCTATACTTATATTTCCTTTTTAAAATCAATCACTACATTAAATGGAAAGAAGTTTTGTGCCAAAATTATCAGAATACCCCAGGGGAAAAAAGGTCATAGGCTCTCTATACAAATCAAACAGTACAAATGAAGTACTGATATACAACAACTCATTCATTTTTTTTGATTTTTAATGTTTATTCATTTTTGAGACAGAGACCACGAGCACAAGCCAGGTAGGGGCAGAGAGAGGGGGACGCCTGCAAAGCAGGCTCCAAGCTTTAGGCTCTGAGATGTCAGCACAGAGCCTGATGTGGGGCTCGAACTCATGAACTGCGAGATCACCCTTAGCCACTCAACTGACTGAGCCACCCAGACGTCCCTCATTCATTTTTTAATGTAAGGGATGCTGCACTTCCCTGCTTCTCAGGTTCCAAGCAAGGCACTAGTGATACAGCAAAGAATAAATACAGATTCTGTTTGCAAGGAGGTTGCCCTGTTGTCAGAGTATTGAATATACAGTAAAACTTTGGTTTGAGAGCATAATTCCTTGTGGAAACTTGCTTGTAATCCAAAGCACTTGTAAAAATCAAAGTGAATTTCTCTATAAGAAACAATGTAAACTCAGATGATTCGTTCCACAACCCAAAAATATTCATATAAAAATTATTACAATATTGTAATATAATACAAAATAATAAAGAAAATATAAAATATAAAGAATAATAAACTAGTTAACCTGCACTTACCTTTTAAAACCTTCATGGCTGGGGTGAGGGAGACAAGAGATAGGAGCATTATTGTGTAGGACGACTTTCACTATCACTAATGGAATTACTGCTATCTACAGGCTCAATGGAATCTTTTTCTGCATGGGAGCCATTATATACGCTCACATGCATGTTGACTACAGAACAGTATTAATAAACTCTTGTCATATTCTGTATTTAATGTAATTGGCAATAAGACAACAAAGGAAAGGGTCTATATTGCAGGCAGTGTGACCTAGAATGATGCAGAACATTCCTATGCTTGCTTACCTTTGTATGGAAAAGCAAAGGACTGTCTATAGGTGCTTTGAAGTGACAAAAAAAAATACACTAGTGCCAGTTGTGGGCACCTTCCAATGCTCTGAAAAAATCACTGATAACTGCAAAATACCGTAGCCTGAAACCAAGCAGCCAAGCCTGTGAGACAATCACCCACAATTCCATAATATGAGACAGACAGACAGACAGACAGAGAGAAAGGAAGAGACAGAAGAACCATTGGCTCAGTTGTGATCATGTGACATTCGGCATCACATACTACCATATTGCAAGGTATCACTCATTTATCAAGTTAAAATTTATTAGAAATGTTAGCTTGTCTTGTAGAATACTCACAGAATAAGTTACTCACAATCCAAGGTTTTACTGTACATCTATTCATATAACGAAACAATTTTTTAAAGGTCACGGCATCCCTCTTTTCAAGCGATTTTTTAATTTCAAACATTTAAAATTTTTCTTTGTAAAGCCACTTTAAGACATGAAACATTAGGATTAATCTGAGCTACCAGAATTTTTTTTTAATTAAGCTTAGTTTTTGATAAATACTGCTAAGACTTTGAATTAAGCATTATAAATATCAATAATATTTTTGTGAAGCTGAGGAATGCTCAGCAAAACTGTATTAGGGCCTTTCAAGTTGCAAGGAATATAGATACACCAAGGTGATGCAGATTTACTTGAAGAAATTAATCTGCAGAAACTAACTCAGATGCTACACAACCAGACAACACCGAGAACTGTAAAGATAGCTCCCTGTTGGCGCTAATGGTATAAACAATGGTTTTAAAACCCAAATAGCAGGTCTAGTAACCAACTAGTGGCTCTGATGACATGCCCATCTAATGATCTCCTCTGTCCCAAACATGTATTACCTGTTTCACAGTAAGTGCCATTGCCATTTGAAGTCATCATTCAGGGGTGCCTGACTAGCTCAGTCAGTAGAGCATGTGACTCTTACTCTCAGAGTTATGAGTTCAAGCCGCACACTAGGTGTGGAGCTTATTTGAAAAGGGAAGGAGGGAAGGAGAAAGAAAGAGGAAGGAAGGAAGGAAGGAAGGAAGGAAGGAAGGAAGGAAGGAAGGAAGGAAGGAAGGAAGGAAGGAAGGAAGGAAGGAAGGAAGGAAGGAAAGAAGGGAGGGAATGAGGAAGGAAGAAAAGGAGGGAGGGAGGAAATGAAATAATCATTCAGTCTTCTCTTTCTCACATGTCACAACACAACCATTAGCAAATCCTGACTGCTCTAGATTCAAAATATAGCCCCAATCCAACCACTTCTTATGAGCTATATCTATAGCTAAACCCATTTCAACCACCATCATCTCTTTCTTGGACTTCTCATCCTGCAGTGCTCTCCTAACTTATTATCCTGTTTCTGCTCTCTCCCAGTCCATTCTCTGACAGCCCAAGTTGCTGTTAAAGTACACATCGTGTCCCGTCACGTTCCTGTTCAAAATCCTACAATGGCTTCCCAGCACACTTGAAACAAAAGTGCCTCACCATGACTTATATAATTTGACCCCCGGATACTTCCCAATCTCACTAGCTACCAGTGTCATTACGTATCTCCCACTGCTTCCACACTCGCCTTCTCCCTGTGCCTTAAAACACGGCAAGCATACTCCTGTCTTGAAGTTTTTCCACATGTTATTTTCTCTGTCAATAAACACTCTTCCCCGGCCTGCTCTCTCCCTCACGTCTTCTAGATCTCTCTCAGTTCAACTACCTCTTCCTAAGAAAGGCCTTCTTTGACCACCCAATCCCCCCAAAACAACACCAAAAAATAAAAAACAAAAACAAACAAAATATTCCTATCTCTGATTTATTTTTCTTTGAGGACTTATCACTACCTGAAATAATATTATATAATCATTCTTTATTTAATACAAGTCTCCCCTACTAGAACGTAAGCTCATGAAGGCAAACTTGTTCACCACTGCATTTTCAGCACCTTAGAATAGTGTATAGCACGTAGTTGATATCCTATATTTGTTTAATAACTAATTGCTTCGTATGACTCCATGTTCCTCTGTCTGCCTCTTTCTTCTGACTCTGTTTTTGTGTGCCTAGAATTAAGAAACACTCCCTTAACTTGAGTAATCATCATAAAACAGTGAGTGTCTAATTAGCGGGCACCTCAGTGGCTCAGTCAGTTAAGTGTCTGACTCGGCTCAGGTCATGATCTCATGGTTTGTGGGTTTGAGCCCTGCATCAGGCTCTGTACTAACAGCTCAGAGCCTGGAGCCTGCTTCAGATTCTGTGTCTTCTCTCTCTGCCCCTCCCCTGCTCTGTTTCTGTCTCTGTCTCTGTCTCTCTCTCAAAAATAAATAAACATTAAATAAATAAATAAAATTCACTAAAAAAAAAAAAAACAGTGAGTGTCTAATTAGATAGGTTACCCAATAAGCAGCCAGATGGGTGTTATGGCTCTAGTACCAATCCCTGGTCCCCAGTCTCTTTTGGCTAGAGCATCAAGACATATGGCATAAAATAAGCCTTATGGCGTGCTGGGATGGCTCAGTCGGCTAAGCATGTGACTCCCGGTTTCAGCTCAGGTCATGATCTCACAGTTCATGGTTGCAAGCCCTGACTTGGGCTCTGTGAGTGCCTTGCACTGACAGTGCAGAGACTGCTTGAGACTCTCCCTCTCCCTCTCTCTGCCCTCCCTGGCTCAC
Source organism: Hyaena hyaena (assembly GCF_003009895.1). Taxonomy (NCBI): domain Eukaryota; kingdom Metazoa; phylum Chordata; class Mammalia; order Carnivora; family Hyaenidae; genus Hyaena; species Hyaena hyaena. Next base: position 449,575 of record NW_024081084.1, on the reverse strand, counting down.
ACTTTCTCTCTTAAAATAAATAAACTTGGAAAAGAACATGAAGCCTTACATTCAGGAAACCACCTGTGGCCATTTTCCTCATGTTTTATGAAAACATAATAGGCACTTTAAAAAATTACATAATAGGCACCTAATTTATTAGACTCTCCTCTAATATAAAAATAACAAAGGAGAACTTTCTCTGTAGTTATTTTCCTTCACTCCTTCTATTTCCATTATGGACTACAAATTTTCATGCTTCCTATCTAAGGTAATAAAGAGAGCCAAACTTCAAAGGGAATTTCTTTCTTCAACCCACCAAAATGCTTATTCTATCTCTCCTTCTGAGCAAACCCCTAAACCCACCCTCATTACTTTCCTTCAGTCTTTATGGGGAACATTTTCTAATGTGTAAATCTGTGAGCCAGATTTATTTATTTATTACCTTTTTCTGAAGATTTTTTTTCATTTTAATAAGGAATCTTACAGAAAGCAGTGCTTTAACTCAGCAGCAAGAATAGTTAATATGCAATTTTGGGCAGTAGGATGATGATTATGGAGATAATGGCCTTCCTAAAACCCCTCAAATGACTTCACTTGCATGACCATTGCTACCCTATTTATGAAATTACCCCGTTATGTGCCATTCTCACTCATTCACACATTCATTCAGCAAATATTGAGTGTCTGTTTTGTTAAGGAACCATGCAGTGTTCTCGGGTCACAAGAGCGGACGTTCAGCAGAAAGTTACCCTTCTTAATACGTTATTATGAAATGTTTCTGGGAATAAATACACTGCTGAAGCATGTTTTATCAGCAACATTTAGTGTGGATCACTTACATTTCTTTATTATGAATCATTTGTTTGTAGATAGTATGAGTATATTCTGAAATTATTAAATGTATGGTGGAAATTTCCTAATGTATAAACCCCTGTGACATGGTGTCACTGCCAATTTAGTTAAGAAATCTGTATTTTCTTCAGCACTGTACTCAATTTTCTCAATAATCTGTTTTATTTTTTTTATTTATTTTTGCTAGGGAACAGCTAGGCCTAGCAATATTTACTAAATGATGAGTACCAGGGCACCTGGGTGGCTCAATCAGTTAAGTGGCCGCTTTCAGCTCAGGTCATGATCTCACTGTTCGTGAGTTCAGGCCTTGCGTCAGGCTCCGTGCTAACAGCTCGGAGTCTGGAGCCTGTTTCAGATTCTGTGTCTCCATCTCTCTCTGCTCTTCCCCCACTCAAGCTCTGTCTCTGTCTCTCTCTCAAAAATAAACATTTAACAAAAACCTTAAAAAACAAAAAATAAATAAAAGATGAGTACCATGCTTAGGTATATACTATTTACACAGATTTACTCACAAGTATAAATACTTTATGTAGGCTTCTACAAATTTCCATTACATCCATTCATGTTGTTAATATGGTCAAAATGTGTTTTATTTTATATATGGGTCAACCATTTCTATTTTTGATTTAAAAAAAAGTATTATCTATTCTTTATAAAGATTATTTGGAAAATGTTCATTTTCACCAGCTTTAAAAACCATCTCTTTAGCCAGTTTTAATGTGCCCTACAATATAGCCACAATACATTGCATTGCCATCTGTACTAAATGCTATCCTCCCACTCTGCCTTGTTATTCTTACACCTAATCCTCTCTGTAACCCTTACACCTCCCACACTATCTATCCTAACTTCATAATTGTCACAAAGGAAATGATCATTTCATCTCACACACCATCATTTTCAGCAAATATTCTCATCCTGGCGATGTGGCCTGTAATTCCAGCCATCTGACTATATAAGACCTTTCTTCTCATGCCATCACTGGGATGACACTGATAAACTCTGTACCTCTACCCCTCTAAATAAATGACTGCTATGTTTTGCTTTGACTCTTAGGCATACTGAACACATATATAACATTCTAATAGCCTCATGTTCAAAGACTTTTTCATATCTCCACAACATTTTTCTGTTCTCCTGCAATGCCATTTTAAGATCAAATAACTAAGCCACATCACTTAATTGGGAAACATTATGCTAATTAAGCCAAGGGTGTTGGTTCAAGTGCCATAATAACCAATTAGCCAGGAAAAAAACAAATATAAAAAAGACTATATCTCAACATTGGGTAAAGGGCTCCCCATTTCATCAATATCAGAAGAGGTTACCGAGGTGTAGAGATTACCAAATGGGATAGCACCATATTTGAAAAGCAGTTCACATCCTATGCTCACCAGGTTAGCAGTGTCAGTACCACAGGCTCTGGACAACATATTACATGCATATAATTGCTATGGAATATAAATTATATAGGCATCATTAATTTGTGCAACATTCTTAAACACAGATAGCAATATTTAAGGTGATGGGACAGATCTAATTCCATAGAATTGTTAGGTGGAAAGACCACTGTACTGGGAGTTATGAGACCCAACCTGGTTCTTGACTCTTTTTTCAATCCCAAATAACAACTATTTAAGCCAGATTGTACCAGAGAGTGGAAAAGGCAAGAAAGGTGAACAATTCTCTAAAATTCTTCTGTTGGTGGGTAGATAATAGATCTCTTAGTCTAAATAGTGGAAAGAAAGGACACTGGAAAGCACTCACAGTCCAAAATGAATGGATAGAAAATAAGCAGCACTGCAAGAAGTTAGTCAGCGTCAACAAAGGGAGCCATAACGGGATATAGCCCTTCATAACTGCAGAACAGCTACTGATTCAGACGTTCCAGACTGAAGTGACAGAAATGAACATAACAGTGTCTCTCAACTGGGTCTATGGCCCCAGGGAGTCTGAACAGGTATTTTCTATAAGACTTAATAAAAAATCTGTATCTTTGTTTCCATGTTAATTTTTAAAATTATTATCAGTGGGGCACCTGGGTGGCTCAGTCGGTTAAGCCTTCGACTTTGGCTCAGGTCATGATCTCGCGGTTTGTGGGTTAGAGCTCCGCATCAGGCTCTGTGCTGACAGCTAGCTCAGAGCCTAGAGCCTGCTTCTGATTCTGTGTCTCCCTCTCTCTCTGACCCTCCCCTGCTCACGCCGTCTGTCTCCCTCAAAAAAAATAAATAAAACATTTTGAAAAAAAATGTTTAAATAAAAATAAATATAGAAAATATAACAATAATCATATAACTTAAAAAGTTGGAGGGTGGTAAGCCAGGAGGATGTAAAAGAGAGCTAATATTCTCACTTTCCACAGCAGAGTGTCAATCAATTCTGTCTAAAATTAAAACAGTCATTTAATAAGACATAATGCTCCAACTTCTTAGTTTTTTCATAGTCTTTTTAAATCAGAATCAGAATCTTACAAGAAATAAATCCTGTGGCAAAGAGGCATTTATTTGAAGTTCAACATTGTTTTAACTTGTCTCTTTCACCACTGTTTAATTTACATAAAATAAAATTTAACATTTTATTTAAAACAGAATCCACAATATGATCCACTTCTACAAAACTAAAAATATTTTTATGCTTTCTATCCACACTATTTATGTCTACAGTTCTGCCTATACATACATGTACTTTAGTGTATGTGTGTGTGCGCACAGTTCTGCATTTAGAAAGAAAGATACCTGTAGAAAGTTCTACATAAAGAAAGATACCTGGAATAATATTCTCCTAATTAATAACAGTAATTTCTGAATGGTAGAATAGAGACTTTTTTAACTTTAATTTTTGTATTTTTCCCCCACATTGTTTGAATTACTTACAGTCAGCATATATAATTGTTCCCCAAAGCAATGAAAATAAGCAAAGGCTAGATATTTAAAATTTTGTATGCTATGCTAAAGCTATAGATTTTTTATAAATTTGTGAGGATCAAAGCTCTTGAACAATTTTGAGATGGAAATTAAAGCCATATGAATAGGTGTGATCTCCTGAGAAGATTAGAAAAAGAAGAGAAGATAACCAAATATATATAGTTTTTATTCCTGAGGAGCAGGAACAAAGAAAAGAAAAGTACATGAAGAAAATTCAAAAGTTAGAGCAGTAAGATGAAAATCAGGATCCTATGCTATCATGAAAACCAAGAAAGGACACAGTGGTCAGCATTATTGAATGCTACAGAGAGGCCATGGAAGACATTAACTGAAAATCACGAGCAAGAAATTACTAGTAACCATGGAAAGAAAGCTTTCAATACTCTGATCGAAAGTGGAATCCAGATTGTGGTGGTTCATGAGTGAATGACTTATAAGGAAGCATATACCATTCATTTCTAGAGTTTGGATAAAGCAGAAAGAAAAGATCTCAAGCTGCAGTAGTTTAGACAGAACAAGAAATTTTTTGTTATTTTTTTAAGATGATAAAGACTTCAAAATATGCATATAATGAAAGATAACTGTCTATAGAAAAGAAGATGTTAAAGATGAAGAATAAAAAATAATGGGTTGGTATCTAAGAAAAATAAAGAAGCATGGATTTCATGCACAGAGGAAGAAGAATAGACAGCACTTTGAGATCAAAGAACCTAAAAATATATCCAAAAAGAAGTAAGTTTCATGGAGAAGAGGAAGTTGGGAGAATTGTTACATTCACCAATTGCCTCATTTATACTAATTGGGTTCAAAGAATATCTTTTTAAGATGATACATCAAAATTTAAGTATATTTAGTAGTACAACAATAACACTTAAAAAGGTTATGTAATTAACTGAAATAAGATAGTGAAAGAATATGAAGGAAAATAAAGGAAACACACTAATGTTATTGGTCAGAGTAAACAAACAATAGATATTGTTTAAAGTAAGAGGACTAAACACATTACATAAAGGTGTAGTTATAAAAGGAATGATTAGGATAAAAACAAAATTTCTATAATAGAAGAATTATGCAAAAAAAGGAAAAGAAAAAAGAGTAAAGACTTTGAGAAAGTGGAAAACATAAGATAATAGTTATTATGAATTAAAAATTAAAATTAAAAGCATTCAAGTTAAAAGCAAAGAATTAAAAGCAAACATCTGTTACATTAGTAAGTGCAAATGAGTTTAATTCAATCATTAGATGAAAAATATTATTAGAATGGACCACAAACCAAAACCCAATTCCTGTAGTGCAACAGCTTTCAAACATTTTTGGTCTCAGGACCCACGCCCTCTAAGTTCTTAAAAATTATAGAGGACCCCAAAGAGTGTCTGTTTGTATAGATTATATCTATTGATATTCACTGTATCAGAAATAAAAACTGAAATTTTTATTTATTTGTTATTTATTATATAAATAATTTTTAATTCATTTAAAAATAACAAGCCATTAAATGTTACATAAATAAAATATGGGGAAAAAACTATATTTTCCAAAACAAATATTTAGTGAAAAAAGTAGAATTATATTACATATTTTGCAAATATTGTTAATATCTGGCCTGATAAAGGACAACTAGATTGTCATAAATGCCTTTATATTTGACCTGTAGTTTCCAGAAAACAGAAATAAAACAGGCAACAACATGACCACTATGTAATAACATTTGAAATTAACAAACTCAGAAAATAAAAAGATTTTACATCTGGAAATTTTAAAGCTCTCTGCAAAATAACTGCCAGGTCATAGGAAAAATATAAACCAAATAGGAAAATTTTCAAAGAGCAACAATAATGATAACAATATTTATTCAAATAAGGTTGGCCCTTGCACAGTATAGGAGCCAGAGGCGCCAACCCCTGCACTATCAAAAATCGATATATAAACTTGTGACTTCCTAAAAACATAACTACTAATAGCCTACCATCAAGCCTTATCAATAACACAAACAGCCAATTAACACATATTTTATATATTATATGCATTTTATACTGTATTCTTATAATAAAGTAAGCTAGAGAACAAAATGTTATTAAGAAAATCATAAGAAAAAGAAAATACATTCATAGTACTACTGTATTTACTGAAAAAAAGAAGTATAAGTGGACCCACTCTGTTCAAACCCTTGTTGTTCAAGGGTCAACTGTATAATTTACCAAAATTGAACACAAAAAATACAGAATATTTTAACAGACCAAGTTCCAAAGAAGCAACTGGAAAAATTGCTAAAGAGTAAGCCATGCATCCCCACACCCAAAAAATAATAGTTTCTAAGAAGTTTATGAAAACTTTAAATAAAGACTGTCCAGTGCTACTTAAACTTCCCAATTACATAGAGATAGACAATTTCCACATATTTATATGAAACAATAACACTAATACCAAGTCTGACAAAGACTGTACAAAAAAGAAAACCACAAATCAGTATCATTTAAGAAAATTTATGCAAAAATCTTAAGTAAAATGTTGCTAAATATAATTCAGTAGTACATTAAAAGATTAATATGTCAAAACCTAATAAGATTTGTTCCAGAAAGCAAGGATGGTTGGAAATTATCAAGTGGGATTCATTTCAGAAATGCAATACCTCAAAGCTTTAGAAAATATAAAAGTTTTATTAGTTCTAATAACAGAAAATATTTATCTTCAATGTGTTGGTAGGATTTGAAAAATCATTTTTTTAATTTTTAAAATATATTATTTATTTTTGAGAAAGAGAGACAGAATGTGAGCAAAGAGGGGCAGAGAGAGAGGGAGACACAAAATCCCAAGCAGGCCCCAAGCTCCAAGCTGTCAGCCCAGGGCCTGACATGGGCTTGAACTCACAAACCATGAGGTCATGACCTGAGCTGAAGTCAGATGCTTAACTGAGTGAGCCACCCAGGCGCCCCCAAATCTATTTTTGATTAAAGAAAAAAACTTAATGAAATAGACACACAGAGATACTTCGTGAATGTGATAAAATATTTCTATTATGGCCCCAAAGCCGGCATCATTTTTTATAGGAAACATTGTTAAGTACTGACACTACAGTCAAGAAGAAGCTACTATCACCACTATTCTTTAACATGGAATGAATGGGCCAGTCAATGCAATATGAAAATGCTGATGATCCAACTGAATACTTAGGTGGAAAAAATACACACACACACACACACAGAAAAAGAATAGTTGGAAAACATGACAGATGATAGAGACAGGGAGAGAGAGAGAGATTAGATAGGTAGAGATAGATGATAGATAGATAGATAGATAGATAGATAGATAGATAGATAGATAGATATTAGATACTTAGAGACTAGATAGATAGGGAGAGAGAGAGAGAGATGGAGTAGAGATATTACATAACTAGTTAGTTCTTATCAATAAATATAAGCAGTAGCACTATGTATCACTTCCCAGACAAGACTTTTACAATGCAGAGTTTCTTTTTTTATATATACTGTATCTTTCTCTGGCTAATTGCAGATGACAATAAGGCTCCAATAGATGGTGAAACCAAAAGCCAAAAGGAGCCTGAGTCTCTGAATTTAAGCTCTGAATAGAGGAAAGCTATCCACTGAATAGGACTAGATTTATTAGTATCTAAGGCTAGAAGGGACAAGACAGACTACTCAATAGTCTTGAGAGAGGGTGATCGCCTGAAAAAAAAAATACATCCATACCTTAGACTGTATATGCCATTAATTTGAATTTGATCAAATATTTAAAACCATAAGCTACAAATAGTACCATGATTCAAAATCCAGAATTCATAGGAGAAATCAAAATAAAAATAAATCTTCTGAATGGCACAAAAAATACCATAAACAAAGTAATCACACAGTAATAAACTGGTCAAAAAATACTTGCGACTCATATCACAAACAAAGGGTTACTCTCACAAATTTATAAAGACTTCATAAAAATTGATAAGAAAAAGACCAATATCCAATAGTAAAAAAAGAGCAAAAGAGAAGTCCCAGAGAAAGAAAATCTAAATGGTTTCTAAATACACAACAAGATTCCCAATCTCACTCAAGGCACAATAAACCAATTAAACTAAAACTATATTCAGATACCATTTTCACCTATCAGATTTGAAAAAAATTCAAAATTATGATAAAATCATTGCTGGAGAGTCCATAGGAAAATAGGGGATCTCATATAATACTGGTGGAAGGACTAATTGGTATAATTTAGCAATATTTATAAGAATTACAAATGCATATATCTTCTGACTAAATGATTCCACTTCTGGATATAGAGTCTACATATAAATTTACATGTATGGAAAATACCTTATGTACAAGTTGACTTATTGCACAATTGTATTTAACAGCAAAAGGTAGGGAACAATTCAAATCTCCTTCAGTAGAGGACTAGAGTTTTAAAACTTATGTGTGGTGCCTCCCTGGTTCAGTTTTAGAGCATGCAACTCTTGATCTCAGGGTCATGAGTTCAAGACTTACATTGAGTATGGAGCCTACTTTAAAAAAATAAGATAAAATAAAAATAAAAATAAAAGTTATGGTACATGTATATAATGAAATGTTATTTTGAAAAAAAATAACAAGAACATTTCTTACTTCTATAAAAATATCTCCAATATCTATTATTAAGTTTCGAAAAAAGAACAGAAAAGTAAAAATAGTATGCTACTTCTGTGTTTTTAAGAAGAGGGTAAACAAAACTACATATACATATTTGCTTATGCTTACATAAGTATAACTCTAGAAGGAAATACAAAAACTAATTTAAGTGGTCAACTATGATGTAGAGATCACTGAACAGATGAGTGAGAGACTTCATACTCCATACCATTTTGAACCATGTGACCATATTTTCTATTCAATATAAAATTAACATAAAAATTTTCATATATATATTTTTCAAAAGAAATAATTTCATGAAGGTTTCTTCTTTTATTTTAGTTTACTTTTTAAATGTTTATTTATTTATTTTGAGGGAAATAGAGAAAGGCAGAGAGAGAGGAAAAGAGAGGATTCCAAGCAGCATGCTCAGTGCAGAGCCCAGTGTGAGGCTCGAACCCATGAACTGCAAGACCATGTCCTGAGCCAAAATCAAGGGTCAGACACTTAACCAAATGAGCCACACACCCCACCCCCATTTTTTTTTAGAAAGAAAGAGAGAGAGAGAGAGAGAAAGGGCACCTTCACGACCAGGGGAGGGGCAGAGGGAGAGGGAGAGAGAATCAAGCAGGCTCTATGCTTAGCACAGAGCCAGAGGCAGGGCTCGATTTCACAACTCTGAGATCATGATCTGAGCTAAAATCAAAAGTTGGTCACTTAACCAACTGAGCCATCCAGACACCCCAAAAGCTTCCTCTTTTAATTATCCTGGAGTATATTCCTTATTTATCTTCTTTTGAAAAGTGTACAGATAGTAGCAATTCTCTAGCAATTTTCAAAGCTAGCCATTCTTTTCTGTGGGATCTTTACTGAATTTTTTTTTAGGCTACAGAGGCATCAGTTATACATTTCTTAAACTATTCCAAGCTAATATTATTCTGGTTTTGCTACATGTAACATAAATGTTCTCTTTGTCTGTATATTAGAGCACGTCATAACCATTTTTAAAAGTGGACTCTTGGCCATGCCTATAAGTACTCCCACAGCTTCTCTTGCACCGGGGGTGGCCTCCTAGTCAGCCGTGTGTCTATATTAGGCAACTGAATCTTCACAAGAGGATATCAATCCTACTCCCAATTCAACTGTCTGTTAAAGCATATGGGTCTTTATTTAATTGGCAACATAGACTAGCAGCACTCCAGGTAGTTGTCAGCAAATACAATCTTGAACTCATGCTGTCCAATACCGATCAAAATCTTGGCCAAGATAAACAATATTTAGAGAGGACTGCTTCAAGGATAGAGTGGACATTTGCTATCTTTGTCAGCTCAACTTCCAAATACCCTTCCTACATTGGGGAATCCCAAGATAGAAAAGAGGCAGAGTCCTGCTTCTACTTACAAATACCAAAGAGCGCTCTCTAGAAACCAGAAATCCACATGCAATCCAGTCTTGATCAACTGGATGATTTATTACCCTAGGACTTTATATCATGAGAAGGTGAAGCAAGATACAAAGGCATTCAGATTATCTACCACATTGTTAGCAACAGAAGTGAGGTTAGCAGAGCAGGTGGGGAGAGTCTGTAGTCTATCCAAGGGCAGCAGTGTGATAAGTGTCCTTTGCACACTCCTCCTGTGATAGGATCTTTCCTGAGGATTGCCTCTCTTGATTCCCACCTTTTCTTCAAGCCTCGTTCTCCAAGCTTTTTATGAACTCTGTGTGAAATCCTTACAACAACAAAAATTTTTTGCTTCTAAGTTACAGTTGATTTTCTCTTATTTGCAAGCAAGAAGGCTGAATGATGAAAGATTGTTCCACGGACTAAATTAGGTAAATGTACTACCCGAATGTGCTTAGATCATATTAGGCAGGTCCCCTACAACTGTCTTTATGGAGATAAACTTTCACATAATGTCATTGATTATATGTTGTATAAAGCTCTGAAATACTCACTATTTTGTTTACAGTATGTCCAATATATTACATGTCATTCTCTTTACGTAAACTTTGGGAGCAATTTTTGCCTTAGCATAGCATCATAAACACTTGGGTTTCCTCAAAGAATTGGTTGGGTTTATATTATGAATACAGGTAAATGTGTATTACTATTATTGACAATGACATGCATGTTTCTATTATTTTTAATGCTAATATTCATGGTTGTGATGGTTTTTTCCCCGTATCCCATATGTTGGAATAGAGAAGACAGGTTTTTGGATTGCTCCTGATTTGAAGTTGTGAAGATTGGATACAGTGAAATGACAAATGGTGGGAAAGCTGAGAGCACTGACAAGAGAGTAGTTGAATTTATATACTCTGGTGCCTGGGCTGGACAGTAATACAACCAGAAGGGTGTTGATACTTTGAAAGAAGATAGAGTTTCAGGGACTCTCAAGTGTCCATGACAGCTAAAAAAAAAAAAAAAAAAAAAAAATACAATCTGTAGAGATGTATAAGAACTACTAAGATAGAAAAGTATTGTAAAAGAATAATAAGATTGGAAATTTAAGATGTCAAATCTGGGCAGTTCAAGTTTCATAAATGACTATGGAAATGTTTTTGGATCTGGAGGGCAGATGATCATCACTGAAGTTGAGAATATTTGGATGGGTCTTTGACACTCCAGTTTCTAGAATGATGACAAGACTTGGAATGCAGAGAAAACTCTGAGTCTGGTATCAAAATCATGAGGTGTGTGTGAGGTGGGGAACCAGGACAGAAGAAAGAGCCATGTTGTCTTTCTCTTCTACATTCTTGCCTTGGCCCGTGAAATGAAGCTTCTGGCCTCTCACAGGTATTGGACAAAAATCTTCTGCCCTTTCTCCAGTTCTCACTAGCATTTATTTCGAAATACAATAAGAGACTTATATTCCAGGGTCTATATGTCTCTTTTGAGCATGCTAAATATAATGCACATATGTAGTTCAGACACTATTTGACTACCTACTTTGGAATTACTGCCCATGGGGGGTTCTTCTCTCTAATTCTGCCTCACCAATGTGATCAGCTCATTAAGGCAATGCCCTCCTCCCCTTGGGGTAAAAGGTTTACTCAGCTGAATCTCAAAGTATGAATAAGAAAGAATATACTTGGAATATAAAAGTGTACCAGGCATGAGAAATAGTAGTAACAAAAGCACAAATGCTTAAGAAAATGGGTTGTATGTAAAATCCCAAACAGAATGTCTTGAACAAAGCATGCATTTGGGAAGATGACAAGAGAAGCTAGTGAAATGACAGGGACATTAAATGCTAGGCTAAAAATTTATCTTGGCAGAACAAAAGTCTGGCAGATTATCAGTTGATACATCAATAACCCACAGGAGGAAACACTGTTGTCCTCGCTTCTATTCAGGAGTTTGCTACTGCTAGTCAAGGTACCCCAAAAGCTGTGAGCCCTGACAGTGAATATGGGTAAATTTTTAAATGTATTTAAGGGAACTCAAACGCATCATGAAAAATAACAAAAAATTAAGAAAAAGAAGCTGCTGCTGAAACAGAAATACTGAAGAAGATAAATCACGGGGCGCCTGGGTGGCTTAGTCGGTTAAGCGTCCGACTTTCGCTTAGGTCATGGTCTCGCGGTTCGTGGGTTCGGGCCCCGCGTCGGGCTCTGTGCTGACTGCCACCTCAGAGCCGGGGGCCTGTTTCAGTCTGTGACTCCCTCTCTCTCTGACCCTCCCCTGCTCACGCTGTCTCTCTCTCTCTCCTAGAAATAAATAAAAATATTTTAAAAAAATAAAAATACCTTTTAAAAAATAATAATAATAATAACAGTAATAATAAGTAAATAATAATAATAATATGTCAACTATGCAAAGTGAACAAAAGTAGGCAGTTTGTCATTAGGGAAATGCAAAACCAAAACCACAATGAGATATCACCTCACACTCAATAGGATGGCTACCATCCAAAAACATACCAAATGTTGGTGAGGACAGAGAAACATCAGAATACTTGTACACCATTAGTAGAAACATAAAATAGTGCAGCCACTATGGAAAACAGTATGGTGGTTTCTCAAAAAATAAACATAAAAATAGAATTACCATCTGATCCAGCAATTCCACTTCTGTGTGTGTGTGTGCGCGCACACATGCATATATAATATTTAATATATGTGTTCAAAAGAATTAGAAGCATGATCTCAAAGAGACATTTGCACACATATGTTCACAGCAGCACTATTCACAATAGCCAAGAGGTAGAAGCAATTCAAGTATCCATCAGTGGACAAATGAATAAACAAAACATGGTATATACAATGGAGTAATATTCAGCATTAGACAGGAAGGAAATTCTGACACATACTACAACATGGATGAAATCCGAGGATATTATGCTAAGTGAATTAAGCCAGTCATAAGACATGATCCTGCATGATTACACTTAGATGAAGTACCTAGAGTAGTCAAATTCATAGAAACAAAAAGTAGAATGGTAACTGATGGGGCATGGGGAGATGGCAAAGTGGAGAGTTGTTGTTTCATGGGTATACAGTTTCTTTCTCCAAGCTGAAAGAGCTCTGGAGATGGGTTACACAGCAATGCGGATATATTTAACACTACTAAACTATATAGAAATAGTTAAGATAGTAATTATGTGTTAAGCATTTTCCTATCACAGTAAAAATTGCTTTTAATTTTTAAAAATAAGAAGACTAAAGAGTAATTAAAACTGGAACAAGTAACCTGCAAAAAGGTGAGCTTCTTAACCACAATCCAAAATAAACTCTATCTTTTGAACTAGAATAATAAGGAACAGAGACACATTTGGAGCAGAGAGAATGAGGAGACTCCCAGAGGAGACAGAGCTAAAGAAGGTGATTTTCAAATACTGTACATGAACCCACAAAAATCACAGGTTTACCTTTAAGGTGTGTGTGTATGGGAGAGAATCAAAGACAGCATAGCAGAGGCTTTGCGAACTGAACTAAGATTTAATCCACTACCCAAATCTCCCACTAATCCTGAATGATACACCTAAAAGACAGACTAAATCAGTATATGAAAACCTTTGTAAGCTGCACTTAGGTTGAAAGATACATCTTTTTTATTATTTTTTTTATTTATATCCAAGTTAGTTAGCACATCATGCAACAATGATTTCAGGAGTAGATTCCTTAATGCCCCTCACCCATTTAGCCCATTCTCCCTTCCACAACTCCTCCAGTAACCCGCTGTTTTTCTCTCCATATTTAAGAGACTCTTATGGTTTTGCCCCCCTCCCTGTTTTTATATTATTTTTGTTTCCTTTCCCTTATGGTCATCTGTTTTGTATCTTAAAGTCCTCATATGCGTGAAGTCCTATGATATTTGTCTTTCTCTCACTGACTAATTTCGCTAAGCATGATACTCTCTAGTTCCATCCACATAGTTGCAAATGGGAAGATTTCATTTTCTGATTGCTGAGTAATACTCCATTGTACATATATACCACATCTTCTTTATCCATTCATCCATCAATGGACATTTGGGCTCTTTCCATACTTTGGCTATTGTTGATGGTGCTGCTATAAACATTGGGGTGCATGTGTCTCTTTGAAACAGCACACCTATAACCCCTGGATAAATAAATACCTAGTAGTGCAACTGCTGGGTCGTAGGGTAATTCTATTTTTAATTTTTTGAGGAATCACCATACTGTTTTCCAGAAAAAATATATCTTGATCAGTAGAGAATCCAGATAGTGTCATTCTCTTTACATGAAGTCCTATTGTAGGCAAATTAATCTACAAGAGTGCATCTACTAGAGTGCTTGCCTGGGCAGGGGTTTGGAAATGTCCAAGGGACATGAGGGATATTTCTGAGATGGTAAAGATATTCTCTATCTTGATAAGGTATGGATTACATAGGTGTGTACATTTGTCAAAATTTATAATCTGTACGCTCAAAATCTGTACATTTCACTATATTTAAATTATGTCTCAATTTATTTTCAAAAATTTTAAAGAATTTATTGTTTGGCTTAGAGTGTTGGGGAGGGTGGGATACAACAAAGTAGAAATCAAGAGGGAACAGTTTAGAAACTTGGAGAAGAGATAGAAGAGACCTAAAATATGAATAATAGAAACTCCAGAAGAAGAAATTAGAGCACATAAGGGGGTAATAATTCAAGACATAAAAGAAGGAATATTCCTTGGGATAAAGAAAGATTCAAACCTACAATAAAAAGAGTTCACTGATTGAGGAAAGAAAAGAGGGAGTGAGGGAATATACTTAGGTATATTCTAGTAAAAATCCCAAGTTTCAAGGATAAAAAAGAACTATATACAAAGCTTCAGAGCTAAAGAAGTTATTTGTAAAGGAAAAAATCAGATTGGCATCAGCAACATTGGGAAATAGAAAGAATACAACATTGACAGAATACTGAGAGAGAATGCAATTCAAAAATCCTATACCTAGCCAAGATATCATTCAAAAACAAGTTATTTACAATGGAAAAAAATTATATCATTCACTTGCCAAGCATAATAAAGATGCCTGCAGATATATAAGAATACAGAGAATATATCATCAACATGAGCCATCCAAGGAAAAAATATATGCAAGATAAGTACTCTAACAAAACAACACATGCATCAGAATAACGACCTTAAGATATGAAAAAATGAAGAGGAGAGGAACAGAGGTAAGCAATGAATCTTGTAATACCTACAGCTCAGGATTTCTCAACTTTCGCATATGGACCAGACTATTATTTGTTCAGTGGGTGAGTGACCTGTGCCATTGTGTGATGTTTAGCACAACTCTGGCTTCTAATCCACTTAGATTCCAGGAGTATTTCCTCTCCATAGTCATGAAAAATCAAAAATGTCTTCAGACATTGCCAAATGTTCCCTAGGGGGCAAAACTGGTCTCAAATTGACACAAATTTATAATGTACATACAAAATAAAGAGTTTTTGAAATACAAGAGACATACTACTATGAAAAATATAATAATCTGAAACTAAATCAGAAACTATCTCAGCAAAACCTGGGCATTGGTGCAGATCATAAATGCAATAAGAGAAAATAAATAATCAGTAAGGACAAGATAAACCAATACTTTTGCTATTGATATAATTATATATATATATATATATGCACAAGAGTTTCAGAGTGCTTGGGTGGTTCAGTTGATTAAGTGTCGACTTCAGCTCAGGTCATGATCTCATGGTTAGTGAATTCAAGCCCCACATAGGGCTCTCTGCTGTCAGAAGAGGAGCTTGCTTCAAACCCTCTGCCCCTCTCTCTCTCTCTGCCCCTTCCTCACTTGCACACACTCTCTCTCTCAAAACTAAATAATCATTTAAAAATTAAATAAAATATGGGGCACCTGGGTGGCTCAGTCCATAAGCGTCCAACCTCAGCTCAGGTCATGATCTCACAGTTTGTGAGTTCGAGCCCCGCTTCAGGCTGTGTGCTGACAGCTTGGAGCCTGGAGCCTGCTTCGGATTCTGGGTCTCTCTCTCTCTGCCCCTTCCCCGGTCACGCTCTCTCTCTCTCTGTCTCAAAAATAAAAAAATATTTTAAAAATATAAATAAATAAATAAAAGCATAAGAGCTTCTGGTGAAAATAAAATATAGTAAAACCTTGGATTGTGAGTAACTTGTTCTGCAAGTGTTCCACAAGACAAGCAAACATTTCTAATAAATTTTAGCTTGATAAACAACAATGTCTTGCAATATTAGTATGTGTGACACCGAATGTCACATGATCACAACTGAGCCAATGGTTCTTCTCTCTCTCTCTCTCTCTCCTCCCTCCCTCCCTCCCTCTCTCTCTCTCTCTCTCTGCAGGATTGTGGGTGATCATCTCCCATGTTCAGATGCTTGGTCTCAGGCTACGGTGTTTGGCAGAAATCACTGATTTTTCAGAACGTTGGAAGGTGCCCACAACTATCATCCAACTGTTGCATCCAACTGTTGCATTTGAAGCAACAGCAAGAGTTTATGAAGGAGATCTTGTCTGCAGAGGAGGAGGAGAAAAAGGCAGAGGAATCCCTCACTTCAGATGAGGTTAGGGAGATGTGTAAAATGTGGGAAACAGTTCTAATTTTTGTAGAAAAGCACCACCAAAATAAGGCTGTAGCAGTGTGAGTGGTGAATCTGTTTAACGACAATGCAATGACATATTTCCGGGAAATCCTCAAAAGGAAGCAAAAGCAAGTGTCATTGGATAGATTTAAAGTTGCATGAAAAGAAAAAGATTCCACTGAGCCAATAGATAGCAGTGATTCCATTAGTGATAGTGAAAGTCGTCCTACACAATAACCCTATTCTCTCCAGTCTCTCACACACCAGCCATGCAGGTTTACAAAGATGAGTGCAGGTTAATTTCTTTATTTTTCTTCATACTTTGCATTTTCTTTATTATTTTGTATTACATTAAAGTACTGTAGTCATTTTTATATTAATATTTTTTGGGCTTTGGAACAAATCATCTGAGCTTCCATTATTTCTTATGGGGAAATTTGCTTTGATAATATGGATTTTAAGCATGTTTCTGGAACGAATTATGCTCGCAAACCAAGGTTTTCCTGTACTACAATTAATAATGAAGTGTAGTATGTTTTTTAATACTGCATTTAAGGAGGAACATATAAAAACCAGTAATTTTTCTCTATCTAGAAATGGAATAGGAAAAAAACTTCTATAATTATAACAATAAAATATAAAATATTTAAAAGTACATTTAACAAGGACCTTTTAGGTGCTATATGAAGAAAACTTCACAGTCTTGCTAAAAGTCAGAAGCAGATTTATTACGAAATGAAACTCTGCCCTTGCCTGTGGTAGGCTGAATAATGGCCCCGCAAACATGTCCATGCCCTAATCCCCAGAACCTGTGAAAATGTTACTGTACATAGTAAAAGGAATGTTGCAGGTGTGATTAAATTAAGGGTGCTGGGATCGTGGATTATCTCGGGGCCTGATGTCATTACAAGCCTCCTTTTATAAAAAAGAAGTAAGAGGATGAGGGTCAGAAAGTCTCGAAGATGCTGTGTTGCTGGCTTGGAAGATGGAAAATGGAGGCCAGAAATCAAGAATGTAGACAGCCTCTAGAAGCTAAAAAAGACCAAAAAACAAAAACAAAAACAAAAACAAAAAAACACATTCTCCTATAGAGCCTGCAGAAGAAATGCAATGCTGCCGACATGTTGATGCTAGACCAGTGAAACCCATTTCGGACTTCTGACCTCCAGAACTGAATGATAATAAATTTGTGTTGGTTTAAGCAACCAAGTTTGTGGTAGTGTGTTACTATAAGGAAATTAACACAAACTCCTTCCAAATTCCTGGAAGAGGTTTTAGCAATGGTAATACAATTTTGTAAAACTTGCAACAGCGGTATGTTTTGACCACAATCAGTTAAGACCATTGTCTCTTGTCACCCCAACCTCTCTTCTCCTCCACCACTCTCCTCACACTGGGTAGTGCTGGCGTGGTTACAGGAATATTGAGGATCAGGATCCTGCTAAAGGGAAGTCGTGTAGAGGACATATTTACATATGTGGTCATTTTCACGGTTATTGCTAGCCACCACACTATAGGAATGGCTTTAAGAAATATCTCTACCCAGCACTGTTCTGACTCACCCAATGAAGGCACAGAAGCAGAGGTCACACTGCATGATGAATATGGCCTATGGCACCCGCATGGAAATATCTGGGGAACAGAGGAAGAAAATGTTGAAAGCCATATGTAGAGTCTGACGTCAGTCTGACAGAAAGTCCCTCTAACTGTTAGATATGTAAAACTTTGAGAAAAGAAATCAGTACCCATTGATCACTAGTGAAAACTATCAATTTTTTTTCAATGGCCAATTAACCATGCTAAAAATGAAAAGTCAGTTGCCTTCTTCTGATGAAGCATCCTCCCTGGTATCAAACCCTGAATTATAAACATGATTAGTAAAAAACCCTGCAAATGGATCATTACATTGTGCAGCAGGCACAAGGCTCACATTCAAGTCTGTGGTTACTAGACCTGTGTATTCTAGTTATGAAAAAACAATACCATATGTTGTCACTGGTCTCCTTCCATCTTCAAAGCCAGCAATGGTATGTGAATTCCTTTTCACACTGCATCACTCCAACCCCCTGTTCTGCTTCTTGCACTTTTAAGGACCCTTGTGATTACACTGGTCCACCCAGATAACCAGGAAAATCTCCCCTTCTGAAGGCCTTAACTTAATCACATCTACAAAATCTCTCTTGCCATGTTAGGTAACAATGCACAGCTTCCAGTGTTTAGGACAGCAATGTGTTAAGGGAGCCATTATTCTGACTACCACACCACTTGATGGTACAATCACCAAGAAAAAAACGTTCCACATAACTTTAAAACATGGTGATTTGACTTTAGACACTTAATGGGATATATCCTAAGGATGAAAAGAACTTTAAAATCTTAAACTGTTTTCAGTAACCATATCACTGGTAGTACAGTTTGTAT
Source organism: Hyaena hyaena (assembly GCF_003009895.1). NCBI lineage: Eukaryota > Metazoa > Chordata > Mammalia > Carnivora > Hyaenidae > Hyaena > Hyaena hyaena. The sequence continues at coordinate 430,761 of NW_024081084.1, read as the reverse complement.
TTTTAAAAAAATTTAATGTTTGTTTATTTTTGACAGAGACAGAGACAGAGCACAACAGGGGAGGGGCAGAGGGAGAGGGAAACACAGAATCTGAAGCAAGCTCCAGGCTCTGAGCTGTCAGCACAGAGCCCGATAATGAGGTTCAAACCCACAATCTGAGATCATGACCTGAGCCGAAACCAAGAGTCAGACACTTAACCAACTGAGCCACTCAGGCACCCCAGTACAGTTTGTATTTTTATCACGAGACTCTCAGGAGTACATTGTGAAGATAAAGCAAATAATTATACTACTGAGATAAGAAACAGACTTCCAGCATGAGGCAGGACAGAGCTTTTCAGCATGAGAAAAAGCCAATACAAATTTAAGATTCAAAATAATTAAATAAAAACTCTAGAGACATGCATTGAAATTGGAAGTATTAGTACAAACTCATGATGTACATTATTTTATAATATTATTGTGTGTGTGTGTGTGTGTGTGTGTGTGTGTGTGTGTGTGTGTGTGTGAAAACTCCCCAGCACAATCCCCTGAAGGGACCAATCCGCTAGTAATAATACTTCAGCATCTAGACTGGTTTCTAATTTTCATCTCACACTAAAATGAACTAGAGCTCCTTAGAGAACTAACTGATTCCATGTAAAGAGTGGAAAATGGAATTTAAATAAGCCATTTAGAATTCAAGATGAGGCTGAAATATCTTATAATACAAGAAAGGAAAACATGCTATCTCAGGCTACAGGAGTCTTGTCAAAAGGACTCACGATTTACACTGAAGAGGCCATCATGGGCCAAAGATGGTGCAATGTGCTAACAACTACAATGGATTTTAACACATCAAAAAAGTGTAGATCCATGAGTTCATAATGATAAAAGAAAACAGCTCATTTGTCACCTTCAGCAAATTTGGGGGAAACAGCTCATTTTTTAAAACTTGCAAATAAAAGCAAAAGATTCATTTACCTTGTTGTAACCCAACAGGGGAGGATAATGCTTACATATAAGTATTCTAGGTAATAAATGAAGGACTGATAGAATTTTTAAATCCTATTTCAAAAACTTGAATTAATGGTTCTAGGCAATAATCAGTTCATAAAGAGAGACAAAAGAGAGATAATCAGATATAATAGAAGTACACAATATCACACTTCAAGTAGTCTTGAAAAAATTTTTTAAAAATGGTCTTTAAAAATTTTTAAAGCAAAGTAGTCTTAACCAAGACTTCAACCTGAATCTGGATCTATCAATGGATGGATAAATGACAGTTGTAACACCATTATGAAATATTTGAAATTTCTCTCATTTAGGGGGCACCTGGCTGGCTCAGTCAGAAAAGCATGTGATTCTTGATTTTGGGGTCATGAGTCCCACATCGGGTATAGAGATTACAAGTAAATAAATAAACATAAAAAAAAAGCCTTTAAAAAATTTTTAATGCTCTTTTTTAAAGGAGGGAGAAGAAGGCAAAAGCAAAACAGTTCATGTACAAATAATGTATAATCCTTGCCTTTAAACCTTTGGGACTGTTTAAAATATATACTTTAAAACATATATATTATATTAATATATTAATATAGTATTATTTTAATAACATACTTCCATATATTTATAATAAATTTATTTATTTTTATTATATTTATATTTATAAATATATTTATATACTTATATTTACATATGTATACATATATTTATATATTTATATAAATGTAAATATGTGTTTACTTATACATATATTTGCAAATATATAAAATATATGAATATATTTATATATACATATATATTTATATATACAAATACTTATTTATATTTTATATATACTTTTTTTTTTTAATGTGAGAAGGTTCCCATAAAGTCTCCAAAGTCAGCACTGCCAGACAGAATCAACATCGCATACCCGTACTATATAGAATACTGGAGCAGCCTCCCTGCCTGCCAGAAAACCACAGGAGTTCAAAGTAGGACCTTTGTTTTCAGCTTACCATTATGATTCTCATAATATATCTATCTTCAGGATCAGAAAAGAAAACTGTGTATTTCAGTAGGTAAACAAGGAAATGGAACTGATTATAGTTAAAGAAGTAATAGAGTAGACACGGAAGAATACTCAAAACTTTCTTTCAAATTTCTAACCCTTTGCAATAACTAACTCAAATAAATGAGAACGACGGTATCGAGCTCTTCAGATACAATGTCTGGACAAAAGTCGTCCTGCACCCTTAGGTTTCTGCAGTGCTGCTTTAATTTTACAAAAAGGATAAGATGGTATAACGGACAAGGAATGAAATAATGATGAACGCTCTAGAGTTTCTTAAACACATAAGAGGTAAGCAGCAAGGATGCAATGAAAGGATATGAGTGGGAAGTTTGTGACCCATGAAGTTGATACTGCTGGTAGCTTGAATGAAAAGTTGAAAGGCTTTATGATTAGGCCAGACTAGATAGATAGTGAGGCAATTAGAATCATTCATTGCTGCCAAGGCATCAGGCCAACGTGAATTACAACCCAAACTGAATGAAGCAGAATAGAAAATAGAAAAGCCTTTAATGAAAATGTTGGAGAACTCACAAGGGATGGGGAAAGTGCCAAATAACTGGAAGATGGCTAAGTAAACTAAAAGGTCTATTCTCCCATCAATGCATAAGGGATTTACAAGTTTAACTCTCATTGCTGTTAATAGGAATTCTATGTGTGATCCAAGGGTGTACTCATGGAGAAAATGCATCTATTAGTGTCTCGATTGGCCTCTCTTGAGCCAACACTGGCAAATGCTCCAAATTGTGTGGTAGTTTGGTGACAGGGACTAACAGAGGCTAGAATGAAAGCCACCAGCTTGGCTTCACCTTGTAATCCTCTGATAGTACAAGATCCCTTAGGAGCAAAGAGCAAAATATACTCTGCAATCTTTCATAATGTTTAATTTGGAAATTAACTTCCAGCAAATGAAAGTAAAAGTGAAAAGGCAGGAATTTATATTCAATTGAAAAGTCTATTTCTGAAAAAGAAAAGCACATCTTTAAATCATTTTCTACCTGAAAAGAATCCTTTTGCTAACTTCTCTTATAATAACAGCTACCACAGCCTCTAATGTGTCCAGACATTGTACCAGATGCTTTACTAAGGACTCTACTCAATCATTACAACAAGTCAATTAAGTAAGTACTATTGTCCCTATTTCACAGATAAGAAAATTGAAACTGAGACATTAAGAAATTTCCCCAAGATTAGCCATCCTGAAAGTGGCACATTCAAATCCCAGTCAATTTAGCTACAGAGCTTATGACCCTTCCTCCACACCTCATTGCTTACCCACTATAAACAGCAAATGCAGTGCTCCACCATGGCACTCTGACTTAATTTAACTCATTTCCCAATCCAATTCAAATTTTCAGCTCTAAATCTCCTCATAAATGTGTATTTGCATACTTTCAGAGACAGTGAAATTATCTTTTCTAATAGTATCCCCCAAAAGAAGAAAAAAAGGGGATATGATTTAAAGTAATTAGTATTTTCATCCTAGATACATTTTTTTAAAAAATCTCATTGAGCAAATAGTTATTGAATCTATTATATGCCAAGGTTTATAATAGACTAAAGACAATACAGTCATAGTCTGATACATGATACAGAAGTAAGTACTGTGCTGTGGGAGCACATTACACCATTTGTAACTGTCAATTTGTTAATAATATTAGCAATGTGTATTTATCTAATTCACAATTTCAACTTTTTTTTTAAGTAGGCTCCATCCACCATGGGGCTCAATGCAGGGATTGAACTCATGACCCTGAGATCAAGACTTCATCTGAGAACAAGAGTCTGACACTCAACTGACTGAGCCACCCAGGCACCCTCATAACACATTTTATTAAAAGATTTCAACAAAGCTTTACTGAAGCCTCAACAGTATTTTCATTTATTTACAGCAAAATCTTCCAGCTCCAAATCCCTCTAAAGTATGACAAGGCAATAATTATTATATCCAAATTGCTGGTGGAGAAATAGTGACTCAACAAAATTAAGGGACTGGCATAACTCAGAAGTAACTCCCAACGACACACCCTACTTCCAATATAAAATCCTCTTCTCTACAAAAATCTTACTTATCCCAAAGTAATAAAGATTTTAAAGACTTCTCAAATGAGCTGATTCCTCAAGAACCAGTTTGAACAAGTTCCATCAAATAGTCTGAACAATCTTAGTTCAACCAAACAGCAAAACAATTTCCAATACCATCAGTAGCTGCTGGAAACTGCTTTCATTTGAGTTAATTAAAAGTATTTTATCCACTATGGTGCATCTCAGTGTAAGATCTTTAAAAGAAAAGAATCAATTAATCTATACAAGTTTCAGATAACACCCAATCTAAATGCCAGAGCTTGTGACAAGATTTAATCAAGCTCTGGACATTATTTATTGACTTATCCCCAAAACGGTTGCGGGTCGTTGTTTTGTTTTGTTTTTTAATTTTCTTATACAAAGGTACTTAAATAACAGGTAAGCTATTAAAACCACCATCAATTCCCATTACAAACTGTATTGACTCTATTGAAATTCTTGTGAATACTAGGTAGGAAGAGATTAAGTCAGAATAAGTTATTCAAAATGCCAAACATTAAGAATTAGCAATGCAGGTTCTTGGGGGAGGGGATGGATAAATTTTACCTCTTATTTTCTTAATGCCACCTACTTGGAAATAATAAACATTCATAAAGCAAACTCTACAGGCTTTTAATACATACCCATTTCTACTCAGGCTCTCCTCCCTGTATTACCAGTAATATCATGGCTTGTCTTATGAAAAAGCTAAGGAGGCATTACCTATTAATGTGAGCTTAAAAATCCCAGAAAGTGAGGGCCCCTGGGTGGCTTAGTCGGTTAAGCGTCCGACTTTCACTTAGGTCATGATCTCACGGTTCGTGGGTTTGAGCCCCGCGTCGGGCTCTGTGCTGGCTGCCAGCTCAGAGCCTGGAGGCTGTTTCAGTCTGTGACTCCCTCTCTCTCTCTCTCACCCTCCCCTGCTTGCGCTGTCTCTCTCTCTCCTAGAAATAAATAAAGAACATTTTTTAAAAATTTAAAAAAAAAATCCCAGAAAGCCTCCAGGCCCAAACTATCTTCTTCTCACCCTATCTTCTGATTCCTGAAGCAAGCATTTCATTATTTATCTCAATGGTTCACAGCCCTGGCTAATCATTAGAATTATCTGGAGCACTTCTTTAAAACGCCCTAGATTCAGCCCCAGAGATTATTTTCACCAGGGCATCTGTTTTCTTTCTTCCTTCTTTCCTTCCTCTCCTTCCTTTCCTTCCTCTTCTTTCTTTTGTTTCTTTCCTTCTTTTCTTTCAAATGACAGGTGATTCTAATGGGTAGCCATGACTCAAAGCCACCGGTAGGATATTTGAGCAAATTTGAACAGATAGAGGAGAAAGCAAAAGGATGTGAGGTAACTGAGAAAAGACAGAAGCGGTATAAAATAGAGATTCAACATGGGGAGACTAATGCAGTCAAAAACAAGGGTTACAATTTTGCATTTGGCCAACCATGTAAACCTAGGACAGAGTGGGGGATACTGTTGGAACTGGAGAAGCAGGAGTAATTCTGCGGAGGGGGAAAAAAATGCATGAAGATCTGGCTTCACATCATTTTACCAGCATGGTAATGAATAGAAATTCATAGAAATGAATTCAGCTTAGTTTAGATCACAAAATAAAAGGCTATTCATAAAAATACACAAATAAACATTTTTAAAGTATGGGGAAAAGAATATTTCTCAATTTGCACATAGATACACTTAATTGAAACTCAAAATAGGCCACATAGGTAAAAAAGAAATACGATCAGTACTATTTTTCTTTTTTACATGTCCTGTTTCCTTTCTTGGTAGAAATTGCTCCATTTTAAGAAAAAGACAAGTAGATTTACATTTTGAAATCAACAATAATACAAAGCATTTAAAATAGAGGATTTCTGTAACACTGGATGGCTAAGTCAGTTGGAGTCCGACTCTTGATTTCAGCTCTGATCCCGATGCCAGGGTTGTGGGGTCCGGTCCCACATCAGGCTTTACAATGACAACACAGAGCCTGCTTGGGATTCTCTCTCTCCCTCTCTCTCCCACTACCCCTCCCTTCAAGGAATAAATAAATAAATAAATGGAAAAATAATACTTTGAATACCCAAAGTAATGTTGAAAAAGAAAACCAAAGCTAGAGGCATCACAATTCTGGACTTCAAGCTATATTACAAAGCTGTAATCATCAAGACAGGATGGCACTGGCACAAAAAACAGACACATAGATCAATGGAATAGGATAGAGAACCTAGAAATGGACTCACAAATGTGTAGCTAACGAATCTTCAACAAAGCAGGAAAGAATATCCAATGGAGAAAAGACAGTGTCTTCAGCAAATGGTATTGGGAAAACTGGACAGCAACATGCAGAAGAATGAACCTGGACCACTTTCTTCACCATATACAAAATAAACTGAAAATGGATGAAAGAACTAAATTTAAGAAAAGAAACAATCAAAATCCTAGAAGAGAAAACAGGCAACAACTTCTTTGATGTCAGCCACAGTACCTTCTTACTAGCCATGTCTTCAGAGGCAAGGGAAATAAAAAAATGAACTACTGGGACCTCATCAGAGTAAAAAGCTTCTACACAGCAAAAGAAACAATCAACAAAACTAAAAGGCAACCGATGGAACAGGAGAAGACATTTGCAAATGACATATCAGATAAAGGGTTAGTATCCAAAATCTATAAAGAAATTACCAAACTCAATGCTCAAAAAAAACAAATAATCCAGTGAAGAAATGGGCAAAAGACAATGAACAGATACTTTTCCAAAGAAGACATCCACATAGCTAACAGGTACATGAAAAGATGCTCAACATCACTCATCATCTGGGAAATATGAATCAAAATCACAATGTGATACCACCTCCCACACATCAGAATGGCTAACTTTAACAATTCTGGAAACAACAGATGTTGGTAAGGTTGCAGAGAAAGGGAAACACTTTTGCACTATTGGTGGGAATGCAAACTGGTGCAGCCACTCTGGAAAACACTATGGACATACCTCAAAAACTTAAAAGTAGAACTACCCTACAACACAGAAATTCCACTACTAAGTTATTTATCCAAAGGATACAAAAATGCTTATTTGAAGGAGCACATGCACCCCAATCTTTATGGCAGTGTTATCAACAATAGCCAAAGTATAGAAAGAGCCCAAATGTCTATCAACTGATGAATGGATGAAGAAGTGATATATTTGTGTGTGTGTGCATGTATGAGTGTGTGTGTATGTATATATATGTGTATACACATATATATATATACACATATATCACAATGGAATATTACTCAGTGATAAAAAAAAAAGAATGAAATCTTTCCATTTGCAACAACGTGGCTAGAATTAGAATGTGTTATGCTAAGCAAAATTAGTCAGAGAAAAACAAGTATCATATGCTTTCGTGCGTGGAATTTAAGAAACAAAACAGATGAAAATAGGAGAAGGGAAGGAAAAATAAGATAAAAACTGAGAGGGTGGCAAACCATAAGAGACTCTTAAATACAGAGAACAAACTGAGGTATTTTGTGTTCTTAGATAAGGTACTTATCATCTCAATCCTTCATCTGGAAAATGGGAATAATAGTCTCTATCTCACAGAACTGTTATGAGAATTAAATTAGTTAATATACATTTAAAAACATCTTAGGAAAATGTCATAAAGCATTCAATAAATATTTGTTATCATTATTACCAAATTAACACATGTGGCATTTCCAAAAAAAAAAAAAAAAAAATCAGCTTTCTTCCAGAGTTGCCATGGTGTCTAAGACACTATTTTTGCTTGTTTTTTTAAGTCTGAATATTAGTTGATTCTTGAATACTTGATTTGAATTTCTAATCCATTTTATAACAAACTAAGTCCAAGTACATTAATTTGAGGTAAGAATTGGAGGCATTATATAATAATTTGAATAGAAACAGATTTTAGACCTATAAAATCAAAGTGCTGACTGGATTCTAGAAGGTCATCTCCATTTCCTTCCTCTCTTCCTAATCTCCACACCTACCACCTCACACCTGTATGAAGAATCTTCACCCTCCAAGACTAAATGACACTATGGGGGACTTTTAAATACTTTAGTAAAAGTGAATTCTGTGTCCTCCTGATTAAAAGTTTAAGACAATAATGTGTTAAAGAGAGTATGGGTCTCAGGCATGGCAAATCTAGGGTTAAATTCTTGCTCTAACATTTACTAGTTGTATACCCATTGGAAAGATAAACTTTTTGTGCAATTTCTGTATCTGTAAAAGGAAGCCAGTGCCCATCTAGCAGGATTGTTGTAAAGACTAAGTTATAAGCCTCAGGAACAATGTAGCCTAACTTCACAGCTATAGGTAAAGATACACAGACAATATTTCTCAGAATTCTGTTATATAATCGTAACAGTGAAATATGCATTCTGTTAGAAAACAAATGATAGGGACAACTGAATTAAGTTTAATTTATTAAGTTTAGAATAAACTAAAAAGTTGGGGCACCTGGATGGCTCTGTCCATTAAGCCTCTGACTCTTTTTTTTTTTTTAATATTTTTCTTTATTTCTGAGAGAGAGAGAGAGAGAGAGAGCACGAGAGAGAGAGCATGAGCAGGGGAGGGTCAGAGAGAGGGGGAGATACAGAATCTGAAGCAGGCTCCAGGCTCTGAGCTGGCTGTCAGCACAGAGCCCAATGTGGGGCTTGAACCTAGGAACTGTGATATCATGACCTGAGCTGAAGTTGGACGCTTAACTGACTGAGCTACCTAGGTGCCTCTAAGCCTCTGACTCTTGATTTTGGCTCAGGTCATGATCTCACGGTTCGTGAGACCAAGCCCCATGTTGGGGGTCTGTGCTGACAGTGCAGTCTTCTTGGGTTCTCTCTCTCTCTCTCTCTCTCTCTCTCTCTGGTTCTCTCTCTGTTCCTCACTCACTCATGAGCTCTCTCTTTCTCTCTTCCTCTCTCTCAAAATAAATAAATAAAATTTTTAAAAAGGTAACTGGTGATTTGATACATTTACAAAAACATTTTTAAGATAGAGCTGTATTTTAATTGCTAAATCCAGTAGAAAAAAATATATGGCTTTGAGATTTATCCTGAATTCACATCAAAGATTTTTCTGATGAGGAATATATTTGTGAAAGCCAGTATTTGCAATTTGCTTACCAAACCTCTTCATTACAGATAGGCAGATGGCAATTAATATGTAGAGGTAGTCCATGAAATTTTACAAAGATTCCTAAATTATTACCAGCTAAGAAAGAGTGCATTAAAACAAAACTAAATAGGAAATTATCTATTTGCCTGTTTTGTGTTAAGTCTCTGAGATTTATTCCAGTGAGAACAATAAGCAGAGAGAATGAAATAAAAAAGGCAGAAGGCCAAAGTGTCATAAATGCTGTTAAAGTATTCGATAAAAGCTATCCACTTGAGGTTCACTGCAACACATTGGGAAAAAAAATGATCTCCCCATATTTAGACACATGCGAGAGCAAGCCAAACACTCTGAGAAGATGTGATACTGTTATACAACACACAGAACCATATTTATTTTATTACTGCTACCTATGTGGCCCATAGTGTTCGTAGGAAACCTGATTTGATGTACATGATATAATGTTTGGAAGCTGCTCTGATTATTCTACCCTAATTAGCAGGATGTCTGGTAAAAGTCAGCAAACAACGCAATGCCTGGGTTTGGTACTAAAAACTAAGTCTTAAATCTCCATAATATTTTAAAACAAACAAACTAGGACATGAATGGTGTTTTTTTTTTCCTGGATTCATCTTTTTAAAAATTTTCCAAGATCCTTCCCAGTCGATACATAAGATAGGGCACATATTGTCAAGGATAAGTTGTTAAAGTGAATATGAAATGTGCTTCTCAAAATATCGTTTACACATTTACCAGATGGTAAAATAAACATGTAAATTGTTATCAAGTATACACTAAGTTTGTATTAAAATTTTACGCACTGTGGAAAGAGTGTAAAAATTATCACATATTGTATTACTTGTTCACTTAATAGTATATTAGCATTCTATAAATATTCTCTTTAAGAAAAATTATATTTAAATGGTCAGAGGACTCAGTGATGCTGACTGGAACTCAAGAAGCTACGAACATCATCAGAAAAGGCGGAATAACCAGTTTTCTCTTATCCATTCATTAGTCAAAGGTAAAAAGAACATTTTCCTAAAACTCCAATTAAATCCATAAGTTAATAGAGTTAATGTAATACCTTTGCAAAATATGACATTAAGACAGCTGATTTCATGGACATGTCCACATTTATACTGAGGATTATCCAGAATATTCCCAGTTACATAGTATTCTGCTCAGATCTGTTAACTACTATAATAATTTGTTTTAAGTTCATTTATTTATTTTGAGAGAAGACAGAGAGAGAGCATGTATGAGTGATGGAAGGGCAGAGAGAGAGGGAGAGAGAATCCCATGTAGGATCTGCGCTGTCAGCCAAGCGTGGGGCTCCTTGAAACCTGAGATTGTGAACGAAATAGAAACAGAGTTGGACGCTTAACCAATAGACCCATGAGGAGCTCCCGCTACTACAATATTTTAAAGTATTTATTAAAAAGTGTTGACCAAAAAATAAAATTAAATCTCTGCAAAGTTACTATCTTTTTGATTCAATCTAGGTTCATACTTCATGAACAAAGTTTTTGAATGTCAATAGGAACATTTTATGGCACCTCCAATCTCCTTTTGGATTTAGTCACAAGTTTTAATGCACAGCACTGGCATTAGTGACTTCAGTCATCTGCCACATGTCATCGCTCTCCTGCTACGTGGCCAGATTTATATACAGCATGTTGATAAAAATGTGGTATTATTATAACGCAATATTTAAGGCAGAATCTCTACAGTAAATCTACAGAAATGAACCAATGAATCCATCATCAAAGCTTACTTAACATATCTCAGAAATACATGATTATTATAAAAGAGAATGTTATCATAAAATTTAATGAGTTATCTTTAACTTTTCCACCAGAATAACTATCTTGGTTTAGGAGATCCTAGGAGTCAGAAGCAGACCCCCAGGCATCTATCCCAAGTATAAACTTTGCCTGAAGACTCATGTGTTTAAAAATGTCCATAGAGAAAGTATCAATGAATCACAACCGAGAAGTTCTTTGAGGTCACAGAGGTAGCTTAATGTATTATTATGCTTGCTAGCTCATAGAAATCAATAAACAATATGAAAAACTGAAGTTCAAATAGCTGTCTGCTTCAGCCAAGAAACCTGAAACCTAATTTCATATATCAAATTCAGGACGTCAGGTCTTACAAGAATAAAATAAGAAAGTATGGAGTAACTTATTGTGCAGTCTGGGAGTTTTCACCTGGTGTTTTCTAAAATGCAGGGACACCAAAATCACTGAGAAGACTACTGTTCCTAAACTGTGTTCCCAACAACCTAGATATTGTCAGAGGCACCTTAGGAGTCACTGGGGGAACTAAGGGAGAGAGGCCTGATAACCAAAGGTCCATAGGACTCACCCTGCTTCCACAGAGCCCTTGCACATTTACATGTTTCCTATTCTGCATATCAGTGCATTTTGAAAAACAATTCTGTTACTAAATGTTTTTAAAATATGAAGACCACAGTCCTTCTTGGGAAACAGAGAGACTGAAAAGTAATGAATTTTTTGTTAGTGCTTCTTTCCATTGGATGTGTTATCTTAAATATGAATTAGCCTCCGTTTCCTTCAGTTCATCTACCAGTCAAGAAAGTAGTGTAGATTATGTAGACTATTAAAAAAAATAATAATAATGTCTGCCGGTTTAAAAAAAGTGACAGAGGATCTGAAGCAGGCTCTGCACTAACTGTAGAGAGCCCTATGTGGGGCTCGAACTCACAAACCATGAGATCATGACCTGAGCTGAGGTCGGTCGCTTAACCAACTGAGCTGCCCAGGTGCTCCCAAAAAAGTGACTTTTTATTAAAAGCAAAATGTATAAGAAATAAGATAAAGTCGTTTAAGGCAATAATTTGCTTACGACCTGAATGGGAAAAAGAAAGAGAAGTAGGTATCAACTAAATTCTACTTTACAATGCTTTTTGATTTGTGTATGTGACCATTCTATCAAAACATTTTAATAAATCAGTAGTTTGACATTCCTTTTTTCTTATATATTGACGGTTTTGTTGAATAATGAAGAGAGATTTTATGTCTTGTAATAGGTTGTTGGCTAACACAGTAATAAAATTTGTATAGCACTTCCCAATATGCAAAGTGCTATCCTAAACAATATTTAATAATGAAACAGATAAAATGTTAATTTTATTAATAAAAAATGATATGAATTCTACATTCTATCTTTACATTTTTCAGCTAGTTTTTAAATGAAAATAACATGTATTCCTCCCAAATCTTTAACACTTAACGATCTAGAAAGGCTTATAACATTATTCCTATAAGGTTTCTTCTAGTGTCACACCATCCCATACCACAAGATATGTTTTCTAGTTAGTGGATACCTTCCTATTTTAGGTGCCAATTTCTAATTTCATCAATATGATCAAACTTTTAATTATGTCAAGACTGACATAGTTGGAACTGGTAAGAGGGTGAGGAAACAAATTCTCATATACTTATAGAGTAACTGTAAATTGATACAGCCTTTAGCCCAGAAATTCCACTTTTAGGAACTTATCCAATAGACATCTAACACAAGTATACAGCGAGAAATGTACAATGTAGCATCTTTTTTACAATAGCAAAAACCTCGAAACAACTACATGTACATTTGTAGGACCAGTTAAATTAGGTATAGTTAATCCATACAATGTTAACAGTAAAGATGTTAAAAAGAGTAAGATAAATGTGTTCTGAGTTAGAAATACAGCCTAAATGTAATGCAAAATAAAAAATATAAGTTGTACAACAGTACATATGGTTTCTTCTAATGGAATTCATAGTAAAAGTCAGTTATATTTAATCAAATTGAGTTATTTCCATTTAATCAGCGGCCCAATCTGTCTAAACCTACCACTCAATGTGTGCCATTACTTGGCACCCCGCCTTTCTATAGTTACCTTCCCCTTACCTCTTCTACATGCTCTATTTCCCAAGCATAAACTATCACCTCTTTGCCAGCAGACCTCTGCTTCTCTACCTCCCAGACTTTGCTTATGGCTTTTTTTTTTTCCCCTGTTCAGAATGTCTCTGCAAGTCCAAGCTCAAGTATCACATTCATAAAACCTTCCATGATACCCCCAGCTGGGTGTAATCACACCGCCCCTATGGTCCCAAAGGATTTTACCCATGCTTCTCTTCCAGAATTCATACTCACTACTTCCTCTCTTATAATACAGTCTTTTCACAAATCACAAAGAATTCATACTGAATTCATCCTACAGTCTCCATGGTGCCTTATATAAACCTTAATCACAGTCGGCAATCTGCATAAAGCCTTGGTAAATTAAAACAATCAGATCAATATCGAAAGTTCTCATATTAGTTTAACTTAGATAAAAAAATCCCCAATCTTTCTGCAAAAAGAAGTGACTTGCGTTTCTCAAAGCTGTGAGTGCAACAGAGAAGTAGAAGGAGAGAACAGAAATTCATCTAAATTACAAAAACCCTAAACAGGGACATGAAATGGGAGAATACCATTGTCCGTCACTACTCTTCTCTCAACCTGCATTTCACAGGAAAAAAAGAGAAGTGATCAAAGAATCACTTCAGAGATGGATCAGGGAGGCTTTCCAAATAATGGCAGGGAAATCCTAAGGTTTGGGTCAGGAATTCCTATCTTAGTTCACCTCGCTAAGTCCATAGTCACTAAGTTTTGTATGAAATGAATAATTGTAATGTTGCTTTCAGGTTGAAATAGAAATAAACTAAAACCTTTCATTTAATTGTAGTTTAAGACTGCAAAAAGAGCAAGGATAAATTAAATCCATTAGTCTAAAGATTTCATTTTAGAAATATTTGTATCCTCCTTCCTGCCAAATTGCATTCACTGATAAACAGATTTCATTTTTACCATAAACTTCCCTTTTTTGTTATCCAGTAAAAATAAGGAGTAAAAGTAATCAAAAGATTGGCAGATGGAAGCAAGTGAGAAGCAATTCACACAGATAATTCGGAAATAGGAAACGTCTGATTTTTTAAAAATTGACTATCATTTCTAGAAAGTATGCTAATTGGACAAAAGAGGTATAATTTATACAAATAAAACTTAGAGACCTCAGAGAATTCTAACGCAATCTGACTTCACTCTCTTAAAAGGCTTAATACAGCATGATTAGGAAGGATAATGAAATCTAGTTTCAAAAAATATATAAAATTTAAAACAAGTAGTAAACTAAAAACTGTGCATTTGTTCTCTATTCCCTTTACCATTTTTCAATCTGGGAACACTTCTAAATTTAGGAGTGAGCTATAATAAGCCATGGTCAGATGACTGCCTAGTTTCTTGAACATTAATAAATACTTAATTCCAGCACAGATGAAATATTGCATTTGGAGAGGTGGGTAGTAGGCAGTGTAAAAATAAGTAGAATCAATAACCCTAACTTTTCTTCTTGTTGTTTCTCTTTTATTTTTAAATCCCAGAACTTGGAAATTTCTAAAGACTGGACTAACTGAATTGTTTCTATGTGACAAATATTCCATGAATTTTAAGCTCAGCAAATCCTCAAATACATTTATCCAAGGTTTTTCCTTTTAACCTTTAACGCTTTAACCAATTTGATTCCTCGAGCTGGTGAATTTGTGTATTCTAAGTGCTATTTCTCAGCAAATAAACAGAGCTCACTTCATCCTGTCCTCTAGTTATGGTATAACATTTCTATATATAAATATTATGTAAAACATAAGCACAGATCAATTTATGCTAACCAGTTGTTCTTAGGGATAATAATAGCAAATAATAACTCTCCACACTTTAGTGGATTCTGAGTCTAAATGAAACAAAACGTAAAGTTTCTATTATTATTTCTATTACAATATGCTTAATACAACAAATTCTCAAATACACAAATTAATTGTGACTCAGTTTCATGGGTGATGTTCATATCATGACTCAAATGGATGTAACCACTTAAAAATGAATGACTTGGGAGGTTGCCATGGACTATCTGAGTAAGTAAGCTGCTTATATCTGGCCTATATCAAGGGGAAGAAATCTTTCCACCTGAGACATTTTGGAGGTAATCCCTCCATAACTGAATTGAAATACGATATATGGCTGGCATTGCTATACTGAATTCCCACCCTATAATTCTGTATTTATCCCATGGAATTGGGACTATTCTGAATACTCTGGCATTTATTGTTTTGAGAATGATATCAGATGTCAAATATGCAATACTTCCAGCCGACCTTCCAATTTCAGTCTCTCTAGATAAAGGCTACCTTATGGATGACTGTAGGGTTTCCAAAGACAGTACTAATCACCATGTTTTAATCATGATTAAGCTGGAGGAGGAATACAAATGCTTCTTCTATACAGAAAGTAAAAAGACAGTGTTCTTAAGGTCACTTTTCTTTTATAGTCAAGGGCATAAACTGCCTGTTCTAAAACATGACCATACTGTCACAATGTTTTTTAAAAATAGAAAGTTATTTGAAAATAGTTATTTTTAAATCCATGTACTTATTTTTAAGAAAGTTGCCATTACCAGAGTTCCTAGGCAAGAAATTATAATGAATAGATAGTTTGCTACCATGGTTAATAACTGGGAAACTGAAAAACAACAAACAAACAAACAAACCCTCTGCTTTTCCTTTCATTATAAAAACAACAACAAAGGAAGTCAAACAAACAAATTTAGGGGAGTGATTCCCAGATTTTTTTAAAAATTAGTGTTTATTTTTTATTTATTTTTGAGAGAGAGAGCATGAGCAGAGGAGGGGGGAGAGAGAGAGGGAGACACAGAATCTGAAGCAGGCTCCAGGCTCTGAGCTGTCAGTGCAGAGCTCCATGCGGGGCTCAGACCCACTAACCGTAAGGTCATGACCTGAGCTGAAGTCAGATGCTTAACCAACTGATCCACCATGCACTCTTATCCCAGACTTTGCCGCATGTTGTAATCACCCAGCAATCTGAAAAGAACTGATGCCTGGCTCTCACTACCAACATATTCTGATTTACTTGGGGTAGGGTGTGAATCGGAGCATAAAAAAATTTTTAAGTTTTCAAAGCTCCGTTGGTGATTCTAATGTGAAGCCACTGACCTAAAGGCTATAAAGTTGCCACTATCCTCTTTGGCCCCTTTCCAGCTGTTCCTTAGTGTCAAGAAAGGGAAAGAGACAATTTGTGCAAAGAACCACACCAGCAAGTATGCACTGGCTTATCTCCAAGACTAGAAGTGACCCCAATTTCAATGACTTAGTGGTTGGACCATGCAACCTCTGATCTCAGGATTGTAAGTTAGAGCCCTACATTGGGTATAGAGATTACTTAAAAATAAAATATTTTTAATGTTTATTGATTTATTTTGAGAGAGAGAGAGCACTCATGGACACTTGAGCAGGGGAGGGGCAGAGAGAGGTGGGGAGGAATCACAAGCAGGCTCCATGCTATCAGCACAGAGCCTGATGGAGGCTCGATCCCAGAAACCATGAGATCATGACTTGAGCTAAAATTAAGTGTCAGACACTTCACTAACTGAGCCACCCAGGCATCCCTACAAATAAAATATTTTTTTAAAAAAATGTTTAAAAAGAAAAAGGAAAGAATATGAAATGCCTAAAAACTATAGATTAGGTTAAGTCTTAAATAAAATCTAGCAATCTCAAAGACATAGAGTTTAAAGATGGTTTTTAAATGTGCAGATCATAATGGAAAGAACATTGTAAAGGACAGATTGAAGACAATCCTATACTTTTATGCCATACTTTCAAGTAGGTTATTAAATAAAAAGTGATGCACTCTACTTTGCTAATATGTAAGTCTGCCATTTTAGAAAATAAATATTAAAACACAGAGATACAACAGTAAACTGAGGACATTCTATGCTAGTCTAGTTAACATCACCACCATGACAATGTTTCTCACTTTGAGGCAATGTCCATCAGAGAATCATGAACTAAGTGTACTAGGGCATAACCAGAATGAAATCCAAAAAAAGAAAAAAGCACCAGAGTGCATCAAACGTGGTAAAGGTAAATATTTTGTGAAACCTCTGTGTGTGTGTGTATGTGTGTGTGTGTGTGTATTTATTTATCACTGTGCATTTCAGTTAAAAACTTTGAAAACCACTGCTCTACTTGAACTCAAAACATTTGAATTCAAGCTTCAGGGAAACTCAGAGGTCTACAAAGTTCCTTAAAGTGAAAGATACCTGAAAGATTTGATTTATAATTTCACTTTACAAATGATTATATTGAAGATCACAGAAATAAAGTATCTTATTTGTTGCCAGTGTTCTCTGCTATAGCTTAGGAGTCAGGTTCCTCTGATACCTAGATTTTCAAAATAAATTTAATGCGGGTATCTTACATACTAAATTGCCACAACACCAACTACGAGTTTTCAGTCATATTACATGAATGTTTCTTTGACGTGGTGGCATTTTCACCAATTTCTTGCTCAAGTGAAAATTATTCTGTGTGCAAATTAAGTGGTAAATGTAAAAAGCTCTTGATTCTAGTGCTTAGAAGTAGAGAATTATTTTCACAGATAAGAGATTGTTAAAAGGGTATTTCTTCAGGCTCCAATAGGAGGTCCTCACAAAGCACACAATCGTGACAGCACCTAGGGCAGCACTGAGTGTGCAAGGAGTGTCCGAAATTCTCCACTTGCTTTTCTTGAGTTTATATTCTTATTTTCCCAATGCATCATGGTGTTGTACACACACACACACACACACACACACGCATGCATATATATATATATACATTTGCTGTAAAGCAGAAAGAATTGAAATTTAAAATCTGTGTAATTTTAAACTCAGAAACAAAGACTTTCCTAAAGAGGTAGTGATCCAAGGAGGACTGTTTCTCAGGATCTGTAAGGCCTGAATCTCCTAGGTTTAGAACTATATTTTTTGAAGCTGTGTAGAGAAAGGGCTAATAATGATGTCATTAATAAAGTATAGTAAACACGACTGGATAGTTATTTTAAAAATTCCTTCTTAATGGTATTGGCATATACACTTCATATTGCAATCTCCTTAAGGGGTTAAACTAATTAACATTAAGAAAAATTAACTTTTTAAAAATTCATTTTAATCTTTATCATGCTAAACTTCAGAGCAAGGAGAACATGAGTTGGTATCAGAAGGTTCAAGGAAGAATAACAGAAAAATTCAGAAGGTCGAGTAAAATGTATGAGGCTACAAAAAAATAAGAAACCATTAAACAGGTAAAGGCTATTAGGCAGTAAGTGGAAGATACGTATTAAGGAAACTAGTACCAGATCTTTCTCCCACCCCATTCTTCCCTAGCACATGTATACCAAGTTTTCTTAGAAGAATATGAGGACACACCCTGGGCAAACAATCCTATAGAAACCTATAAATGCATAGATAAATAAGCAAGCAGAGAGACCCATGAAACAGCTGGAAGCAGGAAGGGAAAGTGAAGAACTTGCAGAATCAGTGATTCTGAATCACCCGAAGGGCTAATTATGATTTTAAACAGCTAAGAGAATGAAGATTAGTCTGTAATAAGGCCATTACATTCAATCACGAGCACCCTGACAAATGTAATAAGAAAGATTTTAATGTCTGTGCAAATGAGGAAGCTGAACTGAAAAGGATCAAAGAAAGCATTGAAAGATGGGTCCCAAGTACAAAAGAGAACAGGATAAATGGAGTGCCTCACAGAGCTAAAAATGTGAGGGGTAAAGAAGAGCACAGAAATACCAATAAAAGACAAAAATATTAAGTTGTCCTTTCACACACACACACACACACACACACACAAGATAATAGAATAAAGTGAATATTGACAGATGAAGTGATTATAGAAGTATATAGGGGCAAAAGGCACAAAATCTTAAAAAACAATGTGGGAGAGGTTAAATAGGAAGACATGTTGTATCTGATGTTTGTCCTGAAAATTATACAATTGCTTTTGGGGAAAGCATACAAATTCTGACCTGAAATAAACAAAATGATGAATCAGTCATAGATTTTATAAAGATTCAGGTTCAGTGTGGTAGCGTGAGAAGAAAAAAAAAAAAAGAGGAGGTTAAAAAAAAGTTGTTGGCAAGAGAGTCAACGAGGGCAAAATGAGTGTCAGAAAGACAGCAGAGTTGGAGGAGGAAAGAACAAATTTGTTGAGGAGGAAGGCAGTATGTTTCTTTGACTTTCTCCACAGGAACAAAGCAGAATGTGAGCATAAATTAAGAGAGTGAATCCCAAAGGTGAGTGAGCTCTAAGGATTATTTAGAACACAGACAATTTTTTAAATATATATATCGCAAATTAAGACAGAGGTAGAAAAAAAGATTTTATTGGAACAAAATATATAGCATTCAATGATAAGTAAACTGTGAAAGGAATAAGTCCTCATTATAGCTTCTCAAAGGAGGGTACTAAGTAGTAAACATTGCTATTATTTGGTAAAATTATACCCAAAATTGTAAACCTTCAATTAAAAGAAACACATCAGGTTATAAATGTACTAACCACCTTTGAAACATTTTTAATTGGAAATAATGGTTTGGTCTTTAGTAAATTCCACTTGAGCAAGCTATTCAAAATAGAAACCACTATGATAGCTGAAAAGTTCTCATAAAATGTCATTGTTGATTGCAGATGGCCTAAACTGAATCTACATAACATGTATGCATATTTTATTAACTGAAGTTCAAGGATGTTAAAGTTTAAAAATATAAATATGGTAGCTCAAAATTGTAAATACAAAGATGAAACTATTAAGAAAGTTATAATTCCACAAAGTAGTCTATAATTTGACTACATGACAAAAGGGGAGAGATGACTTTGCTAATTCATGTTTTAGATACAATCAAAGAAACTCTTTACTAATGCACAGGAAGAAAAACGCCCCCCTGCACGAAATGGAATACCCTTTTGTTGATAGAAGAGAGCAAATGTTTGAATGTTCACGGGTGTGCATATCACTATTCAAAGAGGAGGTTTCAAACACACACACAACTTAAGCACATGTGTCTGAACAGGTCGTGACTTCTATTGACTTTCAAAGGCAGACTTACTTGTGCCCACAAATGGCAGCCCAGCAGGCAGTGACATCAGACCTAGAAATGATGTGGCCTGTAGAGTATGCAGTGAAGTGCAGTGCTCCACTTGTTTGCAATGGTTTTATTTTTCGACTAGTTTTTATCACACTTGGCATGAACAAGGGAACATGTGCTTTGCTAAATTTGAACTTTTAAGATGAAACTGAATTAACTGAGAACCAAAAAATTGCTTCTGAATTATCCTAAGATTGAAAAATGCCTTCCCTTTCATACTAGGAATGACAAAATAAAAGACAAATACATCTTGAAAGTTGAAATGTGAGCTAGGAAGATACTGTGGTTTGAGAACAACATTGTTGACTTTTTCTTTTTTTAGGAACCTGAAATAAGATTGTAATGAAAAGGCTTTTTCCCATCCAGTACACTTTTGCTAACGTGAAGATAGGAACTAAACTAAAACCTAAATAAATCTAATATAAGCACTAAACCTAATATAAGCAAGATTTGTTTTGTTAGATTTTTCAACCAGGAAGTTTAATTAATGTGCCATTTCTTAAAACTTAGTATGATCACATACATGTGAGAAAACATATATAACCAATATATAAGAAATCAGTATAACCCTTGCCCCAAAACTTAAAGTTCATCTTATATCCTTTTTTTTTTTTTTCCCTGCTAGTATTAGAACAAAATAACTGTATTGGCTAAAATGACCAGAGGCATAACTCTGGAGATGCTCACCCCTTCTAAATTCCCTCTTCCTCCTCATAAAAGATATGCCAAGACACCCAAGTATAAATGCTTTGTGTATAAAATGAGTGCCATCATGCAGATATTTTTAAAGAGCTGAAATCCAAAATAATTTTAAAATAAAATACAAATTATAAATCACAGAATATGTTTTAAGGAATCTAGTGATAAGTAATAGGTCAAACAACCTGAAAGAATCAGCCTGTGGTACAAGCTTCATTGCATTAATAATGTCACAGTTAGTATGTTTATTAAATTAAATATTACCAGCAAGGGTCTTCTAAATGCCATGTGCCTAACACCAGATTACATATTTATTTCAGAGTTACCATAGGAAGAGGGGGAGCTATCACTAGAAGGTCTATTAAGCCATGTTTTTTTTTTTATTGCTTTAATGGAACTATTCAAATCAAATTTTTCACGCCATGCCTTGAACACCGCTGCAAACCATACTGTGGGTGTAAAATACATGCAAGGCGGATATAATCAGCTCAGATGAGACCAATGACTTGTACACCATCAAGTTTATTTTACTGTGAAAGCAGTGGAGTTTTCTTTCAAGTGAATATATTTTTAAATACGTTGCAACCTAACTTACAAGCTGTAGACCGGAACCAAGAAGGCCCACAAATCTCAAGGCAACTGAATTAAACCAAGTGTAATGCAATGCCTGAGATCCTGTCTAGTTTGTCTCTGTCTTCCCTGTGTGACTCTTATCTTGTTGTTCTTGCAAAAGAAAATCTGTCCAAACATAAATCTTGCATTCATATTGTAACTTCAATAAATCATATAGACTCAATTTGCTTAAAAAGTCTCAACTGACCTTTTAAACGACGGATTTGAGTGATTTTACACTAAAATTTTAATCTTTCAAATATTAAAAGGAGACAAGTAATTGCCCACATACCAGAGCAAATTAAATATTTTTTAAATTGATTTCTTATCACTGGTCTTTAAAGATGCTGACTTCTGGCTGGCTGGCTCAGTCCATGGAGCATGAGGCTCCTGACCTCAGGGTTGTGAGTTTGAGCCCCACACTGGGTGTAGAGATTGCTTCAAAATAAAATCTTAAAAAAAAGATGCTAACTTCCTCATAAACAAGTTTGTCTAAAAATAATAATAGGTGCCTTTCCTTTGGAGGACCTAGATGGGTTTGTTTTCACACAGGATCAGAAGTTCTACTTTTTCCCTATCCCCATGGCTAAAATGCTTACATGATAAAATAACTAATATACACACACACAAAAAGTGCTGCACCCGAGTACAGGCCGAACATTTTCTAAAATCAGTTAGAACACAACAAACATGCTGCCCAAATATTGCTATAGAGCGTTTTAGGTTTTCCAGGAATATAAATGGCCTCTGCAACAAGGCTTTTGTTCCTAGCCTGCGCCCTCAACAGAAAGTAAGTAGAACATCCTTGAAGGCCTAAGTGCTAAAAAGATAAATACTTAACGTCACCAAAACAGTGGGTCAGAGAGTTTTGGCAGCAGGATTTATAAGAAAATGTAACTGCAGGAAGTAAGAGGGTTCAGAAAGTTCTCTATAGCTCCTAAATTACTACATTTTAAGAGCTCAGTGAGGTCAGTCAGTCCTAAAGACACCAAACAACCCGGCTTTGGAAAGAAACTGATCAGTAAACTTCTACTAGGCCTAAAAACGCAGTCCCGTCCTAAATGCCAGTCGTTCACCCGGCGTGGCTCTTCAGGAGCTACAAGCTGGAAAGGGCACCCTCCGGCCCAGCCAAGGTTTCGGCCTGGCTGGAAACGGACTCCCGAGGGCGCAGAGAGAGGGGGGCGGGGGGCCTCCCGAGCTCAGGGCCTGAACCTGGGCCTGGGCTGCCGGTCTGGACCTCCGCCCCTAGTCCCTGTCTGGACGGAGCCAGGACATCCAGGGTGCAGCCTCCGGCCCGCAGACGAGGCGGGGGAGCCTCGGCCCAGGTTCGGCGTCGGGGAGGCGGCCCCCCGCACGGCCCCGCTCCCGGCCGAGCTCCAGGAGACGCCCGCCCGCCGCGCCCTGGGCTCGCGGGCGCCCGCACGGACGGCGCTAGGCCTCGGCCAACAGCAGCCTCGCCCGCCGGAGCTGCACCCACCTGCCGCCCCCGGCCCAGCGCGCTCCCGCCCCGCCTCTCGTCTACTCGGCCCCGGGGCGTCCGCCTCGAAGCGTCCGAACCGAGGGCACAGCGTCGCTGGCTAGAGCGGCGCCTGCAGGCGGCCGCGCTCAGCCCGGAGCGGGTGGTTGCAAGGGACTTAAGATGGCGCGGGATGTGAGTGGCGGGAAGGCGTGAGCCAGAAGGCAGTGCTCGCCGCACGCTCGCCTTTTTTCTTCCTGCCTCTTTTAGAAAAGACACCGTGGAAAACACACTTTTGAAAACTGAGGATATCTGCAGGTTGCGGGGAGGATTCCGTCCTCGCCTGACCCCTACCCTCGCGGAGAAAAGAAGCCACTGGAAATCTAAGCCGGGACGCGAACTTTGGCTGCCACAGGCCCTCCCAAGTCCAAACTCCGATTTCCTTGGAACAGCAGCAGTTTCTCAGACACAGCGACAGTGTCACTTCACTAGACACCCAAGACACTGAAAGCCAGTAGACATGATCACGCTTGAAAGGGACAGGAAAGCACACACTGCCTCGGAGAGGAGCGCGGAGCTGCAAATTTACCTCACGCTGACTCAGTCCACACAGCAGATGGTGGAGACGGAGGCAGAGCTGCAAGGGAAACGACCTCCCCAATTTTTTAAAGTACTTCCTAATAGCAGCTAAAGTGCGTCTTTCGGTACAAGGCACTGCGTTCCTGTGAAATCTATCCTCGGCTGCTGAGAGCTGCTTTTCCACACACGACGGCAGCTCTTTGCTCGCCGTGACTGCGGCCCGAGGGCGGCGGGGCCAGCGCAGCCCCAGCACCCCGCGCCCTTTGGCCTCGGCGCCCCGCGCGCCCTTCGGGACCTCGACCGCACGTGCGCCTCCTCCCCGGCGGCCCCGGGCGGCCGGGTCGCAGGAGCGCAGACCCAGTGGGGGATGACAAGAATACACTGCCCAACTTCTCTGGCTACACAGGCACCGGGGTTTGTACTTTCGGTCCTCTCGTTCAGGTCTTAGGTGTGGGAAGGGTGAAAGAAACACAAAGGAAAATCAGCCATCGCCTTTCGGTGTGGCAGACTAAACTCCGCGGAACGCCGTCTAGTGGCGAAAGTGCCCAGGGACACCAAATCGGTTTTGCTCCCCCCTCTTGATTTTCATTTTAATTGGAACTTTGAAGCCTCTTTGCATCTCTCGAATTGCAGAGGGGTTACGGGACAATCTCTAGGTGGTGGTACATTTAATCCCATAACCTGAGACTGACCCACACTAAGCAAGAACGTTGAACCATTTTCCACCTCTTTCCCGGATCTCCTTTCTCTGGAGACAAAAGTACAAAAATCGCTTTTGCACGAAATAAAAGTCAGAGCTCTGCGGACTCCTTGACTAAGACGCAGCGGATCTCCTCCCCTCCCCCTAGGCTGGGATATCCACATTTCTGCATTTGTTCTCAAGGGAATGAGATCTGGCTCGCGTAGGACTGGCACAGGAATTTCACTGTAGAAGAGATGGAGTGGTGCCGTCCAGATACCTCCCAAAGCAAGTTTTAAGCTCAGTGCCTGAATACCGACCGTTCCGAGTTTGTTCAATGAGTCCTTACCCGCTCCAACCCCGCCCAATCCCCCGAAACAATCCACTCCAGAAATGTAGGCCATTCTGTGTTTGCATTTACAGATTCGTCACCCATCTCCAAGGCCTCGTATTTAAAGATCGGGATTTTCGACATCTGCCTAAAGCTGTGGTCAACAGCCTATTTTGACATGCATTTCAATCACATCCTACTCTTGCCCAAAGCCTCCGGCTTGTGAAATTTGAAGAAATTCGTAACTCCTTATTAAAGACCCTCGTTTTCCTGCTCGCATTATTTCCTACTTCAGAGAAAATCAGATGGCTCTGATGAAGAAGTGCCTACATTTTCCTGGGGGGGGGGGGGGGGGGGGAAGGGCAACAAAGTGAAACTTGACTCGTAGGGAACTAAGTACTTGTAAATAAGAAGGAAAAAGTAATTACTGGTAGTGCTATAAAACAAGTTTAAGTGGGAAATGGGAGGTGATTCCCATTAAACAGGCTGCCCCATACTCGAGTGGGGACAGGCTATTCTTCCTTAACCCTTAAAAGTAATCACCTATAATAAATTATTTTCAAACTGTAAACTGCTTTCAAACACCATAGCGTTTTACCAGATTTATTTACTTGTTATACACAGACGATACAAACGAGCAAAAAACAAAACGTTTCTCAATGGAGTGTGTACTTGTATAAATTATTCAGTTCACAGACAAAACGAAACAAATATAAAAATCACAACATTAGATTTACAGAAGAGCCAAAATATACACACGTTTAGACCCTGAATTCCTATTAGGAAAAATCCCCCCATGGACTGGAATCTAGATTGAATATTGTGTATGATGCATATTTCACATTAATTTTAAAATACAAAAAAAAAGGTATAGGTTTGCTACACAACATTAGAAATCCTACTAATCTATTTCCAGGGGGATTAATGCTCCTTATCAAATATAACAAGACTTAAGAGGGGGGAAAAAACCAGTCTTACTTGCATTAATGCTAGTGTTTTCCCAAGGAAGTCAAATTTCAGCTGTTTCTAGGTGGCAGGGAAATCATTTTCAAAACTAAAACGCAGTAAAATATACAACTCACACAATTTATCTTCACTAGACTACACTATAGTTACCAACAATTCAGTCATCTATATCATTAGTAGATATTCATTACAAAGATTTACAGCATATAAAGGTGGAGGGGGGACTGAAAAGATATTCAGAAACAGTTTGTCAGCATATTTGGCACCTGCACAGACCAGTAATGGATTTGGCACTTTGGGGAAAAACAAATAAGGCAAAATAATATTGCTGATGTCGAGCTATTCTATTTAGAAGTGGGGGGCGGGGGCTGGGGAGGGACATACAACTCCAGTTAACTTTGCTTTGCAGGCATCATGCCACTTAATCGACTCGCCTATGAACAAGACACCTATCCTTTACAGGTGTTTGGTCGGATTCTCCTCAGCTCTTGGTGTGCATTAGGGCACAGAGTAATTATTTCATGCAACGGATTGAGGAAAAGTGAGAAACCCATCATTATCTAGCAAGTATTTCACGTTTCCAGAGCCTCTTAGAATATTGTTAATTATCTCACAAGGAAAAATTTTAAAGTGGAGGGGGGGGTGGAGAAAATGGCAAAGAAAGGAAAAGAAACGAATGAAGAGGTTAAGCGTGAACTGGTTTTGTGCCTTGACGATGAAAATAAAAACTAGCCATTCGTTACAGTAAATTAACACTATATACAGTCATTTCACAGGCTTTGTTCCACTAAAAGTATTAACATCCCTACCATCCATCCATCCATCCACTCGGGGATAAGAAAGGACGCGCTGGGTGGGTCCGGGTTCTAGAGTCAACATCCTACGGTTAATGGGGAGGCCGAGACTTGGAGGGTCGGAATCGCTGCTGCCTGACAGGACTGCCCAGGTCTCCTAAAGGTGAAGAGTTTCATTACGAGAAAGAGAAGGAGAGGGTGAGAAAAAAGACGAGAGGGAGGAGGCTTGTTAGGAGTGTCACTTCACAGAAGAAGAGTAAGGAGGAAAACCGAAAGGTTGACAGCAAAGTTGAAGGTCGGTGTGCTAACTGCAGAAACTGCTGTGCAAAAGAAGGTTACGACCGCACTCGGAGACCTGTACTTATTCGTCGCAGACGGTATTCGAGGGCCAAATGAAACGAGTGGGTGCGCGAGGTGGGGCGTGGGGAGGAGGAGCTGGGGAGAGCCGCGGGGGGCTGGCTGGGGGGGCGGGGCGGGGGGCGGGGGCCGGGCCGCGGCGGGGCCGCGGGGCCGCGCGCGCGGGGCCGGCCTAGCTGTGCGAGTAGAAGCCGTAGTAGCCGCCTATGTCCTTGGCGCAGTTCTTCTCGCAGTCCCGCTGGGCCAGCACCTCGCTCTTGAGCGGCGACGAGCTCTCGGACACCGGCGTGTCGGCGGGCGAGATCCGCCTCCGCTTGGCCTGCTCGTAAATCCCCGAGTCGCTCGAGTCGATGGACTTGATGGACGATGGGGTCTCGATCCAGCTGGAGTCGGACAGGTCCTTGGGCTTGGCGTCCTCGGCGGCGCCGGGCGGCAGCGGCGAGCGCTCGGCGGCCAGGCCCTCGGCCTCCTCGCCCAAGTAGGGGTTGGCGCCCGCCATGCGCGCGGCGGCCGCGGCGCTGTTGGGCCAGCAGGGCAGCACCGAGCCCGACTTGGCGCCGCAGTACTGCGGGGGGCTGCGCGCGCCCCAGCCCGACGGGTCGGCGTAGTAGCCGAGCGGACGGCCGGTGCAGCCCGCCGCCTGCAGCGGCAGCGCCTTCACGCCCGCAGCCGCGTACGAGAGCAGCGTGGCCGCGTTGCCCGCGAAGTCCGTGGCCGTGTCGTAGGCCGAGGCGGCGAAGTCCAGCCGGTTGTTGGCCGGTGTCACAAACCAGCGCTGCGGCGACGGCGCGCCCGGGTCCTCGGCCTGCTGCGGCGACAGCAGCCCGTTGGTGTGCGGCACACTGCGGTCCGTGCCGGGCCCGGGGCCCGCGCCCGCGCCGGGGTGGAAGCGGGCCTTGGCGTAGTTGCTCACGAACTGGTCCTGAAGGAAAGAACCGGCCATAGCGTAGCGGGCCCCGGGCACGATCTGCGAGCGCGGGGAGTCGTTGGGCGAGGGGGTCAGGCGGTCCATGTCGCAGCCCGTGTAGATCCTGCGAGGGAAGGAGACAGAGAGAGAACCGAGGGGTGGCCGAGAGGTCCCCTCGGGAGGCAGAAGGGAAGGTCACCTCCACTTGTCGCCCACCCCCACATTGTCCATCTGTAACTTGCCGTCCAGGATGGAGACAGACGAAAGGTCACAGACCTGCGTCCTCCCCCAAAACAAAATAAGTCGTGAAATTGTAGAGGGATCGATTTATCGATACAGGGACCTAGGCAAAAAGCACACCAAGAGGAAGTCTCCCCCCTTCCCTCGCTCTCTCTCACGGGCTGCACCGGGGATCAGAGAGCGGAGCGCAGCAGGGGATTCTCACCCCACTTCTGCAATGTATTTATACACGTTAGGGCAGACTTGCCCAGGGACTAAGGTGTTACTTGCCCAGGGGGCTTTTCCTGTGCAGCTAGAGTTTCTGAGCAAAATTTCTAAACAAGAGATCCATTTCTTCACTCCTTTAAGAACACTTTCTTCTCTTTGACACACACACTGGCCTGTCCAGGTAGTAATCATGGAAGACTGGCCTTCACTAGTCTTCTGAGACTGCTGCTGGAAGCCTCTATAGTTATTACTGTCCATTGTTTCCCCCATGTGATCCTGTACCCCCCACCTCTACCAATACTAACAAGAGTTACTACTTAGAACTTAGAAACAAAGTCATCAATCAATCAATACAACTCTTTTACAAAGAAAAGGTGCACTTTTTTTTTTTTTTTAAGTAAGCTCTACACCCAAGGTAGGTCTTGAACTCAGGACCCTGAGATGAAGAGTCACATGCCCTACTGACTGAGCCAGCCAGGAGCTCCAAGAAGTGTTCTTTACTCTGATCTCTTCCTAGCTTTTGATCTGTTACTGGTAAAAACAAACAAACAAAAACAAAACAAAAAAAACATAACAACAAAAAACACCAAAGACCACCTATGGGGCAAACTCTTTAACAGTGGTTACCAACCTCCTCTCGCAATCTCCCACAAATAATAGCTAACCGGTATACAACTTGACTATGTGCCAGGCACCATTGTCTAGGACTGTACAGACAGTAATTTCGTTAACTATCACAACAATCCTCCCAGCTAGGGTAGCATTATTAGCCCATTTTACAGATGAGAAAACTGAGGCGAAGGGAAGTTAAATAATTGCCCACACACAGTAATTGTGTTACTGGGAATCACCTTAGATAAAATAATCAAAGATTCGCTTTAGGTCCTGGGCCTAGAAAATCCCATTAGAATTGAGGGAGAACCAGAGATTGGATCAAGATTGGTAGAAGTGTTTTCTCCTACACATAGACACATGTCTCCCTTTTTATTTAGCTCACACATAAATGTTTTAATCTTTAATCAACACACTGTTTTGAGAGAAAGCCTCAGTTTTGTCAGACCTTAATCCTTTGGGGAGGAGATTCCCTGGTGAGTGGCCAAGCAATCCTCTAGCCCCCCAAACTCTTATTGCTCTCACTGTTTCTCCAAAAGTGAGTCCTGCGCAAAAATTCAGCATGAAAGGGGAAAGGGTGGGTGTCATAAGCCATTCTGCTCTTCCCTATCCCCTGAAAAAGTGTCTCCGTTTGTATAGCTGAAGAAGTTTTTATGAACAATACACAGCTTAAGAATCAAAAAGAAGTGGCCCTTCCAACAGAAGTCAGCCAGAGGAGGGCAGATGAGGGTAAGGTTGCTGTTGCTCAAGTCCATTCTGCTCACTATACAAAATTTCCCTCCTGAAATTTAAGCCCAGGTTCAAATAAGAGAAGTAGAGGGAGGCAGGAAGGGAACGGAACCAGCAAGGTGCAAGTATCTTCTGTTTACCACCACAATATTTTTAAAAGGAAAAAAAGCAGCCTGCAAAAGATACAGTTTAGAAGCCCATCCAGGTCCCAACCCACTTGGGATTACCGAATTGATTTGTGCAAAATAAAATGCTTTGGAACAGATGTTCACAACAGAATTAAAAGCTCAAAATCTACAAGACCCCCTAGTACAGAGACCAATATCTCTGGTCTCCTGGGCCACACACTTTCCATAGTGCCGGGTCCACATTTTTAGGTTGTAAGGACTAGAGTAGCTGAGTTTTTATTCTGGGGAAGCATCTTGATAAGGCTTGCTTCCTCAGAACTCCTTTTGGGGGAGGCACAAGACGGTTATAGACAGAAATATCAATGACTCTCCTTTCAATTTGTTATAAAGATACCAGGAGGGAAGTCTGCTATCTACCTGGAGATAGAATAGAAACAGCCACTTGTTAAGTCTCCACAAATTTCACCTATTTCTGGTCAAAGAGAACTTCAACTTTGTAGCTCTATCCCAGGCACTTAATGCAAGCCATGAAATTAAAAATGTATGTACCCCTCCCCTTGTGGTCAGAGAAAAAGTGGGGGATTCCTATAATCCAGAGTTAGATTTTGCTATATAACAGTATCTGAACTCTGAGCAAGAATGCAAGAAGAAGCCCAGAAAGCACTAAGTTTACATCTACTGTTGCCCCCAGAGAACAGCATTTTTGATAGAAAAGAAATGGAGATAGGTAAGGGAGGCCTGGAGAAAAGGGTACCAACACATTTAATTAAAACACGCCTAGACGCAAAGGGATAAAAGGAAATATTTTTCTTTTGAAGCTTATGAATAATACACAGCAACAGCACCTGGGTCCTTCCCAAAGCCTTAAGTAACTGTAACAGCGGCTCTGCTCATGACCTTGCCTATGACGGGTGTACATTTTTATTCAGTCCATAGTAAACTTGCACAGGCAAAGCTATGACACAAAACTTGAACTGGGTAAATAAAAGCCACATATGCCAAGGAGACTGTAATAACTGCCAGAGCCACGTGCACTTTCCGGCAGGATCGGGCGGTTTCAGACACAGACAATCTGAGCTGAGCATCTGCAGTGCCACATACAGCTCGTGCGCCCGCCCGGGACCCAGGGCAGCTCCCCCAGCCAGCCAGCCCCAGAGGCCCGCCACCAACTTTGTAATTCATAAGAAAGGTAAAAAGAAGTGGAGGAAATCTTTGACCAAAACTACAAAAGTACCAAGCCAGAAGGTCAGCAGAGAGAAGGGGAACCCATGAAAAGGAAAGGGAAAACCTTAAAAACACCTTGCCTTCACACACTCTAGCTTCCAAAAGCCTTGTACGCGACAATTCACCTTTGACCTAAAGCCCAATTGCACAGCTACTTGAGAAGGAAGGTGCAAAATTACTTACGTGTCATAGTTATCCCGAAATCCTTTTGCAAAGGGGTTGTGATCTATTTTCAATTGTGTAATCTGGACAAGACAAAAAAAAAGATGAATACAGTCTCACCTTCTATACAGGTGGATTAGGTGTTTGCAAATAAATCACCACTTTTTACAGGGGCTTAAGGCCTGCAATTTCATTAAGTAGCATGGTTTCCCTACCTGAAAAATTTGAGGGAATGAATGGAAAGGAAAAAAGAGAGAGCATCATGAAAGTTATGAGGAACATGTTTAAATTAATGATGCCTAACACTAAAGCTTTGCTTTCCATTAGCTCTCCTGTGTGTTCTAAATCAGTTCAATGCACATTTTAGGAATACTTGTTACAAAAAGACAAAAATCTTTAAGGGGCACTTGAATTCATCACCAAACGTTGCCTATTTTAAACATTTCACCACATTTTAAAAAGTTGGCCATTTTTGATTCATAACCCCAAGAACCCCTAGCTTCATCTTAAAGCCAGCTTTAAATTAAAATAAATGCGTATTTTCATTTCTGATACTTTCATTTAAGTTTTTAAAAAAACGCTTTGCCATCACTCCTAGTAGTGAAATTAACAGAAGTAAAATAAGTTTTTGTGAACTTAGAAATTCTGAAGTTCAAGTGTTAAAAAACTCATTCCACAAATGTGTCTGTTCTTTTGATCACCCAAAAAGTGATGCTTGTTTATTTCACCCATCAATTCTGAGACTATAATTTTTTTTTTTTAAGATGATGCCAAAGCTTGCCAAGAATAAAATGCAGGGGGAAAGTCTGCTTGTTTTCTGAAGGGAAGAAGGACTCGAAAGAAAAAGCAAGCAAGCAAGCAAGCAGATTTAAATCTGTTCTAGCTTGAGAACTGAATTAAAATTCCCAAGAGGAGAGGCCCTAGAAGTCCTGGGCCCCTCAAAGGCGGCCCGTGTGACCCGTGATGGAGACGAATAGGAAGCGTTCTCCCACCGGCATGGGGTTCAGGGAGGGTGCCCAGCGGGCCCCCAGCCCTCCGCCCGAAGGGCGCCGCGGGGCCCCCGGTTGCTGAAGTCAGCGGAGCGGGGCACGGCCGGGTTCGCGGGCCGCCGCCGGGGACGCGGGAGCCGCCCGCCGCGCGCGCAGCCCTCGGGCCTGCTTACATCGGTGTTCTGGTAGGCGGTGACGGCGATGAACTGAGTCTCGGGGAAAGTGAACGTCTGCACGCGGCCGGGCTGGCTGGTGTCCTCCGTGCCGTCCTCGTTCACTTCCACCACATGCAGGCGGGGCTGGTACTTATGCAAGGACTGTAACACCACCATCTGTCCGGCGGAGAGAAACGGGAGCGCGGGGCGGCGCGTGAGCGCGGTGAGCGTGCGGCGGGCCGGGGCCGCGGGCCGCGCGGGGTCTGGCTGGAGCCCGCCGCCCCGGCTCGCGGACCGCGGGCCTCCCCGGGGCCGGGGACTGGCTGGCGCGGCCCAGACCGGCCCTCGATCCTCCGGGAGCACAGATCACCGGAGCGCGGAGGAAAACCGAGCCCGACCGCCTGGTGCTCAGGGCCTCCGGATCCGCCGAGTCCTCCTTTGAGGAGGAACAAAGATTTTTACAACAGGCAGACCCTGGGGGGGTTCCTTCTCAAAATCAATCAAGTATTTGTACGGCACTCGGGAAGGTCGGGAACTCGGGAATTGGGCGGGGGGCAAGAGCAACTTTATAGGAGGGTAGACATAGAATTTTTAAAAAGTCTTTTTGATGAGGCAAAGAAACGTATGTCCAGTTTCTCATGCTGATTTAAACTAATGGACTGAATGCTAGTGAGGGACGTGTGTGGGAGAGAAAGAGAGAGAGAGAGAGAGAGAGAGAGAGAAGAGACAGAGAGAGACAGAGAGGAGCGCTTGAGCCACTGACCTGCCCATTGTTGTTTGAAGCTCCTTTGTTGTTTGTAAGTTTTAATTTTCCAAAAGAGATTTCCTGGCGCATCCAATGAGCCCCCGTGTTGGGGGAATCCGGATGCATATAGACCCGATTTCCTAGAGAAAGAAATATGTTGTTTACATATGCCCCGGGCACTGCCCAGTCCCCAACTCCTCACCACGTAGAACACACACACACACACACACACACACACACACACACACACACACACCTTATTCCACAGTGAGGCCCATTAGCTGGGGGTTTTTTAGGCCTCCCTTTCTCCTTATTAAGTGGAGATGATTAAAATAGCTTTTGCATAATCCTCCCCCTTCTCGCTGCTCAGTCTGTCCCCCTATCCCCCTCGTTTCCTTTTAGAAGTCATTGGCCGATCGTTTTAAAAGTCTCTCGAGCCAGTCCACAAAGGCTTTAATTAATCATTCTCACCTAAATAAGTGTCAGGAAAATGTGTTAATTGGAAGGACTTGCCTTGCACATTGGTGTCCGCTTTGCCGCAAGGAACCCATTTGCCTCCTTGAAACCTCCAGTGATTGGGATCCGCCAAAATCACATCCACAAAAATATTGTAATGAGCCGTGGGATCGAGACCAGAAATGTTAAAACTTAAAAAAGGAAACATGCGCCTATTTAAATTAAGGGGGGGGAGAAAACAAGAGAAAAAAACATAAATGTTAAAGATTAAATGCAAGAAGCGCGGCGCCAGATAGCAAAGCAAAACTTGTTCTCCCAGCGTCGATGAGCGAATGTTTCCTGGGTTGGAGAAGGGGCGGTGGGGGACGACAAGAAGGGGGGCTGAGGCCGGGAAGACCGGCGGGCGAGCCGGAGCGGGGAGCCGGCAGGTGTCACTGCCCAGGTGGAGAATGGGGTTGGCGCCCCGCACCTCCACCTGCCCTCGGTTCCGGGCGTTAACGCGCCCCTCGGCTTTCCCAGCCGCGGGCCGGGACTCTCCCTCTCTCCCTCCTTTCTCCCGCCCTCGACTGGCTCTCAGACCACCCTTCTAGCGTGGGAACCCCCTTACCAACCTCACCGCGGCGGCTGTCCCTTCCACTTTCCCTTTTTCCAAAACCAGCCAACTCCAGGGCGCACCAGAGCGCCTTCCACTCCGCTCCCGACCCCAGATCATCGCTACCGGGGCGGTCACCACCCGGCGCACTTGCCCCCGGGCCGTGCCTGGAGCAGCGACTGCCAAGAATGTAGCATTACCTTCCCTGTTTGGTGATGATCATCTCCGTTTGGTGGCGGTGAAATTTCAGCCAGAGGGGCCTGTTGCACAGGTACACCTGCGCTTTGCCGGGTACCAGTCCGGGCTGTGTGGAAGAGAACTGGTAGAAAGGGGCTCCCTGGTAGGAGTGGCTGTACTGCTGTGGGTAGGGGTAGCCGGCCGCAGGGTAGCCCTGCGGTGAGGAGTTGGACAGGAGGCTGTTGTAGGCTCCGTTGGTGATGACCGGGTGGTGGGCCATGTAGCGGCTGGGGCTGCCGATGGAGAAGGCGGGGTGCGCCGGTCCGTGCTGGCCGGGGTACGGGAACATGGCACTGGGAGCAGTGGCCGCAGACTGTGGCTGGCTGGACTGAGAGAGGAGGTAGCGATCTGCAGCAGAGCCATCGAAACTGTGACGAAGCTCAGAGACCCCGTCCAAGACAGGAGAGAGTTTACTTCTCTGGACGTCCCCTGGTGAGTCCTTGGAGTCAGGAAAATTGTCTGTATCTGACTGATTCGTCATCCCCCTGGTAATTTTTTTCAAAGGTGAACTTCTCTCCAGGTTGTCAGTGGTCGAGATAATGGGATGATCGTGCAAGACAAGCTCAGATCCGCCTGAATGTGGGTAGCTGCTGCTCACATTGAGAAATTTCTTGGAGAGCATGATAGAAGGAGAAAGGCAGTGCTCCAGCTGCATAGCTCTAGAACCTGAACACTCGCCCTCCTGTCCCCGGTTTTTAAAGTCCTATTTATCATAAACTAGAAATCCACAGACCCCCTCACTAGACAGAAAGCACTTCAACCAGCAAATGCTTCTCAAAGGTTTGATTTACTTTTTTTTTTTCCCTGGGAGAAGAGATTGGCCAATTGACACTATGCAGCAATCAGAAAAGGCTCACTTTTGATCTTGCTGCTTGTGCAGCCGATGAAACGGCTCCTGCCATTGGTTAACTGCTGACAGTAATTTAATTAGATAGACATTAATTAGGATAATCACCTGGCTCCTGGTCGCGACGATCATGGCAAATTGAAGGGGATGATTTTATTGTTGGCTTGGGGGGTGGGGAATGTGTGTTGGCTTTCCGTGAGCACTGTTGTGTCACCTTTAAGCTTTGTGACCACTGCTTTAGGAAGATTCAAAGATGTGCAATTTACTAAACATTTTCCTACCTTCCCCCCACCTCCCTCCTTTCAGCTGAAGGGCGGAGGAGGGAATTCGATGATGCTAGGAGACTTTTCGGATCTGAATGAGCCAAATATTCAGTTGAATGTAACGATTTCAAGTGCAAAGTATACAAAGCGCGAGCCGGTGGCCTCTTCTCGCCCTGTAAAAGTTCCAGAGTCTGTCTTTTCCAGTTAATACAGAAGCACGTAACACCTGAGCCAGTCCTTTGTGAGAAGGTCCTGAGCGTCCTCGACGAACCGACCCCCCCCCCTCACGTACACCTTTTTAACTACATACATAAATAAATAAATCGCTGCTGCTGGGAGCCACAGCGATGAAAGTGAGGGGGAGGGGGAAGAAGTGGGGGCGAAAGGCAGCAACTCACCCACCCATCCACCCACCTCGGGAAGGTTCGGTTTCTTGCTCAGCACAGAAACAGTGACAAATCTGTGATCACCTTTTTAAGTTTTGAAATAATCATAAGCTGTCGGGCTGAAGTGCCTTAATGTATTTGCAGTGATGTTTACGAGGTCTTTACTAAATATTTCATCGGCGAGCCTGGTTGCAGATTATCTGAAGAGCATCTAACTGGGGGCAGGCGCTATGCACGCCGCGCGTCCCCCTGCACTTCCTTCTCTCTGAGGTAGTGGCTTGGCGACAAGGTTCAAAAGCCTCGCCAGAAAGAGAGAGGGCCGAGTCCTCGCGCAAATGGGTTCGCTGGAAGCGCTGATCTGGGGAGACAGAGTGGAAGTGGTGTCAACGCAGTGATCGATACTGAAAACTGGGGTGTGTGTGTGTGTGTGTGTGTGTGTGTGTACGTGTGTGCAATGTTTATATAATCTGGAGGGGAGAGGGGGGAAAAACATGCCAGTAAGTTTAAAATCAGGAAGAACTTAGGGAGGAATAGAGAAGATAACCAATTTAAAAGGGTGTTGGCACAAATAAATAGCACGAGGCCCAAAGCGACCCCGAGATGTCGGAAGAAATCTCCCAGTCCTGGCTCTACGGAGGAACCCAGCCCTGCGCCCGGGCAGGAGGGCCCCAAGCGGCTTCCCGCGGCCCGGCACCCGCCAACCTGCCCTCCTGAGGCTCTCCACCGGGCGCGGAGCCGCGCGGGAAGAAGGAGGAGGCGCGCGGCGGGAGTTGAGCTCGGCCCCGCGGGCCGGCGGGCGTGCGGGCGGGCCCCGCGCCGAGCACCGCCGGCGCTGGCAGCCTGAGCGGCCCTCCCCGAGCCCGGCGGCCCACCCGGCTCTGGTGCATTGTCTAACGTCCCCGAGCGGCCTGAACGTAGGCTGCCCAGCTCCCCGGTGTCCCGAGGGGGAGCCGCCGCCCGGAAGACGCAGGGAGCGTGGGGAGAGCCGCGCGTGGCGCGGGCGCCAGGGGCACACACTCTTCCAGTGCCGGAGGCGCGGCCCCGGCACCTCCAGCCCGCGCAGCCGAAGCCTTCGAGAGAGCGCGTCAGCCCTCCTCGGGCCTCGGCACTTCCCTGATGGAGAGCGGCGCTGAGGACGTTGGGTGGGTCCTGGGCTTGGGCAGAGAGGGGTTAACCAGACCCGACTTCCGCCTAGGCGGGCGCGTGTTTAGAGCGCTGCCTCAGTGGGCCGAGCGGTCAGCGCGGAGCCCAGCCCGAGCCCCCGAGGCGGGCTGGGCGCCTGGGCTGCAGAGGGCACCAGCTGTGGCCCCCAGCTGGGCGCCTCTAGCAAAGCCCAGCGCGGACGGCCCTGGGCTGGACAAGTTGATGACCAGATGTCCCAGACTCGAGCTGAGACAGCTTTCTGATAGAAAACTACAGCCAGACCCATTTTTTTTTTTTTTTTTTTTTTTCCCTTTCGGAAGCAAATCTCAGCTCCTGGCCATGAAGCTTCATAAACGAGCAGGGCCTTGGCTGTTGAGGCATCGGGTTGCGGGGGAGGAGACAGTAGCTATGACACTACTTGACACTTGTTTTTTCTGCCCTTTACCTTCCACCACCATTTCTCCCGAGGTTTTTGCCCAATTTTGGTTATTCTGGTTTTTCTCCTTGCTTCGATCATTAACTTCTTTGTCCCTGAGCGCCTCTCTGTCCCCTTCTTCCAAGGTTACCCCCCCTCTCCTTTTTCAGTGGGACACAGAGACTTCAGTGTGCAGCAAAAAGGCGACACTGCACCTGGGCTCCTTTTGAGACTCGTTCCTTTTGGGTTCATTCCAAGCACCCTGTGTTGGCTTTTTTTTTTTTTAATAAATTTTTTAAAGAATGAAGAATGATAAACTGAAATGTTAAAGTATAGAAAAGGGATAAATTCCTCAGTTTTTAAGGAACTGGAATAGGAGATAAATGTGCATTCTGACCTTAGATTATCATTACTAAATTCAGTGATTCCTCACTACAGTCTATGCCTTGAACTTACATATGTTCAAAAAGGAAAACTCAGACTTTCTTCAAAATCGGCACACCTGCTCTTGAGCCATACTTGTGTGCAGCAGGGCTTCTCAGACTTGAAAGTGCATACGAACCACGCCAGGATTCTTGATTCAGGTCTGTATATATAATGTATATTCCATATATATAATGAGCTCCCAGAAGACCCAGGGGCTGCTGGTCCAGGAAGATCACACTGAATTGTTGAGGCTGGAGCTTCCCATGTCCCCATGCTAGTCTGAGAGGAAAACAGGGACAGCTCAATGCTAGAGGCAAGCAGTGTGGGTTCTTGTGCTGCTTCAACGCTGCATAATAGATAGATAAAGATGCTCACATAGGCGCGCGCGCGCGCGCGCACACACACACACACACACACACACACACACACCTTATTGAGCTTGTGATTAAAGAAGTCATTTCAATTCCTGACTGGACCCGAGCCATGAGGCTGCTGCTGAAATAGCTGCACATTCCAGGACAAAAGTGTTCATGGAGACTCAGGGCATCCAAATTTTGATCCATTTCAAATCTCCAAAGAAAATGCTGGTTTTTGCTAGGAGGGATCCTGATAAGGTTTTGAAATTGGGAAGGCCTCCAACACGAACCAAGTAGGAGAAAGCGGTACTGGCTGTGAGGGTGTCCAGGATTGATGAGGCGATCAAACAAGAGCAAAAGGCAGGCACTGTGTAAACCTTCTCAGGAGATATTTTCAGGAGAGTAAAATGAAAAACAAAGAAACCTATTTCAAATGTTGAGAACAGCCCTTGGATTATTGAGGCCTTCTTCTGAGGGCATATATACTGTATGAAAAAAAGTCCTGAATAAGTCTAATGAGCAAGATCTGTGAAATAAATCATAGATAGAACCCTATTTACGTAAAGGGAAAAATCATGTATCCAAAAGGAAGGCAAAAGGAAAACTTCTGCTAACTTCCACTTATGTTTTAATTGTAAATGGTTAGTTGTTATAATTTCAACAATGAAATTATTAATACATGTTACATGTCCTACATAAAACATACTATATGTAGGAAAAAAGCCACAAGACAAGCAAATGCTCAGAATATCTCTTATCCCACCAAAAAAGAGTCTATGAAACACAGAGGGGATTTAAGCCATTTCTACTTTTAGTTTCTGGTAACTGTTCATTAGGCAACCAACAAGAACCTAGAATTGTTCAAACAGGACAGTAATGTGGTCTACCACATGTCTACCACTTCTTATAGAGGTTAAGTCTAAATTCTAAGCCCCCAAGTAAAATCCTTTTTAACGAAGTCTCAGAAACGAACATTTTTACCATATTTTCACAAAGGGTACAGACAAGAATGAAATCTGTCTCCATATGTTTTCCCATACTCCTTAGTGTACCCAGTATGGTGCTGTGCCATGAGTATTAATGGGGGCAGTTATTTATGTAAATCAGGTTAGAAACAGGGTGAGGGGTAAGGTCTCTATAAAACCTGCCATAAGTCAAATTTTTGTCTTTATCAGGACACTGAGTATTTTTAATTTGGAAAAGATGAGAGAAAACAATAAAATAATTTCCTATGTGTTCATGATATCAAACTCACATTATAGTGATTTTTCTCATTTTGCTTTGAAGAGATTATATACCTTCTATTGCTGTCTTAGCTAAAAGTCTAACGGAGTTGTGGCAGGTCACTCCCAGATAATCTCAACACTGTTGGCAGAATGTACTCTTTAAGAACAAGATAAAGTCTAAATTAACATTGTCCCCTTTTTCTTCTTAAACGTACTCCACTGAAATCCTGAAAAGTCTAACACATTAAGAAACTGAATATACAATATTAATTTGTGACAGATATTTCAAATATGTCAACATTTTTTTTTTCTGGGTTACTCACTAATGGGCCAGCAACTCCTTAATGGCAATCATTTTACATTTGTGAAGTTTTGTTATCACACTGATGTTTTATGTATTATAAGATCTTAAATTGCAAAGACAAACATATCTTTGTGTGAGATTTCTAGAGCACTGTCAAATGTTATTCTGTCAATTCCACCCAGTGCCAAAAAACCTCAGGAGACATAGATTGTAAATGTATTTTATTTTGTAAGCAACAATCAAAATATATTTGTGTTACTGTTTTCTTCAAATATTAAATGGGATCTTAACAAAATTTGTCCACTTTGATGTATTCTTATACAACTTTGGAATCTGCAAAGACCCTGACTAAAGAAACAGAAGTAATTGCACAACTGAGACTGAAGGTGTTACAGTGCTGCAAATGATGCCAGATGTCTTACATTTAACCAAACACACCTTCAGAGGTCCCTTGATTTTGAACATTAGGAACAATAGAGGAATATATGCTGAAAGTATCACTAATAGCCTTTTGCATTGTTTTATTTAAATACGACAGTATCCAACATAGCTGCTAAACACTGGACGATATTTGAAGTCATAAGTACATCCACATGTTCCTCCAAATGACGTTTCGGGTCCTAAATTTAAAAAAAATGGGGAAAGAAAAAGAAAAAGGAACCATATTACTGACAGAACAGAACTAATGAAATTGGTAAAGAAAGCCAAACATAAATTTATATATATTTTAAAACTTAACTTTCCTAATATATTGTTACATTCTTAGGATTTATAAATATTAAAAAATTAAGTACCTGATAAAATAACAGATTTGTAAATCTGGTATTTTTGTTGTATATTTCATTGTAGCGAAAGACTGATTTACATAATCAATGCCATGACTCTGTACCAGAAATTACAAAGAGTAACAAGGAATTCTATACAGCCGCAGCATCTGATTTTTAAAAAAACAATGTATAAGCATTTATATGTGTGCATAAGCCCAAGTATGTGTGCGTATTTTCTGTCATTCCTATTTATTGGCTGAGTGGGTTCTTTACTCAAAGCAGACATCGCAATAGGTAAGAGTTCAGTGTGAATTCTCATTACTTCCTCTGTCATTTTAATTTAAATTTAATTCATGTATAAGTTTAATATTTCAGGAAAGGTGCTTTAAATGATTCAGGAAATATTCTTGGATCAAAAGTAAATGTTAGTTTAAAAATTAAAATTCAATTTGGACCAATTCTACATTGTTAAGAATACATATTTTATAGTTATTTTGGGAAAAAAAAAAAAGATCATAGTAAAGTATAATAGGTATATCTTGTAAATGAAACCTAATCAAATCCATATATGAATGTCTGAGTTAAAAAACATTTTAATAAATGAAGTCAAATTAAAATGCTTAATTTATATTCATGTTTAAGGTTGAGCTGAATGAAGTATATCAGCTAAATATGAAAGCTTTAAAATTATATATATATTGCACACAATAAAAACCCCTCAATTAAAACATGATTTTCGTTTTGGGTATTGCTAAAATACCCAAGACTCCTGACTTTAAACAAATGTTCATCACTGGAATTATTTCTTGGCTGTTCTTTCCTAAATTACAATTTCAATATATGCTTCATTTCCTTAAACAACCCAGAGATGCAACATGATACAAATAATTTCAAGTAACTAGACCACATATTAAACTTTCTGTATTTCAGAAATAAGCCTTAGGACATTTTAGGTGAAAGTGACTTTTCGAAAGACTGGAAGGAGAAAGAGTGATCTGATTTCATTCTAGACAGGTTTGCTTTTGCCATGCAATAGGTTAAACCAGTGAAATAC
This sequence comes from Hyaena hyaena, assembly GCF_003009895.1. Taxonomy (NCBI): domain Eukaryota; kingdom Metazoa; phylum Chordata; class Mammalia; order Carnivora; family Hyaenidae; genus Hyaena; species Hyaena hyaena. The sequence goes on along the minus strand of NW_024081084.1, from coordinate 389,459 downwards.
TGTACTTTGAAAAATGATTCTGATGATTATTCAACTCTCCCCATTACATATTTTTCAGCTTTGCTTTTAATTTAGACCTTTTACTTGTTGCTGTTAATACAATCTACATCGTAGCTTCAGATTCAGTCAAAAAATAGTTCTATAAAGTGCAAGGCTCCAAGCTGGTGATCTAATAATAAATATGAGACTACAATAAATAGTGGGAAAAGACAACAAGAGTAACTATATCAAACAGGATGAGAGATTAAGATGAACTATACTTCATTTTGTTTTGGGAGAGTTCTTATTTTTAAATTATAATATTCAGACAGTAGTGAGATTTCATTTCCCTGATTGTGATATTTAAGTCAGACCTTTGCCCCTCCTGCTCTGATGGAGTAACTGGTTTTGTAGTGAATTGGTAACACACTTCCCTCAGTTATCTACATTACTTCTTGTGGCAGCTGGGTGATTCTTAGAGATTTCCCATCCAAGAATGGTCCTGGCCCAAACCTACATAGCTTGTGAGATGTGATGGGATCAGAGCATATGGTAGGATGGCTGAAAGCAAAGACAGCTTAGTGTCTTGCATCTGAAATATCAAGATTCTGCCAACATCAGCAATATGATAACCATGTTCCATGAAATGAAAAAAAATGTAATCAACATTCTTTAAAAAACAGTCTAATTAATCTGTAGATTCTTTTAATTGGTTGGTGTGTTCCCCCAACCCTCAGAAAATAGGAACTAAAATATAGATTTCATCTTGGAAAAGTGAAAGAGCAAATACTTAAAACACTTCTTCACTCACTATAATCAAACGGGGCCCTAAGCCTTCTCAGGAACATTACCTGCATATCAAAGCCTACAAACTGACAAACTGTATCATTTACAAAACTATTACGTATGAAATAAATCTACCATTCTATTATTCACTGATATTATTTCCAGTAAAAATAATACTTGAAAAATTAACATTAAGTAAGGACCTAAGTTTCCTAATTTATTTCTAGTAAATTATTTTCACTAAAGATAGTATCTCACAGGTATTTGTGACTTCACTATATATGGCAAAGAGAATTTGACATCAAGTAATTCAGTGACCTTTAAAATTAGCATCGTATTTACATGACAGAAGAAAACTGTAGAGTGAACAGACAGGAAAAAAATCATGCAGGCCCTAAAACAGTTTTAAGTCTACAAGAGCATGTTCTTATGCGACTGCATAGCCTATTACAGTACACCTCACCTGCTTGCCAACATTCTTTATTGCCAGCTGTTCAGGTGTCATCTTATCTTCTTCTTCTACAGCCTGTGAATGAAACACAAAGGACAGAGTTTCAAATTCTAAATTTACTGTTCCCACTGTAGAATATTCACCAAAGACAATGGTGATCATAAGTTTCATGCACAGAACCTTTTATTCAAGTGACTTATTAAACAAAAAAGCAATTTTGCTACTCTTCAGTTGTAGTAAAAACTACCACCACCGGCATTTTGAAAACAGACTTACGAGATATGTAAAAGACACTGAATATGTCAAACTGGACCACTGAATGATAGTATTAACTATCTGGAAACTGTTAGAGAATTCTTTGAGGGATGGCTAACCTGGAGAGAAGCCCCTGGATCAGCTGCTCAAGGCACCATGATGCTAACCAGTCCTATTCTGTCTTCTTTCCCTTGTCCTACTCTCGTCACAACCTTTGCCCCAACTTCCCATTTCTTTGTCTTTTTCTTTTCAATGGAATCTGTATATAACCAGTATCTATTTAACTACCAGTATCTCTTTGGATCAAAGGAACTGGTGGCTTTTTTTTTTTTTTTAATGTTTGTTTATTTTTGAGAGCAACAGAGAGAAAGAAAGAGACAGAGCGTGTGGGCGAGCAGAGGGGCAGTGAGACACAGAATCTGAAGCAGGCTCCAGGCGCTAAGCTGTCAGCACATAGCCCGATGTGGGACTCAAACTCCCAAATTGTGAGATCATGACCTGAGATGAAGTTGGACACTCAACCAACTGAGCCACCCAGGCGCCCCAAGGAGCTGCTTACTTTTGACCCACGTAACAAATCATATAGTTTTCTCCCGTCATAACTCTACATATTTGAAATCTCTAAAAGTAGTACACGTATTCAGAAAAAAAAAATCTCAATTCTCCATGACTGATCTTTAGTAATCATGAAGAAATAGAGTAATCTGAAGTTTTCAGCATGAAAAACTTACTTGAATTACAATCCAAATCAAGTATAAACAAAATCAACCAAAATATACACAAACCATTTTCTACTATTATCAGTTAGCTACAGACTCCTAGGTGCATGACCATAAATGTTCTAGCAAGTAATTATGAAATAATTATAGCGTTTAGATAACTACCACTACTGCCCCCCTCTCTCAACAATAGCACCACCATAAAACCTCTTTATTGAGAAGGAACTTAAGAGGCTGGGTATGTTTCTGTCTGAAGCCAGGACTCTACATCACATGAACTCTGTCTTTAGTGCCTGATAAATGGAAAACAAAGAAAACTGAAGGGTCACCCACCTTAAGAAATAAGACTATAGCACTCACCACAACTATGGTTACAAAAGAGGGTGAGATGGTGGGGGTGGAAAGCAGGAAACCAAAATCCCAGTGAGGGTTAGATTTGGATACTCTAAACTTAATAATCTTGCAGCTGCCAAATTTCTTCATGTGTGAACAATGAACATGTAGGAAATGCAATCATCAGACATTTCCCATAAACTGGGAAGTTTGGCTGCATTTCACACCTTCTTAATAGTTTTGTAAACAGAGAACTTGAAAATGAGCAAAGATGGCAAGTGTCTAATTTTATAAATGGACAAACTATCTAGAGAATTTTCCCCAGTAGAACCTGCCTAAAGAGAAAAGATGGTGAATAAGTACTGTATCTACTGATTATTAGAGGGTACTTATTTACAACACATCATCAAGAAAATACATTTGTGACTCATAAAACTGAAGGAAGGAAAAATAAAAGTTAATAACACTCCAAATCTAGAATTCCCTAGATAGAGAATATGTTCATTTTCAGAGTCAGATGTCAGTCCTATTATTCTCAGCTAGTTAAAAAAGTATTATCTAAGTGGGAAATTGCTTCCCCACTATCCCAATGATTTACATATATAGAAACAAAGGCAACACATAAAAAGTTCGTTTTTCTCAATTGCTTTTACAAATCCTGACACTATAACTTACCTATTTGACGACATTATTATTGATGAATGGAACAAGTCACTTAAGTTTGTCTTCTGCATTCATTCAGTGTTAGCTGCTCTATGCACATGTTAAAAACAGTACAGTATTGGAAGGAGGTAAGAGTTTTGGAATTTGGCTCAAAATATCAGTCAATGTACAAAATAGTTATTAAAAAGTATCATGGAGTATCGCAAATATCAAAGATGGCAGGTATGCAAAGATGAAAGTCAAAAAGCATTTAAAGCACTGGTCCTTTTTTGAAAAGTTTAAACAGAACATAAAAAGCTCTAACTTAATTTTTAAAATCTTTTACATCATTTAACCACTTTACCAATTAGTTTTTCCATTTCCAATAATTAAAAGAGAGAGTTCACAAACTCTTTGAGAAGTGCAGATGGTAAAAAGTACTCCCAGCCATAGATGCCATCTGGAAAGTGAGGAGCAGCTGTAGATTTAGGCATATACTAAGGTTGCAAACCCCCATGACAAAGAATAAGCACATCTCTTTCATTCTAAGATACACCAGATGAGACCAGATCATCACATCCAAACCCTCAATGTTTTCTCCACTTATCTACGTTACCTAGATCTCATCTACTGTCTGGGCAAGACCAGCCTGTCTTCATTCATAGCTCTAATCTGGCTAGTCACCAGGAAAAATAAGAAATGGTAGCAGCAGAAACAAATGAAATTCAGGCACAGGCAGTGTCCTCACTAGGGGAACTTCTGTGTTTATGGCAACTTCTGTGATTTGGCATCAAATTTTGCTTTTGCATTCATGCTCTTCGGTTTACTCAACCAACAAAAAAGCACTGAAAATGTTTGTGGCTATTCACACTAGAAACGTTTTTAACAGTTTATCAACAAAGACCCCCAGATGGCTATCCCATCATGCACGGTCTGCACAGTTCTAAGAAATTCCTAGAATTTGGTCTGTTACCATAATCCCCTCAGACGTACCCCCATCTTAAAGAGGCTTTTACTAAACCCATTAACTCCATTCTCCTTTTTTTGGTAATGGTCAAATTTCTTACATGGAAAACCTGTATCTTAGATTCTACCATTTTATTTGCCCTTTAAAAAATACGGACTGGATTCTTTGGACTTCATTAACACTCTTTTAAGGATCTCCACCAGGTAAATTCCAATGAACTCAGTTTTCTTAAACTTTCTGAATGCCTTAAACAACTTCTTCAATCACTGTTTGCTCTTCTAATCCTTTAACCTCTCAGCTTCTAGGATACCATGTCTCTTATTCCACTTCGTACTTCTCTGGTCCTTGAGCTTCTTTTCTTCCCTTTGTAATATTAACTTTCTTTACTCTGTAACATGCCCCGGTCCCCTTTAATAAACATATGTTTTCTAAAATCACATAGATGGTAATTTCTTTCACCATTAAACAATCTCTGCATAACTGCTAGTGAATTTCAGGATACTATATTTTACTTCTTTCTTGATTTTATATGAAGTTAATGTATTGACTATATAACTGAAAATCACATTACTGGGTTAAGGGGCGGGTAAAGAATGAGTTTAAAGAAATGACTTTTATATAACATACTTGAGAAACCAAAAATAGCAAACGTGAAACCATTAGAAATTTGAGACAGGAGAAGAGGTGTGAGTTTGGACAACATAAAACTGATTTTCCTACAACTATCAGTAAGTGCATATTATCATTACACTTGCTTTTACAAATATTGATTTACTAAATCCTTAAAACATCCCAGTGAAGTAAGTTAATATACATTTTACATATGAAGAAACTAGGTACTATCTCCTTGGGGGAACCATATGTTAATCCCAGCAATACTCCTATTATAAAAAAAATATTTCTAACTCTCCTTATGGAATAGCTTGTAACATTTCAGGTACATTCTATACATGTCCTCAACAGAAGAATTTTCATTTACATATTCAATAATCACTATTAAGTACTCCTTCTGAATAAGATAGTTCCCTCTCATGGAGCTCACATTCGGACTTTACTTGCCTGGAAATCTCAAACTGCAATGCAGTATGAAATATACAAAACTGAATGTGCACAAAGAACAATGGGGACACATATAGCATACAGCCAATAAACAATGCAACCGTTAACTTCCAACAGTACTATCTCCAAAGACCTTGAAGCAACATTCATGACAATTCAGGAAATAACTACTTTTTAATGACACATAAAATAAAAAAGCCAAACCCATGATTTAATAAGCTGCCTGCACAGCATAAATTATAAAAATCTTACAGGGAATCCAAATTAAAAGTGTAATTACATGAAATAGGGATATACAATTAACATCATAGGTGTATGTGTATGCACCCGTAACAGAAATTAAGAGTTCAGCTTGTTGAAAAACTTCTATGGCAGAATCTACTAGATGCCTACCCAATATGTATCTTCCCCTTCTTCTTTTGTAATACAACACTAATTTCATTAAAGACAGTGCTGCTCCCAGGTAAAAGACTACCAGGTAAAAGACTACTATATATATATATATATATATATATATATCCTTTCTTAAAGCAAGATGTGTCCACTTGATGTCTGCCAACGAACTATAATCAGAAGCGCTGTTGGGTAGGATTTACAAAAAGGACTGTGAAAAGGAGCTGATTTAGCTCAGATGTATCCCCCCTTCTGCCCTTCCTTTTTAACCAGTTGCTGGGAACTCAGATGGGATGGCTAAAGCTCTAGCAATCACCCTGAACTGTGAGGATATCTAAAGGATAGAAGCCAATATGAGGAAAGGGGAACCAAAGATAGAAGGAATCTGGGTTTGTGAGGACTTCATAGTTTCATACTGGCCTTAACTTGCAAGACACCTATATTTCTTTCTTTTTTTTCTTTATTAAGAGACCTACATTTCTAACTTGTTGAAGCCATTGATACTTTGAGTTAACGTGATCTTAGATACAAGCAACATCTGACTAATGCAAAAACTGAAAATAAATTCAGGATTTACATAAAGTATATCATTCCTCTATTTTCCATCTTTGAGGTGACACTGTTCATAAAATAATACGTTGAGATAAAAATACAGAGGTATTTTTGAAAAAGAAAAGGAAGATAGGTAACACAGTGGGAACTTTTCATATTGTTATACAATATAATTTCTACACATAATAGCGGGTTGTAAATACTTCTGTAAGTCTGTTCTTGTAGAATTATAATAACCTTAAAAGAGAACATGTTAGTTTTAAGAGTTATACGCATTTATAATTGAAATATAGCCTCTAAAAGTGCTGTATCTCTTACCCACTAGTGATGCATTTTCCCATTTTTTATATTTAAAAATAAAATTTTTTCTTTGACTATTTAATAATGTTGAACTTGTCTTTTCATGTTTATATGCCATTTGTTTTCAGTGAGTTTTCTAGCTGTTTTTTCCAAATAATTGATTTTTTTAAAACTATATTATAGGGATTCTTGTGGATACTATACATTTTTGGATGCTAGCCCTTTCTGTGTTACCAGTACATATTTTCTCCCAGTTTGACTCCTAACAAGCGTTCAATAAATGTTAGTTATTATTTTTGTTGCATATAAACTTTACTGTCAAGTTATCAAAACTATAAACCTCATTGATATTTAATGATAGCATTAATGTAATCTTTGGAAAGCTTGACAACAGCTTTACAATATTGAATCTTCCCATTTGAAAACCAGACAATCTATTTATAAGTTTTTTTAGTATTATTCAAATAAGTCATATACATTTACACATGTATTTCTTATGGTAATTTTTTTTAAAGTATTTTATAATTTTGGTTACTGTGAACTGATTTATCTATTATGTTTTTCAATATAATTTTCAATATTTTTCAATGGGTTTTCTAGTTTAGTCTCATAGATTATTGTTTGATTGTAAACAATCCTATCATACTTAAATAATGATAATCTGGCCTGGTTTTCCCAAAATTTATTATTTTTTTCCTATCTTATTACACTAGCATAAAACATTTTCCCACTTAAAACAGCTACTGTAGTAAACCAAATATAATCAAATAGTTACATGTTTTATATGTAATCACATAAAAAATATACCTGAATTTTCTTTCAGGTTATAGAGTTTTTCTATAAACTATTTTCTATACACTATTTCTACCTGAAAGGTAAACTGTCAGATCTCAGAATTTACAGGGCTACATGTTTGAAAACAAGGCAAATCTTCATGTCTGTCTTTTTTTTTTAAGTTTTATTTATTTAAGTGATCTCTACATCCAACATGGGGCTCAAACTCATGACCCTGAGATCAAGAGTTTGATGCTCTACCATCTGAGCTAGCCAGGTGCCCCCTCTATGTTATTTTTTATTTTTTTGAGAGAGAGAGGGAAAGAGAGAGAGAGGGAGAGAGAGGGAGAGAGAGGGAGGCAGAGAGAGGGAGAGAGAGGCAGAGAGAGGGAGAGAGAGGCAGAGAGAGGGAGAGAGAAAGGGAGAGGGAGAGGGGGAGAGAGAGAGAGAGAGAGATTNCTCATGACCCTGAGATCAAGAGTTTGATGCTCTACCATCTGAGCTAGCCAGGTGCCCCCTCTATGTTATTTTTTATTTTTTTGAGAGAGAGAGGGAGAGGCAGAGAGAGGGAGAGAGAGGCAGAGAGAGGGAGAGAGAGGCAGAGAGAGGGAGAGAGAGAGAGGGAGAGAGAGGGAGAGAGAGGGAGCGGGAAAGGGAGAGGGAGAGGGGGAGAGAGAGAGAGAGAGAGATTATGTGGGTGGGTCTGTACAGGGGAGAGCGGTAGAGAGAGAGAGAGAGAAAGAAAGGAGAATCTGAAGCAGGCTCCATACTCAGTAAGGAGCCCATTGCAGGGCTCAATCCCATGCCCCTGGGATCATGACGTGAACCAAAATCAAGAGTTAGATGCTCAACCAACTAAGCCACCCAGGCACGCCCCTACCCCCACCCTATGTTATTCTTAAAATGCTCTTTTATAATTCATTTTTCACTTGCACATTCATTTACAAATATCCAATCAAATATTATCAATATTATAAAACTTGATACATCTTACCACGAATAAATTAGAGGAGATTTGAAATAACAGAGTGTGGGTGCTGTAATTTAGTAATTAGAGAAATCAATGACTAGTAATCAAGCAGAATCTTTGTGTGAAATTCAGACTTGAAATACAAAAGTTGGGACAAAGGAATTTAATTATTTTCTAATCTTCTTTCACTTTAGGAGCTAACTGGCACCTAACAGTAATTACCTTAGTTTAAAACACCAACCAATTAAAAAGAATACTATGAAGAATTGGTAGCATGGGCATTTCTTTTTATATTTTAAGTGTTACTAAAAACTCCACCACATTCTCTTTCAATCACAGAGGGAATTACATTCTCAAATTTGGACTCCTTCATATCACAGCTTACACATTGTTTTCATTTTATAACCAAACCTTACAAGTTTTTGAGTACTACAGAGATTTTTTAAAACTGTAAAATAGGAAAAACTTCTGTGGATGGGCAGCAGTAACCATAAATAGGTTATTTCCTGGCAGTGGTACCAATATGAATTTACTTAAAACTTGCAATGTTACAGAGAAATGAAAACCATTCCTACAGTCTGCTGAATAATATTACTTAAGTCACTAATGTGTAAAAGGTTAGCTGTTTTAAGTATGATAAACTACTTCTTTCTCTTTAATCTTCACAGCATGAAAATATACTAGAAAGATAAAAAAATACTTTCCCTATAATCTAGAATCAATGATTTCCAGCTGGAACATTGCATATAAATCAGGGCATGCTCTTTAAAGCCAGACCTAATTCAGCTGGAATTTAGTTTGTATGAGCCCATCAACTTTTTTCAAAGCTAAATTCTCTCCAAAGACTTCCTGCTACATGTGGCAAATTTCATACAGTCTCTTGGCTAGTATTTATTTTGATAAGATGTGTTTAATGTAAAAAAGAGAAATATTACTTTTTTTAAACTTTATTTATTTTGAGAACGAGCCTGTGCGCACAGGAGCAAGGGGGGGGAGGGGGAGAGGGAGAGAGAAAGAGAGAGAGAGAGAGAGAGAGAAAGAGAGAGAGAGAGAGAGAGAGAGAGAGAGAGAGAGAGAATCCCAAGCAGGCTCCTTGCTGTCAACACAGAGCCCAATGCACAGCTCCATCTCGGAAACCGTGAGATCATGACCTGAGTTGAAATTGAGTTGGATGCTAAACTGACTGAGCCACCCAGGAACCCTGAGAAATACTACTTTTTGGTGTGACAACCAAAAAAAAATGTAGCTGTCTCCAAAATCTTAAGCTTTAGCTCCTATCTTTAATTTTTAGTCCTGTTTTTCTACTGGCTTGTTTAAAACAGAACTTGATCTCCTTTCTCAAACTTTCTACTTCAAAATTGGAAAATTTTAATGGTACTAATACATTTTTAGTTACCTAGGCAAGAAGCCCTGAATTCATCTTTGATTCCTCCTTCTTCTTTCACTCCATCTATCCAGGCACCATGTTTTCTTCATTTGACTGTTGATGCCTCTGTCCCCAATGCCACTCTGGTTAAAGCAAATACCTAGTACCTTTTGTTTGGTTAACAGCAAGCTCCTCCTGAACAGAACCTCCATGTCAAATCTCCTCTTCCGGCACAGCCCTTCTTCTATACTGTCGTCAAATTACCTTTCTAAAATCAGGTTCTGGGTATATCATACTCCTAGTCAAAAATAACTCTACCCAGGTATTCCAAATCCTGTTACTTGAAATCAATGATTTTAAAAAACTCTTCCCCCACTCAACCTCATATATTTATATACTCTAGCCTAACACAGTTTCCTAAAGGTGGTCTTTGCCTTTTCTGTCTCCTGGTCTTTGTGTGTGATATTTATTTTGCCTAGGGTTAACATTTGTCTGTAGGTCCAAATCTTATTTATGCTTTAAGGGTCTAGTTCAAATGCTGTATTCTCTAAGACATCATCCCAGGTCCTTCACAAAAAAAAGCAAGAGCCTCTGAATCTCTACAGGACTTCACAATCTTCACCATGGCAGTGTTCTCTAACTTCTAACTTGAATGAGTACACAGATCTCCTGGAAATCTTGATAAAATGTAGATTTTCATTCAGTAGGTCTGAGAGTCTCTATTTCTAACATGATCCCAGGTGATATGGAATCAGCTGGTCTGTGGACTATGTGAATACTGACACGATATGGGACACACCAATTTTGGCCGACTACTCTGATTATTTGTGAACTTTTTATACTGCCTCTGTTTGCCCAAAAGTGAAGAAAGGATCCTTCTTTTCCACTGCAACTTGTATGGGTAATAATCAATCGATATTTGTCAACAAAACCATGCATAAATGTTTTACAAATTATAGGTTTTCAGTCCATTAATGGGTTGCAAACTATATGTACATGTATATAATATGTATCTAATTGAAACAAAATTAAGTCAAATGAGAAAAAAAGCAATATACCACATGTAATAAGGGTAAATATTGTTTTATAAAACTTTTGTTGCAATTACATATACATACATACATTTATTTGCATGTACTCGGTCAAAAATGTAAAATCTGTTTTTTAATTTTTTTTTAAATTTTTTAATGTTCATATATTTTTGAGACAGAGAGAGAGAGAACGAGAATGTGAGCAGGTGAGGGGCAGAGAGACAGGGAGACACAGAATCCAAAGCAGGCTCCAGGCTCTGAGCTGTCAGCACAGAGCTTGATGCAGGGCTTGAACCTACGAACTATGAGATCATGACCTGAGCTGAAGCTGGATGCTTAAACAACTGAGCCACCCAGATCCCCCCAAAATCTGTTTTTCATGTGGATTTTGGCCAAGAAAGCTGTAAAATATATGTTATGGGTTGAATCATGTCCCTAAACAAGATATACTGAACTCTTAACCCTGGTTAGAGATTAAAGTTGCCACAAGCTAAAGAAAACCTGGGACTGAAGAACCTGGAAAAGGAAAGGAAAGGCATTCCCCTGGAGGCTTCAGATGGACCATGGCCCTGCCAACACCTTGATTTTGACCTTTGGCCTCCATAATCATGAGGCCATGTATTTGTTTTAAGATACCCAGTTTATGATAGTTTGTTAAGGCAGCCCTTGGAAACTAATATAAGATACATTTTATTTTTTAAATATATATATAGTTTAGTTAGAGACAGAGAGGTAGGGGCAGAGAGAGAAGGAGAGAGGGAATTCCAAGCAGGCTCCACACTGTCAATGAAGGGCTTGATATGAGGCTCGAACTCATGAACTGTGAAACCATGACCTGAGCCAAAATCAAGAATTGGACACTTAAATGAGTGAGCCACCCAGGTGCCCCTAGAAGATATATTTTAGTCATAGCTCAAGTATTTTCTAAATTTCAGAATTATAAAAAATATAAATCTATGAACAAGAATATTATGGCTTCATATATTATAGTACACAATAAACATTTTCAGGAGATTCTACAAAATACAACTTTTTAAACATCCTCATATACATGATCTCCCCTAGTTGTTATTTGTTTTTAAGTTTATTTATATACTGAGAAAGAGAAAGAGAGAGAGAGACAGCGAGAGAGCGAGCGAGCACACAGAGAAGGGGCTGAAAGGGAGAGAGAATCCCAAGCAGGCTCTGTACAGTGCAGAGCCTGACACAGAGCTCAATCTCATGAACTGAGAGATCGTGACCAGAGTCAAAAATCCAAAGTTGGATGCTTAAATGATAGAGCCACCCAGGAGCGCTGCTAGTTATTCTTCTTTACATCATCATCACTTATTTTTTTGTAGCACCAATCCTAATATATTATATTATGTTTCTTTGTTGTTTCCCCTACCAGAAAATAAGTTCTGTGAGGACAAGTATTGCTTCTTACCATATTCTCAGTGCCTAGTACATGTTAGGTTTTCAATAGACGCTTATTAAACGGAAAAAAGAAAGTTCATAAACTAAACTGTATGTAGAAGTATTAAATGCTGTTGTTATCCTACATCTCCTCGTTTCCCATTCTCTTCAAAGACAAAGCCCTTTGGATAATCAAAAAATGTCTGTAAAAATACTTTATATGGCCTACAATAGGGGTTGGCAAACTATAGCCCATGGGCCAAATCTAGCCAGCTGCCTATTTTATTAACGTTGTACTGAAACACAGCCTCACTTACTCCTTTACATACTGTCTGTGGCTACTTTTCTACAACAGCAGAGTTGAGTATCTCCACAGACTGGACGGCCTGCTAAGTCCAAATGTTTATTATCTGATCTATAAAATAGGCCACTCTATTTTTAATTTTTTAAATGTTTTATCATTTTTGAGAGACAGAGAAAGATAGTTTAAGTGAATAGGGGCAGAAAGAAAGGGAGACACAGAATCCAAAGCGGACTCCAGGCTCTGAGCTGACAGCACAGAGCCTGTTGTGGGGCCTGAACCCATGGACTGTAAGACCATTACCTGAGCTGATGTTGGGATGCTTAACTGACTGAGCTACCCAGGTACCCCTAGGCCATGCTATTTTTAACCAGTATATATTTATACAATACTTGCCATCTAATCATATGTATTCTAAAGATTATAAGAAATAAATGTGGGAAGTAACTTTCACCTTATTGTAATTCTTGGCTAATTCCAACATCTCTTTTACCACTGATTCATTGTGTTTACAGTGTTCACTGTAGTCCTGAAGTGTCAAACCTTCCATCCAACTCTTCTTATGCAAATTTAGCAACATCTGAAAGATACAAAGAAAAAGTAATAATTTTCCTGCATTGAGGATACCTCCTCACTTGTCTCAAGAAACAATTTCACAGAAAAAACTTTGGAATTAATGAATTTAAAATTTAATTTTATTAACTTAAATTCTAATAGGAATTCTCCTAAATTTATATTAATATAACCTAAGAAGTATTCCAACCCAATGGCCTTTGTATTTGCTGTCCTTCTGCCACAAAGGCTATCCTTATCTTTGCATGACTTACCTTTCTCATTTCCTTAAAGATAGATGGCATTCCTCACCACATTATATAAAAAAGCCATCTTACACTATGTTAAACATTTTTCTTCCTTTTACCTGCCTTATTATTTTATAACACGATCAAAACCTGAAATTTTTATTATTGCATTTCTCTCTTACTGAAGAAATATCAAAAGAGTAGAAACTTTGCCCAGTTGATTTCAAGATCACCACGATGTATATTTTAGAACAATATCTACTCAAACAAACATTCAATAAGTATCTATTGAATGCATAATGAATGAAAAACTATGTTATACACCAGATCTCTAATAGTTCATACAGCCCAGTTTTCAAAGGCTAAGGTAAGGAGGTAAATGCTCCATTTACTGAATGACTTGATGTAAATCTTACTGCACCTCAGTTTACATATTTATGAATTGAGGGCTTATATTAGATACTAAGTTTCTTTTCAATTCTAATAGTCCATCCATAATTTTTAAAATGAAAACTTCCTTACTGTTTAAATGAAAAGTCATGTAACTGGGCAGGAAATCACAGATTTATATAGTCTGCAATCAAATCAGCAAACTGGGATCAGACTCTATTAGTGATCATGGAACTAAACACCTTAGTTCACTGTTTCTCAAACTGGACTCCTAGGTCGGAGTATGTAATTCCTGAAAGTTCCTAAATTTTAAAGTTTAGAGTTTTTAAGACAGTTTTTCTTTAGTCTTATCATTCTACAAATGTTCTTTAGTTAAACTTTTAATTGGGTAATGTTTTAAAATGACTCAAAATCACTGTGAAAAAAATGGTTATCGTTCTTTTGCCATTAGAACCAGTCTATTTTGTGAGATCCATGAGCCATAATCTGAAGACGTAGCTAGAAGTGTAGAGTTTGGTTTAGAAAAACTATTCTACTTGCTTAGAGACTTGCAGTTATATGTGGCACAAAGGTTTCTTAACGCTAGAGAATAAACTGCATGTCAAAAATCACTTACGAGACTTTGCAAGGCACATAGCTCCAAATTCCTCCATTCCCATTCAAGGGCCTGAAGAGACAAGAGTAACCTGCAAAAAAAACCCTGAAAAAATCCTACACAACTAAGTCCAATTTTTTGACTGCTTCCCATCTTCTCCACTGATAAGTGTTCTAGATAATATATCTTCAGGAAATTGTGGTGCAGCTGCAACTATATATATTATAAAGCTACCTGTACTTGAGTGTGGAGAACTGGATTTCCCACCACTTCTAATGCAGTTTCCACAGAGCATGAGGATATCCCTACCACGCTTGAACAAGGATTCCGTTGGGACCCCTGAGTAAGTATAAAGCTAATTACAGGTTGATGGGTTAAGAGTAAAGGTAGGGCCTTTGATACCATAAAAGTATCTGAACTGAGCTAGAAGGAGCATAAACATAACATTAATTAACTTACGTAGGTATTTGTATCTGTGTCTTTTATGTTAAGGATAGTGGCTAAATCTGGGGGTTAAAAAGGGAGGAAAGGCTGATGTATAATTAGCTGGATATTTCTAAATAGCTGGGTGTCAGATATCAGACTGAAAAAATATTCACATATAAAAATTCTCAGTTTGTGTCTGGCTGGTGCTCTTTTTCATGGCCAGTATCTATTCTATAAAAATTAAAAATAAGTGTTAAAAATATACTCCAAGCTATCAACTAAATCTACCACAGTAGAAATAAACTTTGGGACATAGGCAAGCCACTGGAAGAGAGCTTAAAGGCTCTGTGTGTCCCCTCAGGACAGCAAAGAACTAGCCCCTGCAGCCTCTCACTCATCACCATGCTCAAAGCACACAGGACCTTTGGGTGAGTTTACTGGTAACTTTGACTTTTTAAAACAGTGTATTATAAAACTTAAATCAGAATTCTCCTTTTGATGAATGCCTTATACAGCACATCCTCCCCACAATATATGTATGAGATTAAAAATGGGGGTCATCTGGTTTAAAGAGGCAACACTGACAGATGAATTGATAAAGAAGACATGGTATGTATGTGCACACACGCGCGCGCGCACACACACACACACACACACACACACACACACTGGAATATTACTTGGCAATCAGAAAGAACAAATCTTGCCACTTGCAACTATGTGGATGGAACTAGAGGGTATTATGCTAATTGAAATTAGTCAGGGAAAGACAAAAATCATATGACTTCATTCATATGGGGAATTTAAGATACAAAACAGATGACCATAAGGGAAGGAAAGCAAAAATATAAAAACAAGGAGGGGCAATAAAACATAAGAGACTCTTAAATATAGAAAATAAACTGAGGGTTGCTGGAGGGGTTGTGGGTGGGAGGATGGGCTAAATGGGAAAGGGGTATTAAGGAAGACCCTTGTCGGGATGAGCACTGGGTGTTATACAAGGGGAAGAATCACTGGAATCTACTCCTGAAATCATTATTGCACTATCTGCTAACTAACTTGGATGTAAATTAAAAAAATAAATAAATAAAATTTAAAAGAAATTTTAAAAAAATGAAAGAGGGGCAGTACGAACAGCCCAATTTATCCCACTTCTCATGTACCTCATGCGCTAGAGGTGAATACCCTCCTAAGGTACCTTTGTGAGGAACAGTTGAAACCAGTTAAGAAAGGTCTTGTTTACTATTGATTACTAGTCACATTTGGACCTGAGAGTCATATGGGAACCAAAATGTACTGGCTATCAATAGTACTCAGTGCTTTTAAAAATTATAAGTGTTGGGGGGCCTGGGTGGCTCAGTCAGTTAAGCGTCCGACTTCAGCTCAGGTCATGATCTCGCGGTTCATGGGTTCGAGCCCCACGTCAGCTCTGTGCTGACAGCTAGCTCAGAGCTTGGAGCCTGCTTCTGGTTCTGTGCCTCCCTCTCTCTCTGACCCTCCCCTGCTGTCTTTGTCTCTCTCAAAAAAAGAAAAAAAGAAAAAATTTTATAAATCTTTCTCAGAGAGAAATACAAGAAGCTAATTTGGAAGATGACTAATACTAAAAAAAAAAAAAAAGCAGTTCTGATTATAATTTCAAAAAGCAACAGGCAGACTTAAATATTTGGCATTAGTTAAAATAATCCTAAAATAGTAGAAACAAAAGAATGTTACAACCCACCAAGATGTGAGGTGATTTTTAAGGTAATCAAACTTTAAAACTGCCTAGTATAAAATGGGGTAAGAATCTAGCTATAAATATCTGAAAATGTTACCACATTTAAACATTTTTTTAATGTTTAATTAAAAAAAATTTTTTAAGCTTATTTATTTTGAGAGAGACAGAGAGAGCGAGCAGGGGAGGGGCAAGGAGGGAAAGAGAGAATCCCAAGTAAGCTCCACACTGCTTCAAGGGTGTGAAGTGTGAAGCCTGATGCAGGGCTTGAACTCACGAACGGTGAGATCATGCTCTAAGCCGAAACCAAGAGTCGGACGCTCAACCTACTGAGCCATCCAGGCACCCCCTGCATTTCCCTTTTGATTCACCTTAAGTTTACCCTTGTAAACAGGGTTTACATATGGGTTGTTTCTTTCTTTTCTTTAAGTTTTTTTAATGTTTTATCTATTTCTGAGAGAGAGAGAGAGAGACACTGTGAGCAGGGGAGGGTTAGAGAGAGAGGGAGATACAGAATCTGAAGGAGGTTCCAGGCTCTGAGCTGGCTGTCAGTACAGAGCCCGACGTGGGGCTCAAACCCAGGAGCTGTGAGATCATGACCTGAGCCGAAGTTGGAGCCCAACCGACTG
Organism: Hyaena hyaena; assembly: GCF_003009895.1. Lineage (NCBI taxonomy): Eukaryota > Metazoa > Chordata > Mammalia > Carnivora > Hyaenidae > Hyaena > Hyaena hyaena. The sequence goes on along the minus strand of NW_024081084.1, from coordinate 372,632 downwards.
AGCCACCCAGGCGCCTCTTTTTTGTTTTAAGTACTATACAATTATAATCTAATTTATTCCTTTCAAACTTGGAAAGTTTCAAAAGGTCATTTTATTTATTTATTTATTAGCATTTATTCATTTTGAGAGAGAGAGAGAGCATGAGTAGGGGATGTGCAGAGAGAGAGGGAGACACAGAATCTGAAACAGGCTCCAGGCTCTGAGCTGTCAGCACAGGGCCTGACATGGGGCTCTAATTCACCGACCGTAAGATTATAACCTGAGTCGAGTCGGAAGCTCAACTAAATGAGCCACCCAGGTGCCCCTTGAAAGGTTATTTTACTGGAAATGATAAACTCATCAGAAACATCACAGAATGAGGAGAAAGATTTTTATAGTTAATCATAAAACCAAACATTAATGTTTGTATCCTACTTATTCTCTATTTTAGCACCTACCAATAAGGTAAATGTCTTTAATATGTCCAATATAATATTGCTTTATGTTCCTGAAATTCATTAGGAATGAAAAAATATTTGAACACATCAATGAAAAAGGCCAACAATTCATATTCAAATATACTAAGTAAAAGTTTAAACGGCCTTCTAAGATAAAAAATTTTAACTTACCTTCTGTTCCAGTTCATTTTTCCGGTAGTTAATAGTAATGGAGTAATAGTGTCTGTTTAGTCCGTGAATTAATGCCTATATAAATAATAAGAAAAGGGCAAATTAATATTTTGCATGTAAAAGACAGTTCAAAACTGCTGACATATCCTGCAAATAATACCTTTACTATCTTCTAAAAAGAAGCATTTTCACCTAAATAAATGAAAATATTTTTTTCTCAACTAGAAGTTTAGAAGGTTTAGAAGTACAGTCACACATTCTTCAAAATATCATACACAGTAGCACAAATTCAACAGTTTCAGTAGCTTTGCTCAGAGTTAGAGAGAGGGTCTGATCCCACTATAAACTAATTTATAAATTAATTATTCATAATCTATAAATAATACATAACTTATTAAGTCTGATTTTATGATATCTAGGGGCTCTTTTTTATTTCAAAAGAAAAGCCTAAAATTTAGTCATAATAATACACTTATCTTTTCACACACAACATTAATCTGGGTTTCCCTTTTTCTTGATTCAGTTCTAACAGAATTAACTAATTGTGTCCACACATGTCTCCAAATTAACAAAGTCGAGTTTGTTCTTACTGGGTCCATTTCTTTACCTCATGGTCTTAACCAGTGAGAAGCAATCTCACTAACCAGAATTTTTTCCATTGCACTTGTCTTCTAAGACAGACAGGCAGATCATGATAAAAATTTAAGCTAATGACATGGTTTTATTATAAGAAACAATGAAATCTGTCTGTGATGAAATTCATGGACAACTGCTCAAATAATTGAATGCTAGCAACGGACATCCAAATGGAGTTCAGAATGGTACTTTGGGAGACCATCTATCAGCCAAGTAAGGTATTAAAGTACAGAAATACACCTTGGACTTATGTTCAAAAAGTATAAAAACAAAAAGGGTTTGGGGGTTAACTCAAATATAAAGATAAAGCTAACCAAAAAAACCACCACACTCTCTATTGGATTTTTACAGTTAAGGTCTTAAGGTGTTGAGGTAGAGGATTAAGGGGTAGAAAGGAAACATTTAATGAGTAACCAGCACCTGTCTTGCACATTAGGTCTTCTAATCTTCACAACAACCCTATAAGATAGACTGGTCCCATTTGTATTTTGACAGATGAAGAAAATATAACACAATTCTTAATCTATACCAGTTTTATAGCAAGGCAAAGATGGGATTTGAACCTGAGTATTTCTGACTCCAAAGCCCATGTTTTTTGTACCATACTATGCCACAATGTATCTTAGGAAATTCTTGGATTCATAAGTCTTTATTTACACTTTAAAGGGCCAGGATAAAAACAAAGCATAGCCAGTCTTATTTTAAAACTTTGCTAAGCAAAAATCACTCCACCAACTACTAAAACATTTTAGATATGTCCTATAACAATCCATTCTTATTCTAACATCTGCTATAATAAAATGGTTGATGTACAACATTAAAGTACTAAGTGCATCTATTAAATCCTTATCCATCTCAATAATCATTAGGAGTAGTGAATTAAATTTCAGTGCTCAGAAATGCTGCGCTGTGCAGATCAAAAAGTGGAATTAATCATGGCCTCCCTTAATACGTACCAGTATTTATGTAAGTTAGAAAGCATATCCCCTGGGTAGAAGGTACCTAGTCCTCCCAGTGGATAGAGCCTAAGTGGAGAGTGGAACTTAACACTAGATTTCAGTTGTCAATTGCCCCCTCATTGAAGTGTCTTTGTACAATGCCCTGACTACATACTTCAGCATAGCAGCCATAAAGCTAGTAACACCTATGGCCAATAAACACAAAAATTAGCCAGTGTGCCCACAGTCTACATTTTGGGGAGTAACTATACTGCCTAAATATACAGTTTGGTATTTGAAGGCACTATCTACTTGATTTTCACTTACATTATTTAGATAAAACTAAATAAAATTTAAATAAAATGATATCCTCAAGCAGTCTTCCAATTTCACTTACTCACCTGCTGTGTACCACCAGCACATTCCAAATCATAGTAAATCAGCCATGTAGAGTCCTCCTTTCACATGAGCCCCCAAAGCTCAGCCTCAGTGAATATTAAATTCTCTCAAATTAACCAATTTAGTTGACAAGTTGAGGCAGCATATACCAAATATAAGATTTGTTTTATCAAGAGGGACAGCTAACCTTTCGGAAGGGTCAAATTGCAAATTAAACAGAATATACTAAAAATGCCACAGTATGTCAGATAGACAGAGGAGAAAGTTACATGGCTACGAAAGTTCCTAAAACATCACTACATAACTTTTTAATTTACACTTAACAAACATATGATGATGGACTTAGGAAAATTTAGGCAATTCTTCATTAAAACAGGATTCATTCCCAAAGCTCATTCATTAACTGGCTATTTAAAATCTGCAACAGTTTCTCAGAGAAGCATTACAGTCTGATTCTGTTCTATACTATTACAGTCTGATTCTGTTCTATACAATTATATACTGTGGGCTAAATAAGCTTTCAGTGGCTGACCTGAGAAACCAACCACTTTTTACAGTACCATTTCTAGGACAGGACATTTCGGATTTACTAACAGCACTTAGCTTATTTATGTGCTTCTTGTATATCCTCACCCTCGTTTTCTATGCTCAAATCCTGACAACCTTTCAAAAAGGAAATTCTGCCTAGGTTAGTACTCATTATCAGAGTAAGGTGCTATCTGTTCTAGATTAAGAATGGGTTGGAGGATCATAGATAATGAGTTTTTGGGTTACTTCTATGCTGTTTTAGTTCATCTTTAGAGTAGAGATTCATAATTTTGTTGGCATGACAAATTCAAAACAAGTACACAAGTTGTCATTACAGTGAAATAAACTTCAAAATCAATCAACATTTAAATTATTTATATTTCTGTATTTGTTCATTCATGTGAATTATCAGACTTAATATTAGAAATGACTTTGGGAGAATGGATACCTAATCCCAATGAATATTTGAGATTGGCTAAACCATTAGAGTGTAAATAATAGTGAGAAGGAAATGCAGTAAACTTAGAACTGTAGTGATGCATGAGCAAAGGTGGCAGAAACTATGGAACAAAAATAAAAGCAGTTTATGAGAGGCAATCAGCTATCAGCTTAGAATGAATCATGTAGAACCATATTTTATGTAAAAGGATTGCTGACAACGTTGTAAAATAAGATCCTTTACTTAAACGGTTTCCTATATCAGAGAACTAAAACCCACCATCATCATACTTCACTGACACTGCCCAGACTGTTGAGAAGAGGTTAGAAGTTCTATCTCCATACACTCACTGCCATGGAAAAGGAGGCGTATTATAAAACACTCAGCTTATGAACTTTATGATAACCTATTTACAGGTTCTGATAGGTCAAAAAAGCTCCAGGCTCTTAAAAAAGGCATGCTTATTTAGATCCAAAGGTAAGTTTGTTTGCCTTAAATTAATTTTTCACTGATGAAGTGCAATGTGGAGCTAAATAATACCCATTAGATCATATTTTTAAATGGAGTTTTCTTTATAGAAATATAATAAGTGCTGAAAAGAAACAAAACATGTGTTTTGTTGTTCCCTTTAGTGTGAAGAACTGGGTTGCGGACAGCAAAACTAGAAAAGAGTTTCTGCTGACTACCTTTTGTACCTTTTGATTTTTGAACTGTATAAATATATTATCTATGCTAAAATTAATTATTTAATTAAATTCCAAGTGCAGTATAAAGAACCAGGAACACAGGTTATGAATATCAGTTCCTACATTAACTCACTATAAAACCTGGGCAAATTTTGAACTTTCTGGGCCTCAGTTCCCTCACCTACAAAATGGCCACAATGGCTCCTTCCAGGGCAACTGTTTTATAACTGTTCAATCAGTACTGAAAACAATGTTTTTCAAATAGCTTAACTCTGTCAGACAATGCAATTGTATTTAGTGCTATACTTGGAGGCTCGGGGTCCTTGCACAATGCATCTGTGCATCAAAAGTTACCAAATTTCCATGCAGTTTACAACCCAAGCTTCACACTTATAGTACGGTTCTCAAGGATCTGAAATGCTCTAGACAGTTTTTTAAGTGGAATACAGTTTAAATTTTTTAGTTACTGAAATAAAATGCTTGCTAACTCTCAATCCTATACTTTTGACAATAACAGTCAAATATTCCAAGGACAAAATAATACAAAGTCTCATATATTAAAACAAAAGTCTATAGGGTAAGCACTGTACTTTGGTCTATCAGGATTATTCATGGCTTCCCTTATTTAAAACATGAAAGTTAACATAAACTCTATTAGCTCTGTCTTATGGTAGCTATTTCAAGATTGTTTTAGTGCTTAAAAATAATGTTTTCTGTAAGTCATAAATGTTACAGGTAGTAGTCTAAAAAAAACATGGAACTGGAAAAACCAGAAAAAATTCCATAATACCACCACTGAAAGTAATCAATAATAACATCTTGTTATAGGTATATAGGCACAGTTTATAAAATGTGTATTTGCAAAGAGAAGAACCTGCATATGCTATTCTATAATCTTTTTCTTAACATATTTTGAACTTTCCTCAAATTATTAAACAGTAATCTATAATACAGTCACATTTTCTCCACTACTGTAAGTATAACAGAAAAAAAATCAGTGTTAGAAAAGCATTAGTGACCACCAGCATAAGTGGTTTCTATCCCCACTACAAGGAAGTTGGTTTACAAGCAAGGCCCCTCAACACAAACTAATTTTCCTTCAAAATAAAAGCCTTTTGGAAAGGCTTCTGACGCCCAAGTCAACGATTCTGCTAACATATATTAAAATTCTATTATAAATATTATCATTTATTTCAGGTGCTTTCTTTCTAGCTTGTCTTCAAAAACTAAGAGTTTTCTTCAAAAACTAAGAAAGAGTGGCTTTGTTCTGTCACTTGTTGGCTTGATCCTATTTGAGTGTTTTAGTATTGAAACTGTCTTAAAACTGTAAAGCACCCAGATAGATGTCATTCTGATGGGCGCTATATAAACTGTGAAATAAATATATTACAGATTTTAATTACAAGGAAACACAAGCTAAAATGAAAGGAAAAACAATGATGCTGTAGCTATTATACATTTATACACACAGGCCCTTCTAACTTGGGTTTGGAACTTGCTTTATAAGGTCCACCTTAAATGACAGACTGTAAGGTAGCACTGAAAAATATAAACTGGACTGCTGTAGAAAAAAACAGATTTTAATATTGACTTTACTCAATTTATAAAGTTAAAAAGCAGTGTTTACATTTAAGACATGAAACTGGCAACAGGTGGCTGTTGACTTGCAATTAGTAAAAACTTCTGGCAGAAATATACCATGTAGTAATCACAATGATCTTGGATTGTGAGATGCTACTTAACCTTTTGCAAAAAAATAATGAAGCAGTATGATACTATGGGGGTTTATAAGAAAGGTCATTATCACAGGCTAAACAGGTCCAATAATATATTCTCTTGGAACATACAAGCATGGGCTTGTCTGTACCCAATCAAAAACACTGGTAGCTTATTTCATACTCATTAAACTCTTCAGTTTTCCCTGACTTGTAAAAAAATTTTATGCAAAAGCAACACACCTTAATTCTTTGAAACAAAACATTTCACTTTGACAAAAATTTCAGACAAGTGACTGCTACAAAGGTAAGCATCTAAAGGTATAAAGTTATCAGAGTGTAACCCAGGCTTAACCACAGTTAACTATCAAAGCCACAACTCCCCAAAGACAATCATATGACAGAGCAAGGTTTCAGAAGGCGAGAAGCAATAGCTACTTAATGTCTTTGTCCTATGTGTTCTATTTAACCAAACATGGTATTTCTGTCCGTTTAATTAATCTTCAGAGAAGCAATTAACTATATAGACACAGGTTGTGGTGCATTTAAAAACACATTTAAAATAATCTTTGCAAACAATAAAGATTTGTGTAAAAACAATGAGACACGTGAATGATACAAAGAAAACATTAATCACTCAGGAGGATATTAAATGCCCACATCACTGCAATAATGGTAGCTGACAGTATTAGAAAGAACAAGATATAAATGAATCAAAAGTAATATACAGATAAGTTTTATAGAATTTGTTTTAAATGTGGAGATTAAACAAAGAAAAGGTAGAAAGTTTTACATACCATTTAGGAACTGTCTCAAGGTGTATCAATTTTCTCATTTTTAATGCTGAGAAATGTCTACTAACCAATCAGTAGTGATACCTAACACACTCTACCTGAAACTTGTGTCTGTCCTTTACTACAATGTTAACCATGCAAAGCCATACGGTACTCTCAAGATAAAGGCTCTTCTCTGCTCCCAAAATGGATATCCTCAAACTATGTTAGGAAAGTTTAAAGACTCCACTAAAAATGGACTCAAAAATGAGGGAAGGTAACTTTTGCAACAGTATTTCAATAATCACCTTCTCAAGCACAAGAAAAATTGCCAACAAATTAAAATGCCAAGTTACCAGATCTGAATGTGGCCATTTATAACAGGCTTTTAAAATGTAAAACAGTTTTAACACATTATCAATACAGGCATTACCTGGATAGATGGCTTGTTTAAATGACCCAGATTTGAGGTTGTTTGTCTTGGTTCATGTCCTAAGACCATCATATTAGCATTGATCAATCTGAAGGCATCAATAACAACCTGTAAAAATAAGGTGTCAGGTCAATTCTTTTTTAAAAAGCAAGTGATGATGCCAAGCAACAGTGGACAAGGCATGATCAACCTGCATCTGTTTCTGGCCTATTTCCAGAAAATCATTTAATTATAATATTAATAAAAAAGAACCTCCTGCTGACTGTGCCATCAGCACACCACCCTCTATCTTGTAATGTAAGGTGACACCAATTATTGCAATTTTCATGAAGCAGTAAAGAAAAACATTAACTTTGCATTTTTAGTATTGAAATACATCATTACTAAACTTACACAACCAAACAGCCTTCATTGGTGTGCATATGTTTGTCACCTAAATTTTATCTAATCAAAATGAATGACAAAGAGAAACGAAAACTGAAAGTGAGCACAAGCTAAGGGACCACATGTAAAGCCCAGCCCTGTCACATCAATTATACTACCACAGTACTTGAAATGACAACAAAATTACAGCCAGCAAGGCACTTGCTCCATGTATTCTCTTCTAGTCAGATACCTTTTACTTCTTGTGACTATAAAAGACTTTATACCTTGTCTGATGGCCTTAAATATCCAAGCCACTGTCAAGAATAAGAGGCAAATAACAAAAAACCAAGGTCATCTGTGCTTTGAGCCAGGAACATGATATAGAATAATATGGCCCTAAGTTCATAGTAAAGAAATAACAGGAAGTATCATCTTTTTCTAAGTGTATTCAATACTTCTATAAAAAAGTACAAATTTTTACATGATACACTATCATCTGTTAGTTCTTTTATATTAAGAAATTTAACAATAATCACATAGTATCCTAACATTTTTTTCCTGTTCATTGTCATTGATTTGATGGAACTCACTGAAGTTTTTAAATGTTGTGAAATTTTATATAAAGCACTCAGACTTAAGAGAGATACTTCTTTCTGGGAATTTAAATCAATTACCTACAGAATAAACTCAATGCTTTTGTCACATAAAAAAAATCTTAAAAAGCAAGATAATGTATTTTCCTAGATTTGCCTTAAAGGTGCTTTAACTGAGGTTTATTAACGCTGTAAAAGCTAACATCAACTACACTGTTTCCCATCTGTATTAGTTTGAGTACAGATGAGTAAGTTTAGCTGAGTAAGGGGTAGAAAATAAAATTTATTCTTAAGTTAAGCCACATGAAATCTAATCAAGTCTGAAAAGTCTGTTTATAGTTATGTATGCATGCTTGTATACTAAGGAACAAAATCTAAAGAAAGAAAAAGAAAATCACCCTTTCTTAAGAAACAGTATCAAAGAATACAAACTTAGACCAAAGCATTACAAGTGTCCACTCTGGCAGGCCAAAAAACCTGCAAATCAACTTCAAGTTTTGCTCTTATTTCTAATAGTCTGAATTTCCCCAAAGAGTCCTGCTTCCTCAAAATAAAACCAAGTATCCCCAGAACATACATGATTTAATAGTTTGTGAAAACGTTTTTTTCTCTACAATAACTGAAATTCAGGCTTAACTTTCACATTTATAACATAAATAAGTATGGCCTAAGCTTATGTCTCTTGCTTGTACTTAAAATTTTTAATCATTTATTTTCATAGAGCAATAATAAAAATAGGTACTAATATCAGACATGCTTTAGTACAAGATTATCATAAATAATTTCAAGCACTTGTTTAAGAAACATAGAAGTAAAATTTTCTACTAAAAAACACAGAAGGTAAAATTAAATGTAAGCAAAAGGAGAAAAATGACCATTTTAATAGACAGATGTACTTAAATAAATGCAGGATTAAGAACTTCCACCATTTAAGTGTTGTGGTCAACTTATGAGCAAAGCATCATTTTGGCCCAACGATTCTTAGAAATCTTTTATTCCATTTTAAATTTTTAGTAAAATCATTTGTAGAAAAAACCCAATTCTATGGACAGTTCTATGGACAGAACTATGAACATTCCATCATCTATCACAATAAAATGACTGTATTTTTTTATACTGAACACTTTTAACCTCAAACAGCAGGCAGCTATTTTATATGCAAAAATCTCTGCAGTATTTCTCTGGAAATATTATAAGCAGGTGTGAAACGTCATAAAAAGGAAATGAAAATACCAGCTAAGCAGGTATTATGATCAGTTAGAAACAAATCTAAAACTGAAAAAATTAAATTACGTTAAATGATAAAACATTCAGAAAGTGATATACTATTCAGCTAATAAATGATGGCCTATGTGAAAGGACATGCTTAGATTGACAATTCCTGAACAGCAATATGATAACCAATAAAATACTTTAACTACACCCAGATTAAAGGAATTTGCTGCCATCGCTATAGCAACAGTCTTAAGGAAACTATCATGCTCAACAACCTGCAGACCAAAATTAGATTTAGTACGCAATAAAAATATAAATATGGCAATATAGTCTACATTTTAATTTCTGTACAATTTTATAATTGCCTTTTGTGCTGTGAGGATAAGTGGGTTTCTCCTTTGGAACAACCTATCAAAATAGACTCATTAATGTCCAGTGCACTAATGAGCAATGGGTGAAGAAGGTGTTAATTATGCCACAGTAAGATTCAAGAAAAAGCCCTGGTGAGCACTTGGAGGTGTGTATAAGCTGAAGGCATTTCTCCATGTTTATGTATTTACAGCATGATGCAACAGAATGACAGCAAAGTGGTCACTCCATGGATAAGAACGGTATCTTAGATACAATACACCGCACAAAGAGCCCCCAAAGATTAATTAAGGTATGGGGGAGGGAACAGGGGAAAGAATCCATTTTTGGAGCTACATGAATTTTCTAAACAGTTTGTTTTAAAATATACATACATTAAAGCAGTTCAGTTTATATCTTATAAATCCAAATAGTAATTTAGCCAAAACTCTTTACACAACAACTACCTCATTAATATGTAATAACAAAAACTTCCAAACTAAAGTATAAAGGATATTTTCAGGAATATGATGCCAGACTTTTAGAATTCCTTTCCAGGCTGAGATCCTATATACCACATTGAATCTCTATCCACCAGCCTGACCATCTAATTTTTTCTGGTACAAGTGCCTTGAGACTTTTCAGAGGTCACTGCAACAGTAGACAGCTTATAACAAAACCATTAGCAGTTTGGCTAGCTTAGGGAAACCTCTTACTTTCCTTTTTTGTTTATTATCACTGCATGAATCTGCAGCATATGATAGTTTATAATTTCTCAGGCTTGTTAAATTCATGTTAAAGGTCTGTTTTCTTGTTGAATAAATTTTGTTCATATAATGCTGCCTATTTCATACACTCAGTCTTTAATAGCACCTTTGGTCTATGCGCAACTCACAGATCAAAACAGAGGACTAAAATAGGGGTTGATGATGCTATTTACATGTGTGATTCCTGCTGTCTTCTTGTTAGTAGCTTTAATATAATAGAAGACCTTGTCTGTTTTGTAATTAACACATCTTTACTGGAGAGATATTTGGAAGTGATTGCTGTGAATATACTGGTTAGTAAAATAAACACAATCACACACCACTTTCTGTTATCAGACAAATTTGTGAATTGTACACATTATACTCCAGATCAACAAACTGTGATATAACAGCCAAGTAGAAGACACATATTTATATAACCCTTTATTTTTCTGAAAATATGTATTCACTCTGACCTTGCAAATATAATTAGCTTGTGGGATGTGCAGATTTCAGTACCATGGTTGTTTTACTAATTGCAACTCTTGGAAATAGATACTAAATATTTGGAAGCTGCCAATACAAAATAAAAACTGCATCTTTTTTGTACATCTGTCTTAGCTTATAAAAGCAAAATAGTTTTAAAAACAATACTGTGTTCCATATTTATTCCAAGCACACCCAAGGGTCAAGGACCTATCATTTCATTTTAATAACGAATCTGGTTTAGGACTCAAAACTGTAATTATTTCCAAATTCAGCTTAATCCATAATTTTTTGGCTTCTTTCATGAGTATAGTACAGTTTATCCAATATGCTATTTATTTTCAAATTCATATTTTCATATCAACTGCTAGGTCACTGAGAGAGTAAATTTCTAAGGCATCAACCTATGTTTCCCAATATTTACTTTCAAAGGAGGCTCTCTTATCAAGCAAAGCTCTTAAAATTAGTTTAATACAAAGGTGTCTGAAAGAAAAATGCATAAGCACTTTTGGCAGTAGTTACTAGAATTATAATCTCTTTGTCTCTCTCTTATAACAGTAGCTGCCTTTGGCATTTCCAATTGCATTTATATTGAAGTCAATGACTACGGAAAGTGTTTAATATATAAAATAACAGAAACAGATTTTTTTTTAAAGCTTGAAAGAAAAATTTTAAGACCTCAAAATCACTGCCAAATGTTAAAAAAAGAAAAAAAGTTGTAATTCAGTTACCAGTTACGTTACATACTTAAAAACTATATAAACCTGCTACCGTATCTAATGACTATAAAAATGCTAGTGTAGAAAGAAAAGCAGCGCAGCACTCCATACCAAATACCCTTTATCACCTAGAAATGACCTGTTATCAACTGCTTAGGTTGTTTCTAGATTCTTTAAAAATTAAGGGGGCATGTGACCTGGGAGTACTGCTGGGGTTTGTGACCCTGCCGTTACTTCTGCTGCCATGCACTGTCAGACATCTATAAGAGAAAAACATCTTCTGTCTCTTGTAAGCCCACAGCATAAAAAATTCAAAGAAATCTTACTTTTTATGCCATTTCCAATGAAAAGCACTAAGAACTAAAACTGACTCATGCCAAATGCATATCACTGAATTGCTGTGATTTCTTAGTCTCAAGTTTGCAACACGGAAATTATTTATAAAATGTCAATTTTAGCTCTGGAAAAGAAATTCCTATGTGTATGTACATTTTCTTTCTTCATCCTTGGAGAACTGCTTACTGTAGCTAGGGATCTGTAGTACAACTTCAATATACTGGGAGAAAAGGGGGATGGGGTGGAACTAGCATAATGTACTTTTCTGACAAGTGAAGACATGCATCAAAATGCAAACAGTAAAGCCACAAGTTTTTTAAACATGTATGCCTTAATGAAAACAAATGGATCTTTAGAAACTAGCATGGCAAAAGGTTATTAGAAATTTTTGGATTCATAAAACTTTATATAAAAAGAATATAATTAAGGCATAAAGTGAAGTTCAGCAGGATTTTTTCTGGTATACACGAAGTCAGTCTGGTATAGGTGCCTAAATGCTTGAGATACAGGATTCAGAATCCTAAATTACAACTGTGGCTCTTCAATGGCTAGCTCAGCGAGCCAGGGCAAGTTATTTATGCTCTCAATGTCTCCATTTGCTCATGAATGACACCTCACAGAGCTGGTGGTAAGATTAAATAAAATACGTGCATACCTGCCACCATAGTTCTTAGTGTTATTAACTGTGGCAGTCACAGAGTTGCCCAGCTCAGACCCCCTTTCAGAAGAACCTGCTGCAGAGAGCATAGCTGACTCACCACCTCCGCATGCTACACCTTTGGATCTTCTGGGAGTTCACCCTACGCCATGTGTTCTTTGGGCTACTCCCAGCCAATGAACGAGCACAGTGGGGGTACTAGAAGCTAGGATTCTTCTAAAGGACAACTTTGTATCAAGGACTCCCCATTAGTCTGGCTGAAAATTTCTCAGCAATACACTGTAGTCTGATATTGTTCCTACCCAACTCTATCTTCCCTTTTTCCTTTTACAGGGTCAGACCTGTACTGCCGTCTGAAGGGTCTCCCCTTTATCCACCACAGGTGTTTACCATAATAAATCTCTTGAACAACTAATCCAATTTTGGTACCTGCTTCTTGGAACACCCAAACTGATCTGATAAACACAGTAGAGTGCTGCTACTGCAATAGTATTAAAAGTTAGAAAAAAGCTACTCCCAAAACCAAATCAGAATTATAAATTTGGCATCCACGGGCACTTGACATGAAAACACCAACAGAAAATCAGGGAGAACCATTGAAAGAACACTTTTTAATGTTTATTATTTATTGCTGAGAGAGAGAGAGAAAGAGAATCTGAAGCAGGCTCCAGGCTCTGAGCTGTCAGCACAGAGCCCAACACAGGGTTTGAACTCATGAACCACGAGATCATGATCTGAGCTGAAGTCGGGTGCTTAACCAACTAAGCCACCTAGGTGCCCCAAGGAAGAAACATTTAAAGACATCTATTTTCTTAGGAAAATTCCTAATTAAAGTTTTTTAAAAAGGATACAGTTATGCTAAATATTATTATCTCTTTTTAAAAATGACAATATGCCTAGAATCTTGACACTCGGCATACCAGATATTTCTAGATAGTGACAAACACGAAACTTAAAAACTGAACTTCTCAGGGGACTGACTATTAATGATAGAAGAGAGTATCATCTCTGGGTCACTGGTCTGATACCAACTCTGAGTACCAATTCTATCTAGTGGCTACTCACACTATATACCACAGTCTATATAAAAAGAACAAGTGACTTCAGATTCCTTTCTGGTATACAAACTAAAATTAGTATGTTATTGACAGTTCCACAAAAAGGAAAGAAAGAAAAGGCTTTAGAGACTAAAGGCAGGAGCTCAACCGTGTTAACGAGATGGCAGGGCAGGTGGATAAGAGGAATAAGAGACCTACACACATTTCTTGTGCTGCAACATCACCTTCAAAGCAAAATGCAAATATATCCTTCAAACTGCCATTTCTCAATATGCAAGGTCATTTTTGTAAGAAAAATATGTAATGGTTAATACTTTGTTGTATATCGTCATATATTTTTATTAGGCATATTAATAAATACTGTATAGAAATTATCTTGTTTAATCCTCTCAACAACCAAGAGGTTAAGTATTAATATTCTCAGTTTATGGATGAGAAAGCAGAGGCTCAGAGAACTTGGATAAATTAAATGAGATAACACAACCAGCAAGTGATATCACTATGATCTGTACATACACAGCATGCCAAAGCCAGTACTCTTCATCATGAAGCTATCTGATATAACATTTTCTCCTGTCTACAAAAGCAAGAAAAGACTACTATTAGATCAGTTACTTGACAGCTGGTTTATGGCTTAATCGCTATCAAACAAACATCCATTCACCAGAAGAGTACATGGCACACGTAATATGGTATAGAATAAACACCTATAAAAAACAAGAGCTCTAAGGAGAGCATTTTATATAAAGTTTTATTACTCACGTTTCTTTTTCCTCAAAAAGGGGCATTCATTATCTATAAAAATCTGACCACTAGCTTTACAAAATATATACTTTCCATCTCCTCTCACCGATCATTTTCGAAATTCATAAAATACCTTCCATGGCATACTGAACGGAAAAACCCAAACATCACAAAGTACTGACATGCATTTATTCTGGAATAAAAACTGCACACAGTAAAGCAATTTGGAATGTAAGAAGTGCCAGTGGGCATCTATTAATTAGCTTACTAGTCAACTAAGAATAATCATTCAGGAATCAACTATGAGCTACAAGAATATCTACTCCCAATGATAAGAACATATTAAATCTATTAAAACTAAGTCCCAGGTACAGAATCATCTTCACAATTAACAAGGGCTAATGTCAAATCATTTCAATATGATCTTAAACAATTACTGTATATATGGGTTATGGAAAAGCTTTTTTCTACAAAGTTATGGTTTCCATTTGCTGGTACAATACTGGCATTAATAATAGGGGCTAGATCTTGTTCTTCTCTATGTCCCCAGTGTATGCCTGGAACACAGTAATGACCAGGAAGTACCTGTTAAATGAATGACCAAGGATCTTTAGATTGGGGAAAGAAAAATATTCAAGAATTAAAAGTCATAAATAATATTCTTACAGATAATAGGAAGAGTGTTAAAGGTTTTCTTGTATCTTTACTGAAACAGCTTAAGTTGAACTAATTTGAAGCAGATTTATATCATTCAAAATGCATATCAAGTACTAAGCAATAATAAAGTAACTCAGAGACTACATTATTAATATAGAAAGTATAAATTAAAAGAACTATACTAAGGACTGTTAGTTCTAGATAAGATTTATGTTTCTTAGAATTTTAAACATAAAATTGCTTTAACATTCGTAGCTGACAATTTTTTATTGTATCAGCTAAATAAATGTTATAAACTATTAAGCTTGTCTATCAGGAATAGTGTAGGCACATTAGCATCTGTAATTTCTTAGATGGCCTCACAAATCTGAGAATTTTATAAAACTTCAAATTGATAATAAGTGTATAAAACAGGAAGCAAACAAAAGATAATATAGTAACAAAACTTGTTCCAAGAGTTGGATGGGTATGCTCACAGAGCTATATTAGGAGTGGAAATAGAATTTTTATGTGTCCTATTTTCTATTTTTCTCTTCCAATCTGGAAAACTAGATGAAGAAAAGGTGTGTGTGTGTGTGTGTGTGTGTGTGTGTACAATTTGAGATTAGGACTATCCAGCTCTAACTGGCCCTTATGGGATACCAATTTAAAAAAAAAAAATCTTATAACAGGTATTTGGAATATCTTTCACTATCTTTAGAAGACAAATAGCATGTTACACAACTCTAGCTCTGATTATATTACACAAAGTTCATACTCATTAAGACTAATATCTATGAACTGGCTCACTGACCTTATCAATCTCCAGTTTCACTTATTTAATAAATGACTCTATGACCAATAACTTAAAAATTACTAAACCTCATAAAATTAACCCTGTTTTTATATGCTAAAAGCCAGATTTGGTAATAGCTGACCACTGACACATTCATTCTTTGATTTTACTTTATCAACATTTATGAAGAAAATGATTTTTTTTACCAGACACTACATAAATTCCCAGATATGAAAACATTTCCCCACTGAAAGAGGCCGCAGTCTTATAGGAAGATAATATACAGGCAGATAAACAAAACAGGTTTGGCTGCAATACATTAATCACTTCAAAGTTTTGACTGCAATTCAAAGGCCAGAATTTTAATGTAGTTATTTTTCTCTTAATTAGCATGTCCTAGAGAAATATGTCAGAAAAATAGTAACTGCTCAATAAAAAATCAGCTGAGACTATTCTTAAATTAGGAAATAGAAAATATAAGGGGAAGTTTTCATTTCTTTTGTAGTCATTACCTTCATCTTCTTAAAGTGAAGCAAGTTAATGTATTTTGTTCTTAACAAAATTGCCAGAAATATTCACATTCAATATATTAAATATGCTAGTTGTCTCTTTAAAAACTATCAATTATTTTAATCTTTAGAATATAATGTCACTTACTGCACATTTCCTATATGGCATGCACACTCTACTCATTACATATATCACTTCATAATACTATGAGACAGGTACCAAAATCCCTGTTTTATAGATGAAAAAACTGAAACTCAAGATTCGGCAACTTGCTCAAAGTCATACTATAGAGAGGAGATAGAGGTAAAAATGGGATTTGAACGCAGGCCTAAATCCAAAACCTATGCTCTTCATTACTCTATGCCCTGGCTTTATGACATGTATTTTCTTAACAATAAGAAGAAAAAGCTAAAACAAAACTATTTTTGAGTAGTTTAAAATCTCCACCATCTTAAAACTTCTAATACAAAATTTTTGGAGAAGTATTTGCCCTCCTTATCCTGAAAAAGACAAAACCTTCTAAATCTCTGAAAACAAAAGGTAAACTCTTATTCATTCCCTAATTCTTTCCTCCAATATTTGCATTTATTCTTCAAAGTTCTTTTTTATAAAATGCTGACAAAAAAACAGTAACAACATCAAAAACTGTTCATTTTACATTCTAATGTATCTGTAAAATAAGCATGAACAAAGAGATTAAATGTACAATCTGGAATAGAACTGTTTCTATGTTCTTCACCAGGAGGTACAAACTCCTCTTTTCTAAGCGATGTGCTATCAAAACTCAGTCCAAGTTTCATTTACTTCGTGCAGCCATACCAATTTCTTTCTAATTTAATTTGCATTTACTATGTTTGCTATACAAGTACAACTTTATTGCATTCTGGCACATACATGGTTCTGAAGAAGTATTTGCTGGATTATTTCTCTCTAGTAACCATCTTAATACTTAAGTTACAGAAACAAAGCAGTATCAGTATAATTTGTATTTTATCAGGATGCAACATAGGGTATCAAGCATATAATGGGCAGAATGTTATCTGGCTCACTAATGACACTAAATGTCTATGACTTATCTTCTCAAAAAGACAGACTTTTTAAATTTTTATACCAGAATCAGTACACAGGCACATCAGATGTACTTAAGAAATACCTGCTGATAAATTGAGGATTTCTGATCAGATTAAATACAAATTTCTCAAGAAAACTCAGCCAGGGTGAAGATTTATATGGACTAAAGGGTTATGAGGGTTTTTTTTTTCTTTTAATGTTTTCAAATAGAGAACAAAACATGAAGACTGTTAACAGCAGGTAACATCTGAACATTTTACTGATAGGAATTGTGATAAGAAAATAGGTTTTCAAAAGTAGTAATGGTTGCATGGTAGTTTTATGATTTTGTACAGTCACCATTCTTTTTGCCCTAAGGAAGCAGTATAATCATGTTACAAGTTAAATTAACTTTGAAAGTCCAGTTGTGGGCTAAATATTCAGGATAACAAAACTTTAGAGGCTGTCACTTTACTACTTGAGAACTGAAGTTAAAGTACTTAAATATGTGTATTTTATAAATAAACTAAAACAGAATCTTAACAACTATTTCACTGAGAAGTTTAGAGTGAGACTCACCAGTAATTTCTATAGTTTACTCTCCATTTAAATTATGCATGTTATTATTATTTTCCACCTGTATCATTTTTACACATTTACAGGATTACATAACATACAGAATACTGTGGATTCTTTATCACATAGTATATTTTATTCTTTATGTAGGTCTCAATGTTTGGCCCTAGGGATGTCGCAAAAGCTAAAGGAACGGATCTGTCTAAAAACAATTTATTTTAATTAACAGAACAAATACTCTGAGAAAAATCAATAAATAACAACTACTATAAATACCGTAAGGAACTAGTGAGAACTTAGACAAAATGTTTAGCCCCTTCCCCAGACTTATACTGAAGGAAGTGATACCTATTCATATAAGAAAGGGTGTGGTAATGACCTCTGGTACTCATTTTCCAATTCTGTGTTACTCTAATTATATAGCTCATAACTGTCTAATATTAAAGAGCCATTAAAACAGTTTGACCTCTGAAATTCTGTAGACCTGATTTGTATCCTTGTTCTTCTGCTTAATAATGATATGATTTTGGGGGCACTTGGGTGGTTCAGTTGGTTAAGCATCCAACTTCAGCTCAGGTCATGAATTCATGGTTCATGAGTTCAATCCCTGCATTGGGCTCTGTGCTGACAGCTCAGAGTCTGGAGCCTGTCTCTCTCTCTCTCTCTCTCTCTCTCTCTGCCCCCAACCCCCACTCATGTTCTATCTCTATGTCTCTCTTTCAAAAATAAACATTATAAAATAAAAATAACAAATAATGCTATGATTTTGGACAAAGTAATCTCTTTGACCCTAATTTATTTTTTACCTTTTCATTGATAAAATGGAGTAATAATAATGCCTCTATCTCCAGAATTACTAAAGAATACATGAGACAAGTTGAAATATTTATCACCATAATACTTGGCACACAGCAAGAATTCCATAAAGATGTATTCAAGTCACTATAAAAGGAAATCAAACATTATGAATTAATGAGATTACAAAGAACTAATGCTTACCTCATCACTCAGAAACAGGTAATACTGGGATTTAGAAAAATGAACATATAAAATATACAGGAAAGAGGTATTAAGTGAACAGAGACTCAATGTGAATAATTTATATATAGATTGTCATTTTAACTCTTGATCTAATCATTGTCTTACTAAATATTTTGACAGCTTTGATAAATCACATACAGAGAAGGGGAGAGGGAGAATCCTATGTTACTCTTCATTTTTTGTAAGTTTATATACTTAAGTTTGGCTTACAGTTTTGAGAAGTCTTGACACTAAAAGAGCCATAAATTATAATCAAACTCAGACGTCATACAGATGAAGTTACACTATTGAGAAAGAACTGGATGCTTATTTCAGGTCATATTAACTGTATGAATCTATGTTGGGTACAAGAAGTAATGTGAATTATCAATATATAAAACTAGACAATGGTACATATGATTTTATAAAGTCATTTTAGGTATATTATTTTGAAAAAATAACTACATTTACCATGACAACAGTCATGTCATACAAGTGTTTTAACAAAAGTCATTCTTTGATTAATCAGAAATAAACAATGCAAATTCCAATGTTATATAATACTTAAACTAGATTTAGAAACTAAAATTGCCATTTAAGATACTATAACCAAGACAGAACTCTAATTATACTTAAAATTAAACTTTAATTATCTTTTGTAAATATTGTGGTGGGGTACTTAACTGGATAATTGTTATATTTCTAAAATAATGATTATTACTTAAATGAGTTGTGAGCTATTAAAAAGGTATCTTATCAGAGAATTAAACTTAAGAGCTATCATACTGTACTTTAATTCATAAAGCTAACAATATTCAAGGATTTTTCAACTCCTTTTGTTTATGTTAGTTAAGTAACAATTTGGTTTTAAAAAAATCAGCTGAAATACAGGTATACAGAAGTGATCCACTCTGAATTATCCAGTATACCAGTTTCTATTATTATTGTTTTTGTGGCTAGTTTCCACCTCTGAAAAACTAAATCACATCTAATAGGATCATGATTTAGAGAAGACCTCAATTTTTATTCATCATAATGATATCATGTCAGAAAGTATTCATCTTCAAATTCGTAACAGATAAAAACTCCACGTTTAATAGCCATACTTAGTTTGTTTGAGCTGGTGAGCAGATATAAATGTAATCTGCAATACTAGCAAAACTCCAGGTCTGAGAGATAGCAAGCTAATATTTATTTTTAAGTGCTCTAAAAATTATTTGTAAAAGCTGCATAAAAAGGATTCCATAAATGTATTGTGATTTTATTTTAACAATTATTCTACACTACAATGGAAGTACATGCTCAAACAAGACACCTCAGCAGTATTTTAAAGCAGTAACCACCTAGCCAATTTCTGTATGTTCTGTAGTTTTTCTAATCCACTCTCCCTGTGGTTGAGCAAAATCGAATTGCCTCTCACATTTGCAGACAGCTCTGTGAAGGTGATAATAGAGCTGCTCCCTGCTGTCATGAGGCAGGAAATAGGAAAATGGCATATGGGGCTAGAAAGAAAGAAATAAAAAAAAGAAAGAAAGAGAGAACGAAGGGGAAAAAAAAAAAGAACTAAACAAGAACAAAAGATTTCAACAAAGAACAACTATAACCCAATATGCTTTGCAAGTTAATCTCTTTTCTGAATCATTTAGCATATTTAATCATTCATCTGTGTCCTCACTCCAAAAATGCGAATGGCTGATACCAAGTCTTGGGTCAAGTTTTCATTGTCTAAAACATTTGGAACATCCAACTCCAGAATATGTTCTGTATAATGTCTGCAAAACAGAGAGTCTTTAACTAGACATATAAAATGTTGTGCCAGTCCCAAATTCACCATTTCAAAATAAAGGAAGGTAGAACAATGTTTATTAAAATATTAATAAAATATGCAGAGCAGGCTTTTGGTGTGGTTTAACGTTCCTAAACCTATAAAATAAAATCAAATTTAAAAATAAACATTTGTGATTAGACAATGGCTGATTAATGTAGAAACAAATCTCCAAATAGTTATATTGCTAATAGTACCAAGACACATTTTTCGACTTGAACAGTTTTTTGTTTAACTACACAGTTGGATTTTTTTGTGTGTACAAATCCTGCTCTAAACAGAAGAAATTTTAATCTAATGTATCTGTAAACAGAATGTGGCAGTAGGTGCTAATAAAGATAGAATCTACTCTACCTTTCCTTTTACACTCTGAATGGGATCCACAACCACTGCCACAGCTCTCTCCGACAAGGCTTCAAAGCTCTGCTGAGTGTTGATATCCACACCAGAAAGCCAACAACCAAAGCCAGGGTGACTGTGATACCAACCAACAACCATCTCAGGCCTGAAACAAAGAGGGCATTCAGCAGTTCAGAACAGAACAAGTAATACACATCTATGCTATGAAAAGAAACAACACACTAACAGGGTATAAATTAAGAAGAGATGGAAAAAACACACAGGTGTGAAAAAGCACCATTAGAAACACTGAAATCATACACCATATTATCCAGAAAACATGGAAACGAATAAGCATGACAAAGGAGTGCTATCATTAAGAGATGCACATTAGCAGTGGTAGATAAGGCTTTCAGTTTTTCACCTTGTTACCACACTTTCTCTGAGCCAGTTTTTACCCTTTCAGCATTCAAGTAAATATCTACTCTTTAACTCCTTAGCTCTGGGAATAGGATTTTCCAGGCAGAGTACATTGTTAACAATGGACACCAGGATCCACTGTTGTGAAAGGATTAAATATCAATTAAACCAGCAGTAGAACTAGGAACTCAGTCAAAAACCAATTTGCACTCTTCTGCTCAGCTGCTGAGCCTTTTGCTAACATTAATTTTGAAGTTTCTTCCACAGTAGAAGAATTTGAGCAAGAGAATGACAACTATTGAGAGATTTAATCTGGGGGAAAACCTGAAAAATATCTGAATTCTACTTTCTCTGTCTTTAAAAATCATATGCCTAATATAATTAAATATTCAGAATCTTATTTAGTCACAACTCTCCAATATATGGAACATACAGGCTCTTTCAATTATAAATGACTAGGCAGTAACTCCATATGCTAAACAGGGAAGCTGCAGCCCAAGCTTACTATGTGATGGTTGAGAATTTTAACATTCTCAATTTTCTCATTGGCAAATTTCTGTGATTCTAGAAGAAAGAGATACTAGATAGGTGGTATACAGCACTGACAGTGATCATTTTACATTAACTACATGGCTTTTTTTTTCCAGGTATGATATTCATAAACATCCAGATTTTTGAAATACATTTCTAAAAATGTTTCCCATTATTCTTTTATAAAATCAGTTAAAATACTTACCTTCCTGTCTGCTTCAACATGTCTAACATTTTGGCTTGGAACACTGGATCAACTGCCTCCACACTGACACCCTGGTTTTAGATAGGAAGAAAAATAACTAGCTTTTAGAACTATGAATACCCAGAAATATTTTTTTACAATCTAAATCAACAAAAAACTACCCCAAAAAACCCTCTATGTATCTTATTTTGGGATAGCAAAATAATTTTATAGGCTTGGATACTCATAACTGATTCCCATTTACATGATTCAATTATCAGCCATACTTTAATAAGCCTCTAAAATTGCCATGTACCAAACTGCTAATAGCTAATGAGTTAAGTTTTTGGGATCCTTTAAGAGTTTATGGCCATGGCTACACACACACACACACACACACACAGACACACACACACACTCTCTCTCTCTCTCTCTCTCTCTCTCTCTCTCTACCAGAAATACCAAATGACTAAACCATCAATTTCTGGTTAGACCTAACTTGGCAAGCATACTTCCAAATGCCATTCTGATACCTGATAAGCATTATGTCCCTTCCATCTCATCCAAAGTTCTACAACTATTCAGCTATTATAATAACCTAAGGGCTTTTTGTTCCTCAACAACATAAATACTTTGAAGAAGGAAAACAGTTTATAAGTTTCCCAGGGTTGTTTTTGTTTGTTTTTTGGGGTGGGTTGGGAGGGGAGGAAGCTGAGTGAGTGCTTCAGCAAGAACTACTTGGTAGATTAAGTGCTTGGGAAGAAATATATACTTTTGAATATCATCTAAAATATAAAGCAATCACAAATAATTCTTCACTAGAGATGATGATCTATAACCAAGTCTTTTAAATGTTGCATTATCTTGCTAGTTCAAAAGATTTTAGAACATGGAAGAATTAAAGGCAATCATGTCACCTCTCCAGTGATAGATCACTGCCATTGTAACTCCTACAAGGCTTTCTTCTAACATCAGGAATTTAATTCTTATCTATTTCAATAAACCAGTTAACTATTAAGCACTTACTTCCCACCAAAACAAATGATATTTTGAATTCTAATTGAGAAAGCATCCTCAAGAACAGGGGTATGCAATCTGTTGCCTATAGGTGTTTGTTTTAACATTTTTAAAGGGGGTTTAAAAATAAAAACCAAAACACAAGAATAGGACAGAAACATGTTTTTATAGAAAGTCTGTTAATAACTCTTGGTCCAGAGGAAACCTTTCTAATCTACTACAGAGATTGAACACGAAGATCAAAGTCTTCTCTTTCAAACTGTCAAACATTTAGTAGGAAATGATATTAAGCTTAAGAACTCCTTATTACAATTGATAAAGACCACATATAACAGAATCACTAGTTAATTTTATTATGTTTTTTATATTCTGACATGAAAGGATAAATACACATGACAACAGCCTAAGACATAAATCTAAATCTTTAGTTAATACACAGTATATCTCCCTATATCCAAATGTACAAAATAAATACAAGGGATAGCCAGGTGAACAAAATCAGCAGATCGAAATTAGTTTACTTCAACAAGCTTGTCTATTTGGAGAAGAATTTGTGTATTTTTCTATATTTTGCATTATTTACAAACACACTACACTCCGTAGCAACTACTCTATTTAAAATGTTTATAGTACATATATTTTGCACTATTTAAAAATATAACTTGTTTTTCTCTATTATCTACTTTGTTGAAGTATACTTACAGTTAAGAGTCTCAAATAGAGCAAACAGCTGTACGACAACAATTTCTTTAATACAGTTATTTTACAAGTCTCAGTAAGAGAAATGTTGAATACTAGGGGGAAAATTCCATCAGAAAAATATACATGTTATATTTTTCTAGGCAAACAGATAAGAAGGATATGTGTATAGTTTTTTTATAAGAAAGGTAGAATAGTTACTGTTTTTTGGCCATTTTCTATAGATCTAAATCCACACCTATTTACACAAATCCAATGCATTAAATAAAATACCAAAATTCCAGAGAGATTTAAAACTGGGCACTCTGAGAAATTAAAATGAGATGTGTCCTGTAATTGTCAGGTTCTATTTTGCTTAAAGTTCCCTTTCCTTGACAATGCATTCTAGTAAGGTAAAGTAGATGACTTCCAAAATTTGTATGTAGTAAATGCTTCCTCCTTAAAGAAATTACCATGCCTGGGCAAGAGAACTAAAGTTTGCCATAGTTTTTTGGTTTCTTTAAATTTAACATTTTGAATAGGAAAACCTTAAAGTCATTTATCACCGTCTATAAAAAAAGGGAACATATTTCAAAACAATAGGAACAAAATGAGAGGACTAGATAATGTATGTGAATTAAAACTCTAAGATAGTCTCTAAAACCTTCTGAAGTGTTCAAATTAATACCCTACTATTTTAAGCAATTAACACAAATCCAGGATGCTATGCTAGTTAAAGCTGAAAGTATGAGTAAAGGGATTTAATGCTAGCATTCTTCAGTTTATGGACTTATAGGGAAATCATGATGCATTCAAAAGATGAATGATTTAATTCAATACATTCTAGAAATTTCTATCATTAATATTATGATGGATTTCTCCTATCAGGAAGAGAAAGTATAATACGATGAAAGTGATTTTGCATAGGAAAAGGAAAGAGAAAAGAAACACATTTACTTACAGCAGGCAACCATAAAAAGTACTCACTGTTCCTGACTGTGGCATAGCAAACACATCAATCACTCTGACGGTGTAATCATCAACAAATTCTCCAAGCATAAGACCCATAACTTCCATTGGAACTCCAGCACGACCATGCTTTAACATCTGTAAAGAGAACATAGGTAGATACGAAGCTTTAAAATCTTTGGTGCTTTTCATTTTTTTAACAACCTAATTTTGTTTCAGTGGAAATAAAACACTCTTATTACAGATGTACCTAGAACAACAGCTTCTGTTTGAGGATTAACGTAACAAATATTCCCAAATAAAAGACAGAGTGAAAGTAATAAAGCTCTCTAAAGCCAAGTAACTCTATTCAATACTTACTTTTAATAGTGCAAGGGAAGAAATATAGACTTGCTCTGCTGTGTCTACTGCAGGAGCATCTGTGGGTGGCCCCTAGAAAGAAGCACATCAATTATTATAAACACATAGTTTATGAATTTAAAATTAGTTACATGTTATATAAACTTAATAGTTTTTAAGAGTTTTCGGGAAATATGTCAAGTATCTTTTTATTCTCAAGTATCCTTTTATTTGGGTAAAACACAAATAATCAAAACAACTTTGCAAATATCAAACCTGCCAGCAAAATAAAACAAACTTAGTGCTCAGGCAAGTGTCCAATGGACAGACATAAAGCTTAAATCTTTCAGCAATGCTTATCTACCTCTGCTACAAAATGACTACAATGCACCAATTAGCCATGTTTCTTACCACAATCTGAGAATGATTTTCAGCTACAGACAGCACATACACTTACAGCTATGAGATCTCTACAGATACGTAGATATGGCTGGGGATACGGGACAGAAGATTTCTAATCCCTAGGTGAAAAGGCTGTGAAAAACATACTATGCATTCCACCTGATGAAGTTATTCCCCTCCCGGATACCACAAATTTAACACTAGTGCACCGGGTGTGAACAAACTGGTTGAAACTGGTATAGTTAACATGAAAATACTTTTAAATCCTGACTACTACCTTTAAAACAGATGTTACCATTAATCTCACTACAGGTTAAGGGACACATTATGTTCTCCCTAAGGACTGTGTCTTCTTCATCAAAAGCAACAAGCCTCTTTTGACTATAACATTCAGAGTCATCAGGTAATTTGTACAGGGTCATTACCCTCAAGATGACTACAATCTTACACATGTATTTCTGCACACAGAAACCTTTATTGTTTTTTAAAACTGGGCACTCTGAGAAATTAAAATGAGATGTGTCCTGTAATTGTCAGGTTCTATTTTGCTTAAAGTTCCCTTTCCTTGACAATAACTCTATTACAAATTATAAAACAAACATGTTAGCTATCCAAATTATAAATCAATATTCTATCTTGCTTTTATGAGTTTTCTAAAATTAAACAATTGCTCCACTCATTACATTTCAGACTTGTAGGTCTATGTATATTTTGTGCTTCTTGTCTATTTATACGCTAAATTCTGTGATTTTTAAATTTTTATCTTTTGGTTTTGTTTAAAACCTCATAATATTTGCTGGAAGCATAAAGTTCTATATATGTTTTCTCTAAATACAAAAATCACATACAAAAATTATTTAGTGCTTCCTTATGTAGAAAGGGGTAAGAAAAATCAAATGTCTCTAATTTTATTTATTATTAAGTATTTATTTGAGAGATAGAGAGAGCTCATGTGCATGAGTGTGCATTTGAGCAGGGAAAGGGCATAAAGAGAGAGACAGGGAAGGGGGAGGGGGGGGAAGGGAGAGAGACAGAGGGAGGGAGACAGAGAGGGAGAGGGAGAGGGAGAGGGGGAGAGGGGGAGAGGGGGAGGGAGAGAGAGAGAGAGAGAGAGAGAGAGAGAGAGAGAGAGAGAGAATCCCAAGCAGGCTCCATGCAGTCAGTGAGGAGCCACTCAGGGCTCAACTCACAAATCATGAGATCATGACCTGAGCTGAAATCAAGAGTCAGACACTTACTTAACCAATCGTTTTAATAATTAAATTATTAAAAATCCTATTTTTAATAATAAATGCCAGAAAATAAATTTAAAACTCAAAATTAATTCTTCATGTATTATCACCTAATGCAGCTTTACTGCTTGCCTTTCAAATACACAGGAGTCTCTTCCAGAATGAAAACTCTTAAGCTAAAGTACTGTCATGACAAAACATTTGTTGAGATAATCATATAAGACATGGTAATTTTGTTGATATGATTTATTCATCTAACTAAGAAAGTAAAATATGTTTACGAAAAATGTTGAGAACAGTAGTAAGTTAACAGTGATGAGAAGTCTTGGGAAAGTATTCATAGAAACTGTATTCATAGAAATTATTTTCTGAATCCAGAGCAACTTAAAAATTTCATATGGAGAAAAATTTTAAACTGGCATCTAGGCTACAGTTATTGATATAGCCTTTTTTTTTTTTAATGTTTGTTTATTTATTTAATGTGGGAGAGACAGAATGTGAGCAGGGGAAAGGCAGAGAGAGGAGCGAGAGAAAATCACAAGCAAGCTCCACGCTGTCAGCTGTCAGCCCTGAGGTGGATGTGGGGCTCAATCCCACAAACCATGAGATCATGACCCGAGCCAAAATCAAGAGTCAGGCAGTCAGGAACTTAACTGACAGAGCCACCCAAGCACCAATTTTTTTTTTTTTTTTTTAATATAGGCCTCCTTAACTTACAAAAAAATACTTAAGAAAAAAATGAACAGGGAAATAAAACATCTCACCATCACCAAAATGTATTGTTGACAAAGTCTGGGAACTACCCCTGCCATCAATTAAAAAAAAAAACTTTAATTTGTTCAACTGTATATATAACCAGTACATAGCAAAGATCCTGGCACATAGTTAAAACTTAGCAAGTATTGGTTGAAAAAATGAATAAATAAATAAACTGAGGTACTGCAAGCCAATGTAGCAGAAATGAAAAATACTCACTAATTACTCTGAAAGAAAACAAGCCATGAGCAAGTAAATATAAAGATCATTACCTCCTCTTTCACTATTTTCTTCTGGTTCAGAAACATACTGACAGAAAACCATGCAGCTTTTCCTCTACTGGATGGGTGTTATTCTTCAGGAGAGCAGTCAGTGATTATTTCCTGTTGCTCCTCTCACTCCACTACTATTCTGTTTCTTGATCTAGTCAGTGACTACATTTCTCAGAAAAAAACTTGGCAACAAGCAGAAAAGAGTTTGTGGTAGTAAACTGCCTTTTTTTTTTTTTTTTTAAGTAATCTCTACATCCAACAAAGATCTTGAACTCACCACCCTGAGATCAAGAGTCAATATCAAGAGTCATGTGTCTTCCTACTGAGTGAGCCAGGCACCCCTGAACTGCATTCTTAGAAAAAGGAAAAAATAAGGAAGAGTAACCCATGGATATACTGTTGATGGTGGACAGCTGTTAAGGATCTCTGGCAGCTGTGAATATCTGAGGTTATCATTTTCCCACATCTGATCTATCCAGAAGAGCATACAACCAGGCAAAGCAGAATAAAACTCCATTCAATACCCTGGAGACTGAGCTAAGAGATTTGTATAAGGACCTGTATGAGAGTAGATCAAAGATGACCCAAGGGAAGGAAATGTGGACAATATACCTACACTGTCTTTTAGTAAACACTCCTGAGGAACAGCATCCTCACTATTTAAAGAGGGGAAAGATATCTAAAAATAGGACTCATAAAATAAATTTTAGTTTTAAAAATAATTTTTTTTATGTTTTTATTTTATTTTGAGAGACAGAGAGCAAGCAGGGGAGGAGCAGAGAGAGAGGGAGACACAGAATCTGAAGAAGGCTCCAGGCTCTGAGCTGTCAGCACAGAGCCCGACGCAGGGCTCGAACCCACAAACTGTGAGATCATGACCTGAGCTGAAGTCGAAACCTCAACTGTCTGAACCACCCAGGTGCCCCTCATAAACAAAATTTTAGAAAATTATTTGGCATCAGTAGAATACAAGAAGCTTTCCTAACTCTGAAATAGAAAGTTCAAGGGCAGACCAAGACAAAAAGGTGAAAAATAATTAAGAACTAAAATCACACCAGAAGAAACAAGGGTAAAAATAAACATGACAAATTTAACTCACTGATACAGGACAGAAAGAAGATGGCTCAGAATGTAAAGTAAAAAGTAAGAGATGAAAACTATTAGAAATATAATGATACCAGGACAAAGGAGCTATAGGCTAAGAAATATGGTTGTTCCTAAGAAGAAAACAAAAACCAGAAAGGATCAGTAAGTAATGATAAAGCTGAAAAACTTTACTGAATGAAAAAAAAATTTCAACTTTTGGATCACTAAATGTCAGCCAATAATCAGCAAAGAAAGTATACCTTGAAAAATTTTAGGTAAATCTTAGTTACAAAGATAAAGCCAAATATCTAAAAACATGAAAGTAGAAAAACTAACCTGACAAAAAAAAGCAACTCAGGTTAACTTTGGATATTTCTCTGCAACATTAAGTAGCAGAAAACAATGAAAGTTCCCAAGTTTTAAGAGAAAACTCTGTGAGTCAGAAATTTTATATTTAAAAAATGTCTGAAAGGCCCACAGATCTGTTACTAAATACACGAGTCAGAAAACATAATTCCATGTATCCTCCTTCAAAGAATTTCTTGAATAAATCATCCACTTGAGCTCTCACAAATCAAAAATAAAACCTTAAAAATGGAAAAGCCATTACGTTAAAAAAATCTGTTAATATTACTGAAAGTAGTTAAAAATACATATAGACCTAAAACAAACAAACAAACAACAGGGTCCCAAGCCACAAATATTGTCCAAGTAACTATATAGGACAGTGGAAAGAAATGAAGTGTACAAAATTCTCTATTTTCTATTTCACATATAGGAGAGGGGGTAAAAAAAAGAAATCTATTTAAGTGTTGACTCTGACTACTATAGAAATATAGATTAAAAGGTCTTCTGAACAACTTTAAAATAACCACAATAAACATTACAATTGAAAGTACCCCTTACAAAATCACTGGAGGTAAAAAAGCAAACACAACACTGACAATAAAACAAAACAAAACAGTATAGGGAACCAAAAAGGGAACAAAATAAAAACTGCAGATATATAAGGTTAAGATCAAATATACTGGTTATGAAAAACTATAAATTAAGTCCGTAGTCAAAAGCCTCTCAGTAACATTTAAAATGGACATCCATGGATATACTACTTACAAATAAAAATTAGAACAAAACAAAGATTTGTCAGTGAGTGACATCTATATTTCTTTCTGTAAACACAGCCATAATGGCCACTATGTTTTACTCAGCTTACCTTTGTCCAGCGATGCATTACAGTAATAGATTTCCCAGTATTAAATCACCTTTCTACTCCTGGGATAAACTGTTGATATGATTTACTTCTTGTTTTTGTTTCTGTTTTGTTTTTAGAGTTTTTGTTTCCCTTTTATAAGTGAGACTGGTTGGGCATTTTCTTTCTTTTCTTTTTTTAAGTTTATTTCTTTATTTTGAGAGAGAGAGTGCATGCGAGCAGGGGAGGGGCAGAGAAAGAGGGAGAGAGAATCCCAAGCAGGTTCTACTGACAGTGTGGAGCCAAATGTGGGGCTCATTCCCACAAACTGTGTGACCATGACCTGAGCTGAACTCAAGAGGTGGAATCTTAACTGACTGAGCCACCCATGATCCCTGGGCATTTTCGTTTTTCTGTTAGATTCGTCAGCTATTGATATCATTATGCTAGATTTATAAAATAATTGTGAAATTTTATACTTTCCTATTTTCTGTGTTCTAGTAATACTAATAGAGTTGACCCTTGAACATAGCAGTTAAGGCTACTGACCCTCCATGCAGTCAAAAATCCACATATAACTTTATGACTCTCTCAAAACTTAATATCCCACTATTGACCAAAAACCTTACTGATAACATAAACAATCAATTAACCCATATTTTGTATGTTATACGGACTATATACTTTACTCTTATAATAAAGACAGAGAAAAGGTTATTAAAATCCTAAGAGAAAATACATTTATACTACTGTACTGTATTTATTGGGAAAAAAATCTGTGTATGTAAGTGGACCAGTGTAGTTCAAACCCATGTTGTTCAAGGATTAATTGTCTATCCTAAGTTGTCTATGTCTTAAAAATTTGGAAGAGTTCACTATTTTAAATATTTGGCTCTAAAGCTGATTTTGAAGCTGATTGTTGTTAGCTTTTTCAGTGGTATTAATAAATTTAGGTTATCTATGTCTTGATACTATTATATTGCTCCAGTTAGATTACAAAATTATTGCCACAGAATTAAACATACTGTATTTTAATTTTTAATTGTTTAACACTGAAAACATTTTTTTAAGTTTATTTTGAGAGAAAGCAGGGATGGGGAAGAGAGAGAGAGAGAGAGAGAGTGAAGGAGAAAGAGAGAAAGAGAGAGAGAGAGAGAGAGAATCCCAAGCAGGCTCTTCACTAGCATCACGCAGCTTGACACAGGGCTTGAACCCATGAATCATGAGATCATGACCTGAACCAAAACCAAGAGTCAGACAATTAACACCAACTGAGCCACCCAGGTGTCCCAATACTGAAAACATTTAAAACTAAATTTCTTTCTTCACATCACATTACATCACCATCCAGATAGATTATTTACATTTAAAAAAATCAAATTATAAAACTTGGCTGAAAATACTACTGAAGGGAATTTCCTAATTCATTCAATGAGGTCAGCATTACCCTGATACCAAAGCCAAAGATACTACGAGAAAACTACAAAGGCACCTGGGTGGGTTAGTCAGTTGAGCATCAGGCTCTTGATTTCAGCTCAGGTCATGATCTCATGATTTGTGGGATGGAGTCATGCATCGGGGTCTGCACGGACAGCCTGGAGCCTGCTTGGAATTCTCCCACCACCCCAGCCTCTTTCCCACTCCCTCGTTCACACTCTCTCTTAAAACAAATAAACTTTACAAAGGAAACAATCAATAAAACTAATAGGCAACTGACAGAATGGGAAAAGATAGTTGCAAATGACATATCAGATAAAGGGCTAGTATCCAAAATCTATAAGGAACTCACCAAACGCCACACCCAAAAAACAAACAATCCAGTGAAGAAATGAGCAGAAGACATGAACAGACACTTCTCCAAAGAGGACATCCAGATGGAACAGACACATGAAACGATGCTCAGCATCCCTCATCATCAGGGAAATGCAGATCAAAACTACACTGAGATACCATCTCACGCCAGCCAGAACAGCTAAAATGACCAAATCAGGAGACTACAGATGCTGGCAAAGATGTGGAGAAACAGGCACCCTCTTACACTGTTGGTGGGAATGTAAACTGTTGCAGGCCCTCTGGAAAACAGTGTGCAAGTTCCTCAAAAAATTAACAATAGAATTCCCTTATTACCCAGCAACAGCACTGCTAGAAATTTACCCAAGGGATACAGGAGTGCTGATGCAATAGGGGCACATGTACCCTGATGTTCACAGCAGCACTCTCAACAACAGCCAAATTATGGTAAGTGCCTAAATGTCCATCAACTGACAAATGGATCAAGAAGATGTGGTTTATCTATACAACGGAATACTACATGGCAATGAGAAAGAATGAAATCTGGCCATTTGTAGCAACATGGATAGAACCTAAGGGTGTTATGCTGAGTGAAGTAAGTCAGGCAGAGGACAGATACCATATGTTTGCACGTATAGGAGGATTAGGAGGAACTTAATGGACGACCTAGGGGAGAAGGGGAAAAACAGTTGGGGAGAGGGAGGGAGGCAAACCATGAGAGACTCTTGAATACTGAGAATAAACTGAGGGCTGATGGGGGTGGGAAAGAGGGGAAGGGGGGTGATGGGCATGGAGGAGGGTACTTGTTGGGATGAGCATTGGGTGTTATATGGAAACCAACTTGACAATAAACTATGAATGGAAAAAAAAGAACACAGATGCCATTTAAAGGATCACTCAATGTTCATATAATCTATGATAAATTGCCAATAGGTTGCCTTGTTATTTTAATTCAAAGCAAATTAGAAAAGGGTGTTTTTTTTTCTTCCTTTGTAGGGGGCAATATGCTATTTAAAAAGAAAAACTGTGACCTACAAAATTCTACATTTATTATCTGGTTTATATTAACTATACCCCAAATACACATGCGTGCACACTACACACACACGAACCATTTATTTCATTAGTAAGAATAAGAAATGGAAGTTGACATTATCGTCTTCCCCCATATATATACATATATACCTTGTATATTTACATATATAAATATAGCTTGATATTTAGCTTGTATATACACATATATATACATATACATTCTATAGCATTGAGCATTCTAGCACTGAGACAATTGCTAGCCAATTTTAGTCAATTGCTTGTGAATATTTTAAACCTTACCTAGGAATGACTGATTCTGAGATACTGTTAATATATATTATGTATATATTATATATATATGAAATCTACGTATTCTAGCTTGCCATAAAAGATGTGAGTTAAACATTATTCATGATAGCCAAAATATGAAAATAACCTATATACCTGTTGATGGATGAATGTATGAAGACAATGTGGTATAAATATACAATGGAATATCATTCACCCTTAAAAAAGGAAATCCTGTCATTTGCAAATAACATGGATGAAGCTGAAGGACATTAAGCTAAGGGAAATAAGCTAGACACGGAATGACAAATACTTTATGACTTCTATTTAAGAAAAACTATTTAAGAAAAAAAAAAACAGAAAGTACACCTGCACATGTCTCTTAAAAAAAAAAAAACATTAAAACAAAACAAAAAACCTGCAGACCAATATCTCTTACAAACACTGGTGCAAAACTCCTCTACAAAATACTAGCAAACAAATCTCAGCAGTATACATAAACGATTATTCTACACAAGTCCAAGTGGAATTTATTCTTGCAATGTGAGGATTGTTCAACATATGAAAACTGACCAATGCAACATACCACATGAACAAAATAAAGGGGAACCCTCAATTATTTCAATTGATAAAGAAAAAGCATCAAAGTCAACACCATTTCATAATAAAAACACTGAACAAACTAGAAATAGAAGGAAACTACCTCAACATGACAAAAGCCATATCTGAAAGCCCACAGTGAATAGAATACTCCAAGGTAAATGACAAAAAGTGTTTCCTTTAAGTCAGAAACAAGACAAGGATGTCTATTTTCACCACTTCTATTCAACGTGGCACCGCAAGTTCTAGCCAAATAAATAAGGTAAGAAAAAGAAATAAAAGGCATCCAAACTGGAAAGGAAGAAGTAAAATTGTCTGGAGATAATATGCTCTTACATGTAGAAAATGCTAAAGATTATACACATGCTTGCGCGCACACACAAGAAAAACTATTAGAACTAATAAATGAATTCATAAAATAGCAAGCTACAGAGTCAACACACAAAAATCAGTTGCATTTTTATCATGAACAATGAACAATCTGAAAAAGAATTTACAACAGCAGGATGCCTGGCTCAGTCAACAGAGCATGGGACTCTTGATCTCAGGGTAGTGAATTCAAGCCCCACATTGGGTGTGGAGCCTATTTTTAATGAAATGAAATGAAGAGAAAAATAAAGAAAGGAAGGAAGACAGAAAGACAAAGACAGAAAGACAAAAATAAAGAACTTCTAAAAGCAATTCCATCTACAGTAACATCAAAGAGAATAAAATACTTAGGAATTAACCAAGGAGGTGAAAGAGTTGTATGAAGGAAACTATAAAACACTGTTGTAAGAAATTAAAGAACATAAGTAAGTAACATGAAATGGGAAACACAGCCCATAATCTGAAGACTTAATATTAAAATGTCAAAACTATCGGGGCGCCTGGGTGGCTTAGTCGGTTAAGCGTCCGACTTTCGCCTAGGTCATGATCTCGCGGTTCGTGGGTTGGCGCCCCGCATCGGGCTTTGTGCTAACTGCCAGCTCAGAGCCTGGAGCCTGCTTCAGAGTCTGTGTCTCCCTCTCTCTCTGACCCGCCCCTGCTCGCGCTGTCTCTCTCTCTCCTAGAAATAAATAAAACATTAAAAAAAAAAATTTTAAAAAATGTCAAAACTATCCAAAGCAATCTACAGATTCAATATAATCTCCATCAAAATTCCAACGACTTTTGCAGAAATAGAAAACCAATCCTAAAATTCATATGGAATCTCAAGGGATGCTAACTAGCCAGGACAATCTTGAAAAAGAATAAAACCTTCCGAAGGACTCAAACTTCCTTATTTGGAAACTTACTGCAAAGCTACAGTAATCAAAAGTGTGGTACTAGCCTAAAAAATAGACATACAGACGAATGAAGAGCAGAGAGAGCCCAGAAATAAACCCTTGCATATATGGTCAAATAATTTCTAACAAGGGTGGTCAAATAATTTCTAACAAGGGTGCTAAGGCAATTCAATGGGAAAGGAGAGTCTTTTCAAAAAATGGTGCTAGGAAAACGGAACATCTATCTTCAAATGAATGAAACTGGAACCTTACCTCACACCTTAAAAATTTTAACTCAAACTGGATCAAGGACCTAAACATAGGATCTAAACAATAAGAAAACAAAGTACAAAAGCTTCATAATGTTGATTTGGTAATAATTTCTTGGCTATGACACCAAAGGCACAGATAACAAAAGAAAAAACAGATAAATGGACTTTATGAAAAAATAAAAATATATGTGCATTAAAAGATACTATCAACAGTGTAAAAAGACAACCTACAGAATGGGAGAAAATATTTGCAGATTAGTATCTAGATTATATGAGAACTCTAAAATTCATCCACAAAAAACCCTAATTAAAAAGTGGGCCAAGAACTTGAACAGACATTTATCCAAAGAAAATAATGAATGGCCAATAAGCACATGAAAAGATGCTCAACATGACTGATCATAAGGGAAATGCAAATCAAAACTATAATGAGATACCATCTTATACCCATTAGGATGGCTATTATAAAAAACAACACCAACCAACCAGAAACAACATGGATGTAGAGAAATTAGAACCCTTGTGCACTGCTGACAGGAATGTAAAATGGTAAAGCCACTGTGGAAAAGTTATGACAGTTCCTCAAATAATTAAAAATATAGAATATTTTAAGACCTAACGATTCTACTTCTGGATATACACCCCAAAAAATTGAAAGCAGGCTCTCAAGGAAATATTTGTATATCAATGCTCACAGCAACATTATTTACAATAGCTAAAATGTGAAAACAACCCAAGTATCCATCAAGAGATTAAAAGATAAGAAAAATGGGAGCACTGTTGCTTAAGCATCCCACTCTGCATTTCGGCTCAGGTCACGATCTCATGGTCATGGGATTGAGCCCCGTGTCGGGCTCCACCCTGACTGAGGAGGATGCTTGGGATTCTCTCTTCCCCACACCTCTCTCGCTGCCCCTCCCCTGCCCTCACACTCTTTCAAATAAATAAATATTAAAAAAATAAATAAAAGATAAGCAAAATGTGGTATATATACATACTATAGAATATTATTCGGCCTTAAAAAGGCAGGAAAGTGCAATATACTAAAACATGGATGAACTGAACATCATGCAAAGGGAAATAATCCAACCACCAAAAAAAAAAAAAAAAAACTGTGTAATTCACTTATATGATGAGGTACTTAAGAGTAGTAAAATCAAAGACAGAAACTATAATGGTGATTGCCAGAGGCCAGGGGAGGGTGTGTGTGTGAAGAGTTTGTATATATATATACACACACACAGGAGGAGAGTGTGTGTGTATTTATATTTATATATATGAATATCTGATCTGAATGAAGAAACACATTCTAATCTGTACATATAAAATATAAAACAGACAACATAATCTAAAATTTCTGAATATTAAAAAGTTAAAAAGAAAAACTCTGAGAAAACAGTTGCCTCATTTATGACAAAAAGTCAATACAGAAATTAACAAAATACTAAAAATGTAATGGAAACATGGGCAAAGAATATAAAGCAAATAATTACATAAATACATGCTAAAATAAACATGAAAATGTTCAACCTCACTAGTTGACCTTATTTAATTAAGAAATGCCAATTAACACATTAAGACGTTGTTGTTGTTTTCTATCAGAGTTTTACAATGCCCAGTTTTGGAGAGGGTATTATAAAAGAAATATTCTGAGCACTGTTGGTGAGAATGTGAACTGGTATAATCCATCAGAAAAACAACTGAGCAATGTATATCAAGAGCTTTACAACTGCACAACTTTTTGACCCTACTTTTGCACTCCTAGACATTATTTAAGTAAATAAGCAGAGATGTTTGCATGAACCAGAATGTTCACGATGCCTCTTTTAATAATGCAAATAAATCTAGGAAGAAAATAACAACCAATAATTAAAGAATACTGTTGAATATTCCTTTCTCTGAAAGACAAATGCCATACAATTTCACTCACATGTGGAATTTAGGAAACAAAACAAATAAAGAAAAAAGAGACAGAAAGATATTTTGTTTTTTAATCTTTTTTTTTTTTTTTTAAGTAAAGTTTATTTTGAGAAAAAGAATCCCAAGCAGGCTCCGTGCTGTCAGTGCAAAGCCCAACAGTGGGGCTCAATCCCATGAACCATGCAATCATGACCTGAGCTGAAATCAGGACTTGGATGCTT
Organism: Hyaena hyaena; assembly: GCF_003009895.1. Classification (NCBI taxonomy): domain Eukaryota; kingdom Metazoa; phylum Chordata; class Mammalia; order Carnivora; family Hyaenidae; genus Hyaena; species Hyaena hyaena. The sequence goes on along the minus strand of NW_024081084.1, from coordinate 335,007 downwards.
GACCAACTAAGCCATCCAGGGCTCTCCCCTTTTTTCAGAAAGTTTATTTACTTTGAGAGAGAGAGAGGAGGCTCTTAAATACAGAGAACAAACTGGTGATTGCCAGAGGGGAGGTGAGTTGGAGGGATGGGTGAAATAAGGGGATGAACCGTACAATAACTTTTTTTTTAAATTTATTTTTATTTAGAGAGAGAGAAAGAGAGAGAGACAGACAGACAGACAGAGAGATGGAGAGCAATCAGAGGAGGGGCAGAAAGAAAGGGAGACAGAATTCCAAGCAGGCTCCACGCTTGTCAGCACAGAGCCCGATGCGGGGCTCACACTCAGGAACTATGAGATAATGACTGGAGCCAAAACCAGAAGTCAGATGCTTGACAGAGTAACTCAGTCACCCCCAAGACTACACTTATCTAGATGACCACAGGGAAATGTAAAGAATTGCTGAATCATACTGTACACCTGAAACTAATAACACAGTACTTTAATTAACTTGAATAAATTTTTTTTAAAAAAGAAAAGTTCCCTATGCTGAGATCTCAAAATACTTCAGGTGCTAGATGGCTATACCCTAGGCAAAGATATCAAGGTAGAGCTCTATTTCAAATAACTTAAGAAAAAAAAATATGAGTCAGAGAATTCAAGAAGGGAAATGTACAGAGTAGGAGTGATCAGGATAATGAAGTAGTAATGACAATCCTAGAACTGTGAGGCACTATCCAGCAAACGCAGACATGATGGTTTTTATCCCTTATCCACCAAAGATTTCCATGTCCCTTTAACCAGCCCTGTCCTCACATCTTATATATGCAATCCCGAGACTTTAATGAGAAACAAAGGATTTCACAAGTAGAAATTGATATAAATTGCTTTCAGTTAGACTTAAGGTAACTATTCTTAGGCTCTGTTTATATCCAACTAAAAGGGACATGTGGTGATCACAAATAACAACAAATTATCCATGTTCCATTTGTAGGATGATGAAAAAAATCTGAATAAATGCACAGAACTGGCAATCATCTTTTACTTTCTGAGAACTTACTATGTTTAAGAAACCAAGCTAAATGCTGGGCAAACCAAAGTGAAAAACTATACAATGATTAAAGCAAATGAAAACCTGGACCCAAATATTTTTTGAATTTTTAAACTTGGCTATCATTACTATAAAAAATAATAGAGAAAATGTTTTCTTTCTGGTGCTTATTCAAACAGCACAGCTCTAAAATTATCAGCTTATACAGTGTGTGAACTATTCAAGTTCTCTGCTGACCTTATAATGATTCTACTACCACAGTAAACAAGTACAGAAGGTCTTTTTTTGGAGATTGAACATGATGTAACTTAAATTTCAAGGTTCTTTAAAAACAACTATTAGAATAACTAAAGCACTGATATTATTAAAATAAAAACCTAAAGAAAACTGGTCTGTATGTCACACAATGCCACTGCAAAACAGAAACACATGTATCATTGATAACAGATAAGTAAAATAAGAAACATCTATGGGGCGCCTGGCTGGCTCAGTGGGTGGTAGAGAATGTGACTCTTGATCTCAGGGTCCTGAGTTCAAGCCCCCTATTGGGGGTAGAGTTTACTTAAAAACAAGCAAAAAAGAAATAAACCTAAATGTTCTGCAACTTTAAAATCTGCTAAAATTTAATGTTACAATTTAAAAACTAAAATATGATTTAGTTACATACTGCTGTAACTAAAATATTTGCCTATACCCCTAGGATAAATAAGAAATTGAAATACAGTAGTTAAATTTGCTATATAACTAACTCGTCAATATTCAATTCTCCAGTCAACTTTAAAATCACTTACATAAGTCTGACTCTTCAAAACTAAGTTTATTTTAAAAAGAGAGAAAAATATATACCTTTAAACTAGGAGTATAAAATCAGGCACCTAATAGAACTGCAAAGAAAACAGGTGAGCCATAGGCACAAGCAGTTGCCCTTACATATTACCATGAAAATCTACATGACCAGGGTTGTAATACCTAATATGGACTCCACAAAGGCATTAAACTTACCTCTGTCCAATAAGTCTTCATCTGCCACATTTAGTAAAACAACAATTAACTTCCAGATACACAATTTTAAATGTGGTTAACTTGAATGAGATGTGGTTCCCCACACCCCACCCCCATTTAGAAGGTTAAAATCTGATCCAGCATAAAAAGCTGTGACTTTTACTTGGGCAGCCCTTGTTGACTAAGTGTTAAAAAAAAGGCACTTGCCATTATAACAGGATAAAACTAACGCCTCAAAGTGTTACCGACTCAGGCCTTTTAACAAATTTGTTAACACTATTAGTTATATTACTCCACCTTTCTCTTAGTGTGAACTGGTATCAATTATTTAGCCAATTTTATTATGTTATTAAAATACCTGCTGATTAAACATGAACCAAAGTGTCACTTAAAGAAATGTAAAATACATAGTATCACTGAACAGCAATGTTCTAAAACTATCTAAAAATATAAAGTTATCTTGGGAAATGACATAAAACATTTCGTTAAAAAGTTGTTCTAAAATTAAAATATTACACAGGCTTCACTTTTATAATGGTTGTTTAAAGGTGTATATTTGTTCCTGCATCATAGAATTATTTTTAAAAGTGGGTTAAAATGTGTATTTTCCAAAAAAGAGAAAATAAATTTTATTAACATATAAAGGTGACTACATTTCAAAAACAAAAGAAAACCTAATCATATACTGAATAGTTGAAAGAAAACATTTTTTAATGTATAGTATCCAATGTAACTCAAAATTAACAAGTTCTGTCAAAAATTTTTAAAAATTTGATGAATGACCTTCAGTTTCTGCAATTGAAACAGCCTTAAAAAAAAAAAAAAAACACCAGGTGACCACAAAAGAGGCGAATTCAAACATCTACAAATAACTACTATGGTATTGTTTATCTCCTATCCAGCAAGGTAAGAAACAACCTTTTAATACTTTAATTTTGTGAGTATTAAACAACTAGTGTGAAAAACAAGCTGCATGTAAACTATTTCTACTGCCTGAGCTTCAATGACTAGCTGAGGCAACCTGTTATAGGAGGTGTTAATTGGCAATAGGAGTACAAGTCAGAAGCATGTTCCCCATCGTCCTAACCCAGCAAGGCTAGGTCATTAAAGTGGAAATGAATTCTTTCATGTCGACTTAACCCCTTCAATGCATGATTTCAGCTGTTTTCTCTCAATTAATTTAAAAACTTGTTACTTTTTAGAGTTAAAAAAAAAAAAACATTTCCCCCAAAAAGGTCCTTTGGCTAACAGTTCCAATGACTATATTATTCAGAAGAGAAGAATAGAATAAGTTAATTGCAATGTAAAATTGCAACTCTCCCTTCTGAAAAACATATAAACTAGTTATATTTGCTTGTTTTAACACTGTAAAGAAGATACAGTGTTTAGAAACAGCTTGGAAACATTTAATCATGTAAGATTTTGATTTACATTTCCATTTAAGGATCCAACTGTCCTATGGTGATGACTTAATCACCTTACCCTTAGGATAGGGTAATATTAATTTTTTCAACCCTATAAGGTCCATACAAAAATCCTCAATTTAAATATGTTTTGAAATATATATGAGTTAAACACCTTTCTAATTATGTTTTATCATTCTGATAAGGTGCATAGTCACAGCATATCCTAATGACTGGTTGCCAAAAAGCCTAAATTCCTTTTATGGAATGATCTCAGAGGTTTCCAGATGGCACATTAATTCTTAAGGAAAAAATATACAAAAAGGAAAGAAAAATAAGAATGAAAATATCAAAATAATGATGCATTGCTTTTGAAATGCTGTATTTATAAATATTAATATTCTTATATATTTTTAAGCATTACAGGCATTTTAAATGAATTGTATAAATAATTCAATTAATTCAGTTGTATAAATATTCTAAATATGACAATTAAATTAACATACTTATGTTATATTTTACATCTCTGAGTAACCCTGAAAATATTTCCTTTAATAAAAATAGTAAGAGTAAGAACTAAATATTAGAAAACTTACAATACCTAAAACTATGTACTTTGTGATCAATAAAAAATTACCAACATGACCCCATATGGACATAATTTCATCCACCGTTGTAATATAGCTGGACTCTTGAGTAACTACAACTAAAAATATGCTTATTAGAAACTTGGTGAGCAAGGGCTGAGATAATAATGCACAATATAATGGTCCAAGGATATAAAAAATAGAAGTTATACTACACCCAAATCTATACTCCTTTCCTTACCTAACCCTACTCTTCTTCCAAGTCTTGCAATTTGACAAACTCCGTTCCTCTAGGTAAATGGATTTTCTTTCCCTAGGTCTACTGACCTCCAATATAGTAAACCTAAGTAGCTACCATGGAACCAGTACTTTGAGAATATAAAAATTTCAGTGGGGAAAAAGGCAGTAGGGTGATGCTTCAATAGTAAGCGAGAGGGTGAAACGACATTATTACCCGGTTATAAGGACAACTGATCAAAGTAATAAAGGATCTGGAGGCCTAATACATACAGCCCAATGGGACATTTCCTTCTAAGATACTCACTTTGAAATAATTTTTACCTACTACTTAAAAATATGTGTGGGAAATATACCGTAGGCACCAATCATTTTAGACGTCTATGAAATATGTCCCTCCAGAATAGGGATCTACTATCTCCCACTCTGGGTTACTTTCACTCTGCCCCAGAGCAATGAGGAAGAAGCAAGCACAATGCTTGACTACCTTTGTTATACAGAAGCATCATTCACAGAAGATCAGTTAGTCAAACTTCAGAAACCATAAGATAACTACAAATGTTTAAGAGTAGCTAAAACATGGTGTCTTTTAAAGCTGGAAATTAATACCCAGAATCAAGCAGAACCTTCCATGTCCTACAACAGAACATTAAGTTATCAAAACTGTTCCACAATAGACCCTAATACTAACTAGGTCTCACTTTAAAATTGTTGTAGTCATGGGTGCCCCTTTTTTCTTTTACAATGTTTGATGTTACTATTTATTTATGAATTTAAATTACAAAACATGTAAAACGTAAGTCAGCCACAAACTGGTTATTTTGGGAAGTACCTCATAATCTATTAGCCCTCCTTCTGAATTAGTACACAATGCCAAGTATGGTATGTTACACGAACACACACAGAATGTATGTTTTTATTTATTCACACAACAACCACAGTAGAGAGCCTACTTGCTGGCTATACAAAGGCAGACAAGCCCCCACCCTTGAAAGGTTTATAAACTAGAAGGTAGGCAAGAAAGAGACAAAATTATAAATGCAACACAGTAGGTTAAGTGTAAAAATAGAGGCATATACAATGGGCACAAAAGTCAGAGCAATCTACTTGATAAAATCTTTCCATCGGCTAAGAATTAAAGAGTATGCAGAACTTTTCCAAGCAAAAATGGGAGAGGAATATCGGGAAAAGGCATTCCAAGGGGAAAAAAAAAAAAAAAAAGACACACTGAAAGGTACAGTTAACAACTTGCATATTACTATTCAAAGCTTTTTAAACAATAAAATGGGCTGACTAAAGCAGGAGTTCTTAAATTAAATATAAGTTAATAGTGCTTCAATTTCAATGGGTGTTTTTCTGAGGATAGGACTTTTTTAAAAAGGCCATCTTTAAAAGAAGTACTTTTTCTTATCCATGCTCTTCCCTTCGCAAAAAATATTTAGCACTTTAGAATATAAATCATACAGTCTGGAATTCTCTGACATGCTTTAAAACAATATACAGTTATAAAACAGTAAAGACGATGTGTTTTTCTATATAAAATGTTATAATATGTAGTGTTTCTCTGATTTATAGAATTTGTACAAATATTAAATCTAAGGCTAAGGACAATTTCCCTTTCACATATAGTTCTCAGAACAAAATACTGTCTTAACAAACAGTATCATAAAAAGCTGATTACCCGACATGTAAGCAATGGGTACTACTGGAAAAGAAGACACAGAGTTCAAGGCTAGGATTAGCTGGATCACTAATCAAAGGAGCTGAAGAGTAAGTGGATGGTACTGTGATCAGCTGTTAGCGTCACTAAATGTTTAGCCATAAAAGCCAGGCCCTAGAGGTGTTTACACAGAATACTAATAACCTGGCCTGTTTATAGTGTATCGTGCTTTGTATTTTTCAAATATGTTATTTTTATCATATCATAAAAAAAAGACAAAGAACAATATATGAAAGCACCCTATACAAGAGAGGAAATCCAAAAAAAAATGGGTGAATGTAGGAAAAAAAGAAAAAAGACAGGAAAGCTCTGTCCAACACACTATGTATGACATGTACCACGTATATGATGAATAAACGAGGTGTGGTTCTAGTCCTTGAAATGTATGTTGGAGACAGATAATACACAAATAAAAATAGAAATGAGTGTATAATTGTAAATTGAATTTGGTATCAAAAAACTAGGAAAGAGCATAAGCTTTGGAGATGTAATAAAAACACGGCCTATTTTCAAAGAGCTTTTCCCAGAAAGCAAATAAGAAATAAACATGGAAGCCAGTGGTTCCTAAGAATCACTAAGAATTGTTTTATTCCTTAGAATGCCCTGGAGGGCTTAAAAATCTGATGCCTGGGCCCACCCTCAGAGACTCTGATTTAAATTGCTCTGGGGTGAGGCTCAGGAATCTTTTTTTATTTTTTAGCATTCCAAGTGATTCTAACATACAGCCAATGTTGAGAACCACTGATACAAACATAGAAACCGAAGGATTTTATTATTTTGAGGTTACTGAAATGATTGGAGTAAGTTTGTCTGGCTAACTAACTAGGAATTTCAGGGATCCGGAGCCAATCGCCAAACCAATCAAATACATTATAATAGGATTTTATTATAATCTCAACTCAGAGAAATGCAATGGTTTTACAAAGTGCTGCAGTAGGAAGTGAGAGATCAATCAGGTTTGAAGACATCATGTATGATAATTACTGCTATCCACCAAGTATTTCTGGTCCTTCTCTCTAGCACATAATAGGACTGCACCTCCTTGACCTCTTGAATTTAGGTGTGAACATGTGACTTGTTTCAGCCAATGAAATATAGTGGTGACCTGTCATTTCCAGTCAAAGGTTTTTAAGAGCCAGAGCTCAATGGTAACATTCTGTCAGCTTGAGTCCCAGGGTAAGGGTGACGCCACCGAGTGGCACCAAGCTAATCCAGGACAGGCATACAGCATGAGTGAAAAAGAAAACTTTGTATTTTTAGGTCACTGAGATGTATGCGTTCTTGAAGCATAACTCAGCCTTCCTGACTGACACACCATATAAGACTTCCAAAGGAAGTAGATTATTTAAGCAGTTGGAAGGGAAGTTAAGAAGCACGATTCAGGGGTGCCTAGCTGGCTCAGTTGGAAGAGCATGCAATATTTGATCTCAGAGTCATGAGCTTGAGCATCACACCAGGTATAAAGATTATATTAAAAAAAAAAAGAAGAAAAAGTTCAACTCATTAAACAATGGCGGTAAAGGGCATTTGTTTCAAGAGAATGAGTCATGAATGAATAGAAGCAGAATGACATGGGAATTACAAAATAGTATAATATGACCAGTTTAAGATATGAGAAGATTGGAACAAGAGAAAGCTGGAAAAAGACAACTCACAAAGGACCAAAAATCTAGACAAGAGATCAACTCAAAGAAGGATCAAGGTAACCAACCATTCCACAAAGCAGTGCACATACTAGTCTTTTTTCTGCCCTGTTACACCTACGCGAGAAGGCCCATTTTCACCAATAACAATGACATTCTATTACACATATCATTTTAAAAAGCTCCCAGGTGATTCTGATCCACTTTCAGGAGAGATGGCCCTCCCCTTTCCGCAACCCCTCAAGAATCACTACAGTTTGGCTTGAGGACTGTAATTTTATCCTACAGTGAAGATGACAAAACCTTACAAAGGATATTTAAACATATGAATAAAATAATCAGTTCTACATCTTGAAAAGGACTTGCATTTCTGGTAGTAGCAAGATTTACTTAGGGATACTGTGACAAGAAAGGTACAGATAAGAAATTATGTAAAGGTCCGAATTAAGCAGAGGCAATGACAGAAGAAATACATTGAAAAGACTTTCAGACAGACCCCACACTACAAATCTTGACGACTAACTATATAGAGGAAATGGAGTAGTACACTGTGACTCCATGTTTTTCCTGGGGAAGCAGAGCAAATACCAATACCATTAATTGAGACAGGTAATACCTTCAAGCCATATCCAAAATCTCTGTGCTGTCAGCACAGAGCCTGAATCATGGATCAATCCCACAAACTGAAATCATGACCTGAACCAAAGTCAGATGCTTAACTAAGCCACCCAGGTGCTCCTGCCGACCTTTTTTTTGGTTTGTTTTTTACTTAAATATTTTAAGTAATATTTTTAACACTAAAGCACCTGACCAAAAGGACTTGCAGTTCCCTCTGATAAAAAGAATATAAATGAAATTTACTTCTTAATGATACACACATGATATTTTTATTCTTTTTGGAAAATAGCATCTACTTTGAAATGTCTTCTCTTACCAAATGCTAAAATAATCTTTCATTAACCAACAAATATGTCTTTTACTTCAGGCAAGAAAACATTCACAGTTCAGAGTACATTGTGCCCTGCTGGTCTCTCTAACCTGTCTCCAGCCTAGATAGCAGTGGACTCTCCAGGCAGGCCCTGAGTGCTCCTTAGCTCCACTAGATTTTCTTTACTACAAACTCTTTTCCTTATTATGTCATTAAGTCTCCATTAAGTAAAACACTCTGTAAGGGCTTTGCCTTCACTTGTTTGTAACTCCACACAGCATCTAGGTGGGTGCTCTGCACCATACTATTGCTCCCTCTTGGAATATCTTAATAGAAAAATCAAAAAGTTAAGAGAAGGCTATGGACGTAATTGAAAGAATTCCACACTAGATAAAGATTACCCAACACCCACAAAAAAGATGCTCAATAAATAACTCTTCAATCTCTTTATAAATAAATGCAGTTTTAGCTTTTATTTTTGATCACTATCTCACCCACAAACATGCCAGCAGGCATTCTGATGCCTCTGTGAGCCAAGCATGCATGAAAATGCCAAAGGCAATCCTTTGCTTGTGTGGTCTCCATTAAGAACTTTAGATCCCTTCTCCCAGAAAGATAAATATATCCAAGAGGCAGAATAAATGAAAAGCGACAGAAAAGGAAATTAAGATACCTGAAACACACTAGAAAGAGAATAAGAGATTAAGACAGTAAACCAAATTGGTAGCAGACTGGGCACAGGGGTTGTTCACTTGGAGAGCTCATCTGTCTTAGGTCTAAGAGTAGAAAGTTGCTTTCCTGGGTGTGAGAGAGGTCAAGGACACTCATAAGGCAGCAACTGAGAGGAAGAGAGCCAAGTGAGAACTATCCAAAGTGTGAACAACTAATGTTTTTTCTAACTAATCATTGTTATTTTGTTACTTTTAAACTTTGTTTCTTTTAAACTTATAAAATAAGAGGTACAAAAAGATGTAATAAATAATGTAATACACTTATTATCCAGCTTATGAAATACATCAGTAAAACAGTTGGGCTGAAGCTCTTGTGTGATCCTCTCTGACTGACTGCATCCTCCCCATACCCCTAATATACCCACAACTCTAATTTTGATGATTATCATGCATTTCTTTATACTTTCACTATATAAAAATAAATATACATAAATGAAATATAGTATTATAATATTTTTTTAAATTGTATACACAAACTTCATATACAATGTATTATTCCTCCACTTGCTTTTTTCATTATATTAGTATGGATTAATCATGTTGGTATGTGAAAATCACCTACTTTACAAAATTCCACTGTTAAGCAAAATTATATACACATTCTCCTACCGATGGACAATAGGCTGTTTTCAATTTCTTGATATTATGAAATAGAGATCAGCAAACTACAGCCTGTGGGTGAGCCAGCTGACTGTTTCTGAAAATGAAGTTTTATTGGAACAGAGCCAGGCCCATTCATTTTTTTCTTTTTTTTATTACATATGGCTGCTTTAATACTACAGTTGCAGAGCGGAATTGAATAATTGCAACAAAGACCATTTGGTCGACGAGCCTAAAATGTTTACTATCTGGCCCTTTAAGAAAAGGGTAACAACCCCTGTTATAAACAATGCTGTTATGAATGTTCCTGTATCCATGTGGGAGACTTTCACCAGGGAACATAATTAGGAAAAGATCTGCTAGGTTGTAAAGCAGGCAAACCTTTACCATTACTAGATTTTACAAAGGTGATTATATGCTTTTATAGTTTTTTTTTAATAGTTTATATTCATGCTTCTTATGATGTTTGTCTCTTTTGCTCATTTACAAATGGACATCTTCTTTCTGGTTTCTTATATATACTGGTAACTAGTGTTTTCTCAACCATATGTTAGAAACCACTTTCCCAATTTGTGGCTCACCATTTTGCTTTGTAACCTTCTTCATGTCTCAGCTGAGACATACCTCATCTGAAAACTGAGGATAACAACAAAACCCAACTTTGTACAGTTGTTGTAAAGAGTATATGAGTTTAATATATTTAAAGTACTTAGAACAGTGTCCGGCACATGTAAGTGCTCCACAAATGCTAACTGTTTATTCTATAGTGGTGTTTTTGGAGGAAAATGAATTTTATTTTCCAATGTAAATTAATTTACCAATCTATCCTGTTAGTATTAATGCTATCATGTTTAAGAAATCCAGCCCTACACATTCAATTTTATGTACCCATAAAGCAATACAGGTCTCAACCTATCTTGTTTATTTACTCCCTCTGAATGATAAGAATGGCACTTTCAGTTAACATGGTTTCAACTAATTATTCATTTTTTTTTAATCTAAAAAAATTTTTACAGTTTTTGAGACAGAGAGAGACAGAGCGTGAGCACGGGAGGGGCAGAGAGAGAGGGGCAGACACAGAATCTGAAATAGGCTCCAGGCTCTCAGCTCCCAGCACAAAGTCCGACGTGGGGCTCGAACCCACGAACCGCAAGATCATAGCCTGAGCCAAAGTCGGATGCTTAACTGACTGAGCCACCCAGGAGCCCCTAATTATTCAATTTCAATGTATTTTTTTCAGTACAATTTTAATATTGATCTCTATAAAGTTCAAGCGGAAAACAGAACCGCATTTAGAATGTAGTCCAAGACAAATTTTTCCCATTAAAAAGTAAATAAAAGAGAGATCTGCTTGTATCCAAGATGTAGTAACAGAGACTAAATTTACATTCCCACTTAAAACAAATAAAAAACAGATAAAACTATATAAAACAGCAGTTTGTAAGACACGGTTGATCAGTCAACAAAGGACTGTGATTTCTTTTTTTTTCTTTTCTTTTTTTAAATTTATTTCTGAGAGACAGAGAGACAGCATGAGCAGGGGAGGGTCAGAGAAAGAGGGAGACACAGAATCTGAAGCAGGCTTCAGGCTCTGAGCTGTCAGCACAGAGCCTGACACAGGGCTCAAACCCACGAACCATGAGATCATGACCTGAGCCAAAGTCAGCCGCCCAACCAACTGAGCCACCCAAGCACCCCAACGCTGTGATTTCTGAGAACTGGGAAACACAGAGATGAGTCTTACTACCTCCCAAGCTTACTGCCTTAAGACAGTTTCCAGGCTACAGTGCAGGGGAAGGAAAACAGGCAGAGTCTAGTGGACCCTCTGAGTTGAGGTGATGGAGCTGAGATTACTGTGAGACCAAAGCAGCTCAAGCTATCAGGACAGAGTACTGATAATAGCTGACAAAACAGCTGCTAAGAGAGAAAACCCTAGAGACCTTGAGGTTCCTCCTTGGGTATTCAGCTGAGTGCTGATAAGCACATGTGTGTGAAAAACTACCCAAAGCTGAGGAAAGAACCACCCTAAAGGATTAGAGAAGAGAATACTTACCTCTTACATAGCACTGGATATAGTGCCAGTTCCCACCAAGAAAACCGAAAAATGTCCAAATGCAAAGGCATTGATTAGACAGAAGGGTCTTGCCTCAATAGTGGAATATAATGAGCCCCAAACTAAGCACTGCTCTAGATTCACCTAAAAATTTTTAAAAGCTAAACTAGAAAGAATCAAACAGATTCAAGTAACTTACTGCATTCCATAACAAATATCAAGAATATTTATGAGAATAAAAAACAGCCAGCATTCAAGGCAAAATTCACTTAGGCACTAGTGAAAAATGACCAGGCATGCAAAGGAGATCAATCAATAGAAACCAATTCAGAACTGACAAAGATGTTAAAATTAACAGACAACGATACTAAAATGTTATTTTAATTGTTAAAAAGTAGAGATATGGAAGACATAAAATGACCAAGTAAAAGTTCCTGAGGTGAAAACTATAATTACGTCAGTAGTAATAAGATAAAGCAGGGGTGAATTTTGACAGGCTTGGTGGAGCTTTAAACTCTAGGGTGTCCATGGGTAACCAAAAGGTGAAAAAACATTGTTTAGATAAAAAATACACTGGATGAAATAAATATACTGGAAGATTAAATCTTGCACAAGACAAAATGAGTTAACCTGAAGACACAGCAATAAAAAATGAAACAAAGAAACCAAAAAGATACGAAAAAAATTAACAGAGCCATAAATGAACTATAGGTCAACTAAAATAAGAAAAAATATACATGTCTTTGGGATCCTTGAATGGTGGATGATTGGTAAGAGAAAAGAAATATTTAAAGTAATATCAAAATTTGTTGAAACTTGATGAAAATAATACCTATCGATACAGGAGTCTCAAAGAATCACAAACACAAGAAACATGAACAACATCAATACAGAGCATACCATAACTAAAAACCAGTGATAAAGAGAAAGATCTTAAAGTATTATAGGAAGGAGAAATATAGAGATCAACAAAACAGAATTAAAAGTTCAGATATAAATCCTAACATTAGAAGTCTACAGGTCTCTGACAAAGGGACCAACACAATTCGTTGGGAAAAGAGTTTTTTTCAATGGTGCTGAGAATATTTACATGCAGAAGCATGATCCTCACCTCACACCATCACAAAAATAAATTTAAGACCTAAAATCATAAAACTCTTAGAAGACAACTGAAGAGTACTTTTTCATGAACTTTCATTAGACCGTGATTTCTTGGTGCAACATCAAAGGCACAAGTTATAAAAAAGAAAACTGATACACTGGACTTCAATAAAGGTGAAAAAATTTAGTGTTTCAAAGGTCACCATCAAGAAAGTGAAAAGACAGCCCATGGATTCAAAGAAAATGTTTGCAAACTATATAAAGGAGCTTATATATATAATATATATTTAAACCTTTAATAGAAAATATGTAAAAAATAATATTTACAATTCAATATTAAAAAGAAAAATAACCAGATTACTTAAATGGGCAATAGACCAGCATGTTAAAAATGTTGTGTCCTGGGGTGCTTGGGTACTCAGTCAGTTTAGCATGCAACTCTTAATTTCTGCTTAGGTCATGTCTCAAGGTCACAGAGCCTGCTTGGGATTCTCTCCCCACTCTCTCTGCCCCCCCTTCCCCCCCCACCCCCCCCCCCACTCACATGCCAAGGGCTTGGGAGAGAGGGAAATGAGAAATGAGGAATTGTTTAGTAAGTACAGAGCTTCTGTCTGGGAAGATAAAGAAGTTCTGGAGATGGATGGTGGTGATTGTACAACAGTGAGAATATACCTAATGCCACTGAACTGTACACTTAAGAAGGGTTAAAATGGTACAGTTTATGTTACGTGTATTTGAGAAAAATTGGTAAATAGTAATATGATAGATTTAAATGTAATCATATCAATAACTGTATTAAATGTAAATGACCTAAATATCTCAATTACAAAGCCAAGACTGGGGCACCTGGGTGGCTCAGTTGGTTAAGCATCCAACTTGATTTCGGCTCAGACATGATCTCACAGTTTGTGAGTTTGAGCTCTGCATCAGGCTCTGCTCTGATGGTGTGGAACCTGCCTGGGATTCTCTCCCTCTCCCTCTCTCTCTGTCCCTCCCCCACTGTGTGTTTGTGTGTGTGTCTCAAAATAAGTAGAAAGGAAAGAAGGGAGGGAGGGAGGGACGGAGGGAGGGAGGGAGGGAGGGAAGAAAAAAGAAAGAGAGAGAGAGAGAGAGAGAGAGAGAGAGAGAGAGAAAGAAAGAAAGAAAGAAAGAAAGAAAGAAAGAAAGAAAGAAAGAAAGAAAGAAAACATAAAAAGCTAAGATTACCAAACTGGGAGGGAGGGAGGGAGGGAGGGAGGAAGGAAGGAAGGAAGGAAGGAAGGAAGGAAGGAAGGAAGGAAGGAAACATAAAAAGCCAAGATTACCAAACTGAATTAAAGACAAATAAGACCCACCTATATGCTGCTTACAAGAAAGGTACAAGTAGGTTAAATAAAAACCCAAATAAGTTCACTAGAAAAAATGTGCCACATTACCACTAATCAAAAAGAAAACTGGAATTTCTATATTAATAACAATTTAAAGAAGTTCCTTATATAACAATAAAGGGTCAATATGATCATCTCAACAAAAGCAAAAAAAGGTAACAAAATCCAATATCCATTCTAGATGAAAACTAAGTAAAAATAATAAGGAATTTCTGTAACCTGATAAAGTACATCTATTTAAAAACATATAGCTGATACACTTGACGGTTAAAGAATGAATGCTTTCCCTAAGATTAGGAACAAGACAGGAAAGCCCACTTTTACATCTATTTGATATTTTTATTTTACTGCAGGTTCCATTCAGTTCAACAAAAAAAAGGAATAAAAAGCATCCAGATTTGAAAGAAAGAAGTAAAACTGTCTGTTTTACAGACAACATAACCAATGAAATAAAATTACTCTTACAATAGCATCAAAAATATGAAATATGACATAAATACGAAAGAATGTAAAAAATTCTATACACATGGGGCTCCTGGGTAGCTCAGTCGGTTAAGCGTCTGACTTCGGCTCAGGTCATGATCTCACGGTTCATGGGTTCAAGCCCCATGTCAGGCTCTGTGCAGACAGCCAGCTCGGAGCCTGGAGCCTGTTTCAGATTCTGTGTCTCCCTCTCTCTCTCTGACTCTCCCGTGCTCACATGGTCTCTCTCTCTCTCTCTCAGAAATAAACTTAAAAAATTTTTTTTTAAATTCTATACATTTAACCATTACAAAAAATTGCTGAGAAAAATTTAAACCTTAATAGAGATATACATACTGTGTTCAAAAAAGTTTACTTCTTCAATATAATTCTAAAGGTTTTATTTCAAACAAGCAACAGCATCGAAAATACTAAAGAAAAAAAATTACACCAAAACTCATAATATGCTTCCATAATTCATATAACTTTAAGATCTACAGCCATCTCTAAATAGTATTAGAGCCTTTTTAGATCTCTGTTACTCACCAATATTCCAATATATCATAAAATATTCCAATACAATGTTATATTAACAACAGTGACCTTTTAATTCAATATATTATAAGTCCTAGCCACAAGAAATAAAAGGCATCTAAATTGGAAAAGTAAAGTTGTCACTATTTGTAGTAACATGATGCTATATACAGAAAAACTTAAGAGTCCAACAAAAAACGATTAGAATAAATAAATTCAATAAAGCTGCAAGATACGAAATTAAAATGTTCTCTTTCTATAAACTATTATCTGTCAGAAAGAGAAATTAAGAAAATAATCCCATTTTCAATTGCACCAAAAGAATAAAATACCTAGAAACAAATTTAAGCAAGGAGGTGAAAAGCCTGTACTCTGAAAACTGTAAGACACTGATGAAAGAAATTAAAGATGACACAAATAAATGGCAAGATATACCATGCTCATGGATTGGAAAAATTAATATTGTTAAAATGTCTACACTATCCAAAGCATCTACAGATTAAATTCAATCCCTACCAAAATACCAATGACATTTTTCATAAGACTAGAACAAATAAGTAATCCATTGATTTGTAAGGTTTATGTAGAACCATAAAAACCTGAATAACCAAAGCAATCTCGATAAAGAACAAAAAAACGTTGAAGATATAATGCTCCAAGTGCAAACAATACTACAAAGTTATAGTAGTCAAAGATATATGGTACTGGCACAAAAATGGACACACAGATCAATGGAACAGAATAACGAGCCCTGAAATAAACCCACATTACACATTTAATCTACAACAAAGAAGGCAAGAAACAATGGAGAAAGAACAGTCTTTTCAATAAATGATATTGGGAATATTGGACAACTACATGCAAAATAATGAAACAAGGCAACTTTCTTATACCATATACAAAAATAAACTCAAAATAGATTAAAGACCTAAATGTAAGACTGCAAACAATAAAACTAGAAGGAAACATAGACAGTAAGCTTTTGGACATCAGTCTGAACAGTATACTTTTTGGATGTCTCCTCAGGCAGGGGCAACAAATGCAAAATAAACACATGGTACTACATCAAAATAAAAAGCTTGTGCATAGCAACCATAAAAATTTTTTAAAAACAAAAAGGCAACATACTGAATGGGAGAAGATATTTACAAATGACATAAATGATAAATGGGGGCTAATATCCAAAATATATAAAGAATGCACACAACTCAATATCAAAAAACAATCTAATTTAAAAATGGGCAGAGCACATGAATAGATATTTCTACAAAGAAAACATACAGATGGCCAAGAGACACATGAAAAGATGCTCAACACCACTAATCATCAGAAAAATGTAAATCAAAACCACAATGAGATATCATCTCATACCTGTCAGAATGGCTATTATGAAAAAAGACAAGAAATAACAAATGTTGGCAAAGATGTGGAGGGAAAGGAACCCTTGTGGATTGTTGGTGGGAACTTAAATTAATGCAGCTACTGTGAAAAATAGTATGGAGGTTCTCCCCAAAATTAAAACTACAAATGTCCTATGACCTAGAAATTCCACTCCTCAATATGTATCCAAAGAAAACAAAAACACTATTCAAAAAGATATATGCATCCCTATGTTCAATGCAGCATTATTTACAATAGCTAAAATATGGAATCAACCTAAGCATTCATCCATAGATGAATGGATAAAGCTGTGGTATATATGCAATGGAAAATAGCTCAACCACAAAAAAGAATCAAATCTTGTTATTTGCAACAAAATGGATGGACCTAGATGATATTATACTAAGTGAAATACGTCAGAGAAATACCATATAATCTCACTTACATGTGGAATCTAAAAACAAAGCAAATGAATAAAACAAGTTAGAAACAGACTCTTGGATACAAAGAACAATCTGGTGGTTGCCAAGGAAGAAGGGTGGAGGGCGAATGGGCAAAATAGGGGAAGGAGATTAAAAGGTACAAACTTCTAGTTATAAAATAAATTGTATGTGAGGAAGCAATGTATAGCACAGGGAACAGATTTAATATCATTATGAAAACTTCATATGGTGACAGATGGCAGCTAAATCACTTTGTAATGCAAAGAAATGCTAAATCACTATGTTGTACATCTGAAATTAATATAATGTTGAATGTCAACTACCAAAAAATAAAAAAACCAGTGACCCTGCTTAAAGAAGACCATCACGAAGAAGGCACCATGTAAGAGCATGAAATGTACAATTTTGCCAGCTGATATAAAAAAGTTCTAGATTAGCATATGAAAAGTAATCTACAGATGGCTATGTACAATTCAGAGAAGTCAAGTGAATAAAAGGTGGAAACTATCTGTACTTACAAACCTAAATTGGGCTAAGCGAAGCCTTTTGAATGTTCTGCCATAATTCAACATTAAATACAGTCCATTGCGTTGTTATGGTTTCATTATTAAAATAAGTTAACAGTAAGACTACCATCATCAACCACTCCTAATATGGGCTCCTAGCACCACTCTGGAGGTCCATTATTTAACATTACTTCTAATAATCACATAATCCTGCAAAGTGAGTACTATTGTGTCTATAGTATAAATGAGGAAGCAGGGGCTCAAAGAAGTTAACCAATGTGTGCACAGTGATCAAGGTAAGCAGTGATGCCTAAATTCAAAGCTGCCAATGTTGTAGTAAATATCTTTTCAAAAACATTAATACAAGAAACAACCTAAGTGTGTATCAATAGAAGATTGGTTAAATAAGTCATGGTTCATCCATAAAAGGCAATAGCAAACAATCACTTAAAGAAAAATAAGGTAGCTTTAGATGTCCTGAATATGGGAGGAAATAATATCCAGGATATACTATTAAGTATGTACATTCCACTGTCCAATACAGTATCTATTGACTCTATGTAGCTATTTAAATTTAAATTATTGAAGGGCCCTGGGTGGCTCAGTCAGTTAAGCATCCGACTTTGGCTCAAGTCATGATCTCATGGTTCATGAGTTCAGGTCCCACATTTAGCTCTCTGTTGTCAGCACAGAGTCTGCTTCAGATCCTGTCTTCCTTTCTCTCTACCCCTCCCCCACTGGTTCATTTTTTTCTCTCTCTCTCAAGTTAACTTTTTTTTTTTTAGATTTTTTTTTTTTTTAATGTTCTATTTATTTCTAGGAGAGAGAGAGAGAGACAGCGTGAGCAGGGAAGGGTCAGAGAGAGAGGGAGTCACAGACTCTGAAACAGGCTCCAGGCTCTGAGCTGGCAGTCAGCACAGAGCCTGACACGGGGCTCGAACCCACGAACCGCGAGATCATGACCTAAGCGAAAGTCGGACGCGTAACCGACTAAGCTACCCAGGCGCCCCTCAAGTTAACTTTTAAACTTAAATTATTTAGGGGGCGCCTGGGTGGCTCAGTCGGTTACGCGTCCAACTTTAGCTCAGATGATGATCTCACGGTTTGTGGGTTCAAGCCCTGTATTGGGTTCTGTGCTGACAGCTCAGAGCCTGGAGCCTGTTTCAGATTCTGTGTCTCCGTCTCCCTCTCTCTCTGCCCTCCTCCCTACTTGTGCTCTGTTTCTGTCTCAAAAAAAATTTTTTTTAATTAAAAAATAATAAACTTAAATTATTTAAAATTCAATGTAAAAATTTAGTCCTTCGGCCATACCACCCATATTTCATGGGCTCAACAGTCACTAGCAGATACCACATTGCACAGCTGAGTCTAACACATTTCTTTGTTCACAGAAAGTGCTACTGGACAGCACTAACACAGAGCATCTCTAGAAGGACAGAAACTGGTAACAGTGGTTGTTTCTAGAGAAGATGACAGAAAGAGCAAGGGCATTTATTCAACTTATTCTAACTTCTGAACTCTGTATGAAGTCATACTACCTATTTAAAACTACCTTGTTCAGTTCTCAAAAAAACCTCCTTGATTTATGCTAACAATATATGATAGAAGTATAAAAAACTCAGAAGTTCTGAGGCATAACAGATAAGAGATTAAGGGATAGGAAACATCTCTCCAAGACTTCCTAGAAATACTACTGACCTCTACTTTAATGTCATTAAGCATCTATGCATAATACAATTTGTATACCAACCAAAAGATTACAGAGTTCTTATTTCAGAGGAATTAAAGGAACAGGGAAAGGGAAAAAAAAAGTCAACAAAATATTATTACAGAGCTGTGGTCAAAAGGCCTAGGGGAAATTCTATTCTTTTGGGAAGGAAGGCACAGGTCATACTGTCACATCTATTTCTCTTTTCCCTTTCTTACACTGCTGTTTTATGCTCTACAGAGGACCACTTAAAAGCAAGTCTTTCAGTTCTACTGTGAAATCATTATTTTTTCCTTCAAATGTCGTAGCTACTTAATTGTCATATGCCCCAATTTCTTCACCTGTACAATGGCAACCTGTGGCTTAATCAGTGCTATTTATTAACTCCTGGATATTTCTGCCTAGGAGAGGGAACAAAAGCCAAACCTGAGAATAGAAAAGGCACAGTGGTTAGGTAATCCAAAATAACAACAAAACATTTGAATTGATACTTTTTTTTTCCCCCACTGGGAGATAGCTCAGAGAAGTTGAAGGGACTAAGGATGACAGTAATGTATGAAACTAAGAAAAATGAATAGGAACAAGATCCCAAACATCTGTTTTCTTGCATATGGATACTGTATTGTCATTCTCTCTTTCTCTTCCACAGATCTCAGCCACCATTCAGATCTTGTCTAGTTACAGAATGTGGGCTTTCATCATCGTTGCCTAATGCCTTTCTCAAGGAGTTTAGATAGATCAGAGATCTGTGCCAAGGGAGAGAGAAAGCCAAGCTGGTGTCCACAAAGTGACAAAGGCATGAATATGTCCCTACACAAATTGAGGACCAGAGAGGAACTCCATAATCTAACTATATCCACAAACATTCAAAGAAGTCAACTTACTAAGGAACACATCCTATAAAATATGAGACCAAGCAGAGCACCTGAATGGTTCAGTCGGTTAAGCATCAGACTTCGGTTCAGGTCATGATCTTACGGTTTTGTGGGTTTCAAGCCTTGCACTGGGCTCTATACTGACAGCTCAGAGCCTGGAGCCTGCTTTGGATTCTGTGTCTCCCTCTGTCTCTGTTCCTCCCCTGCTCACACTCTGTCTTACTCTCCCAAAAATAAAGATTAAAAAAAATTTTTTTTTATTTTTTTATTTTTATTTATTTTTTTTAATGTTTTATTTTTATTTCTAGGAGGGAGAGAGAGAGAGAGACAGACAGCGTGAGCAGGGGATGGTCAGAGAGAGAGGGAGTCACAGACTGAAACAGGCTCCAGGCTCTGAGCTGGCAGTCAGCACAGAGCCCGACGTGGGGCTCGGACCCACGAACCGCGAGATCATGACCTAAGCGAAAGTCGGACGCTTAACCGACTAAGCCACCCAGGCGCCCCTAAAAAAATTTTTTTTAATTATAAGACCATGCAAGGAAGATATGGCATAGTGAGAAAAAAAAAAAGTATGACCATTATTTCAAGAAATGTATCTTTCTAAATTATTACACAAATTTTAAAATGTAATAATTACCAATAAGTAATTTAAATCTTAAAAAATGTACAGGACAGATGTTAAATTCATTCCATGCAACTGCTACATGTAGAAATCTCGGGGCACCTGGGTGGCTCAGTAGGTTAAGCATCTGACTTTGGCTCAGGTCATGATCTCGTGGTTCGTGGGTCTGAGCCCCACGTTGGTTCTGTGCTGGCAGCTCAGAGCCTGGAGCCTGTTTCAGATTCTGTGTATCCTTCTCTCTCTCTCTGCCCCTCCCCTGCTCATGCTCTGTCTCTGTCTCAAAAATAAATAAACTATTAAAAAAAAAAAACCTCAACAATTATGTGGACTTAGACTACTCTACATTTATTTAAGGGAGGGAGACATTTGAAAATGAGCATATATTACTGGGAGAGTACAAAGAAACTTGCCAGTGTGTGTCAGCTTCATGGCCCATGGGCAATGAGCACTGCCTGCCTGTGCCAGTCAGATCTCCAACCGATGTTACTGTGCAGGCCATTAAAGAAGCTGTTAATACTCTGGTTTAAAACCAATCTCAGCACAGGCCAGAGCAGCAGATTAAGCAGAACTTCACATCAGTGGCAGGTCTCCCAAGTTCTCTTGATGCCACAGAATTCATAAGTGGGATCAGAATGTTCTAAAAAAACATGGTACTGCAAAAGGAGAAAAAGGTTCCACAGCATCAAGCAGTGTAATACTTGAAACCTCATCATCAAAGTGACAGTTTTCAAGTGCCATTTATGATGCCCTAGTCTGGAAACATCCCAGCTAACCCATCTGATCAACAATTTCACAGATGGAAGCACTTGATGGCTAATTGGCAAGTCTATTATTCAAATAAAACAGCTCTCTGTACCTCTTCTTTCATTTTTACAAGTCAAGGTACAAGAAGACTGGTCATTCAAATTCGCTTAGTAAGAGAAGCCTCTTTCTAAAAGTAAATTTTTTAATGTAACAACTTATTATGACAATCACTTTAGAGCACTAATCAATTTCTGAATAGTAGGGAAAATGTTTTATAAACTAAAAGGAGAAAGGAACATAAACCTTCTTTAAAAAGTTGTACTATTTGGTATACTCTGTTTTTACCAATATATCAAGGTATACATTATCATAGGGAATAAAATGAAATATTCAGTCATTTCCTCACTATTCTTAAAACATGAAGTAAATATTACACGTCACAATAAAGAAAAATCCTCTCAAATATTTTCGGTTTCCTAAAAATTTTTAAAGCAAGCATTTACTTTTCACCTACATTTTGCAATAAACATTTCCAGACTAAGATTTTTTAATTTATGAGGTAAGTAGCATAACCAGTGACAACACTATAAGATTATCTGAGATAGATGTAGTTGATGTAGAACAGACTTTAGCTTCAGACATGTGTTCCAACACTGGCTTCACTTCTTAGTTCTGTGACTCAACCCTATAACATAGGAATAATTATCCCTACTCATATAGGATTGTTAGGAAGATTAAATGAGATTAAGTACATAGAACACCTCACATCAAAACATGGGAAGCATTAAGCATTAGTACACATTTGGTATAAGACCACTTCTATAAATTCTAGGCGAATCCTGATAACTGTAAAAATATGTGGGTTCTCTTTATGGATCCAAACATTTGCCCTTAGTCCCACTGACAAATCCCACTCCCTCTTCTGAGTATCTGGCTATCTCCCTATATTGCTACAACGTTCACAGCCCTCAAGGAAACCCCTAAGGAAGAGTCTTGTTGAAAGACTCAACTTTAAAATATTCAAAGATCATTTAGTCTATAACCAAGAAATTAAGGGGGTGCATAGGTGGCTCCGTAAGTTGAATATCCATCCAACTCTTGATCTTGGCTCAGGTCATGATCCCAGGGTTGTAGGATCCAGTCCTGCTCAGTGTGGAGCCTGCTTAAGATTCTCTCTCTCTCTCTCTCTCTCTCTCTCTCTCAGGTCATGATCCCAGGGTTGTAGGATCCAGCCCTGCTCAGTGTGGAGCCTGCTTAAGATTCTCTCTCTCTCTCTCTCTCTCCCCCTCTCATTCTCTCCCCTTTTCTGCCTCCTTCTCTTCTCACATTCTCTCTCAGTCTCTCTAAAATTAAAAAGTAATAATAATAAACAGGGCGCCTGGGTGGCTCAGTCGGTTGAGTGTCCAACTTCAGCTCAGGTCATGATCTCACAGTTCATGGGTTCAAGCCCTGCATCGGATTCTGTGCTGACAGCTAGCTCAGAGCCTGGAGCCTGTTTCAGATTCTGTGTCTCCCTTTCTCTCTGCCCCTCCCCAACTTGTGTTCTGTGTCGCTCGGTCTCAAAAATAAATAGAACAAAAAAAATTTTTTTTAATAAAAAAAAATTTAAATAGGAATTAGAGAGGAAAATGGGAAGGAACTGTGGAACCAGGTGTAAAGTAAAATCAAAATTGTCTCCTTACAGTGATAATGGCTATTTCATGAAAACAAAAATGCATTCTACTAGATAATGAAATATGCAGTTTCCATGAAGTAAAAGAACACCTTTCCTATAAAACAGAAAAGAGTGCTTTACCAAAACTAGGCTTTGTTACTTTATCTACTTTTGATTAGCATTTTGCTCTCAAATGCTTAGGCTCTGGTGTTTAGACCACTAGGGAACAAAGAACTAATTAACAGAGAGCTACCATAGGCAGGTAAGAACATATTTGGGTAAAAAGAGGGAAAATGTACATAGGAGTAAGAGAAATGTTTAACTATCAAGATTATTAATTTATTCTTTATTGTCTCTGTGCCTTCCCATTGTGCTCAGCACATGCATTCAGTGTTCCAGCAGGAAGAGCCTGAGAAACCACCACCACCAGTTTGAAAAGCAGCACTGGAAGGAAGCAGCCAGAGGGAGGCTACTGGCCTGCTCTGAGGGCATGCTTCCAGGGCACTCAACCTAGACAACACCCACAAAGAACCACCCTGACTGTGTGTTGTGGGAGAGAACACTCACCATATCTGTCCAGATTTTAAATGAGTATTGTATCTAGGGAACTGTCCAAATGATAATATGATCTGAAAAGTTATGTTACCTTACAAAAGTTTAAGTTAGGAAACCCAAAGATCAGTGCTCCATATGAGCAAGATAGCCAATAAATCAAATATGTAAAACAATAGGGAAGAAAAAGACATAGACCAGATTTTCAAGATAGTAACATCCCACACATTTGGCATATTGAGATTATATTGCAATTATCTTAGTTTCCTATATTAAACAGGAGTATCTTCTCTTGTTTCTCATCCCGTATACTTTTCTACCAAAATGGTATCAAATGTCATAGGTCCATCATATACTTGACATCAAATTTAAAAACTTAATGTTTCACTTTTCCTCATAATTTTGATGCTCTAATTCACCAGGATGTAATTTTCGAAGATAATCTCATTGTAACTGAAAATAACTGCCAAAAGTTTAAGCCACCCTTAAATAAATAAAGCCACCCTGGAGCACCTGGGTGGCTCAGTCAGTTTCAGCATCCAACTCTTGATTTCAGCTAAGTTCATATCTCACAGTTTGTGGGTTCGAGCCCCACACCGGGCTCTGCACTGACAGTGAGAAGCCTGCTTAGGACTGTCTCTCTCTCTGCCCCTCCCCTGCTCGCACTGTCTCTGTCTCTCTCAAAATAAATAAACTTAAAAAGAATTTTCTTAATTAAAAAAATAAAAAAGAAAATAACTGTTTCCCTTAAAGAACTCAAACAAAACCATTTGTTGTAATTTCATATCGAATTAGAAGTTTAACATTCACAAGCATTAAAGATCTTTCCCCTTGAAAGACCACTCACTAGAATGTTTAAACAAGATGACAGAGAGTAACCACAACACACTCACCTGGAATTTGTTTTCCTTTTACTTGAGAACTCTCAAGAGTGGATTTGAGACCTCTCAAGAGCACCACATTTTTCATGGGGTTTAATATCTATTCACAAGAATTACATTACAATGACAACTAGAAAGAGTATGCTCTAATTAGCTTGCTATTGACCTGACCTTTCTTAATTTTCTACAGTAGAAACATCAGCTCAAGTACATGAATAATTAGGAACTATACTTTTAAAATAATAAAATTATTATCTGACAAGCATAGCAAATGAAAAAAAAATTAAAGGCATCTTATATTTTTGCTTTGTTTCTAAAGCAAAATCACTATTTATTTGTAGTTAAGCAAAGAAATAAAAAACAATTACAATTTCTTGACCCTTCCCTACTTCTTAATAGGCAGAAAAATGGCCAAATTAATCTACCAAGTTTAGAAGGGCTCTCTGTAAATATTCATAGGATCCTACAAATAGAATATTCAAAGAATCTAAGAAAAAAAAAAGGGTAACCAGAAGCCTCCACCAGTATATAAAAACTGTCAATACAAACAAGCTAAAGAGCTCAAGGAACATAACATAAAAAAGCCTTTTATAAAAATTTGTAATTTATCTTAAAACAGTATTGTCTCGGCTTCCATTCTCGGCATCTTACCTCTCCTCTCCAGAGTACCCAGGTTCTTTAAAAATGTTTTAGGCATTAACTCCTTTGCTCAAAAATCTCTACTGATTTCCCAACCCACTTGGAAAAGCATCTTCTACAAGGCGCTACCTTGGTCTGGCCTCTGGCAACCTCTCTAGATTTATATGGAGTGCTTAAGCAAGGCATGAAAAACAAGTACTGAAAAATAAATTAAGATGCATTTCTGATTTTGTTTTACTTGGTGACTTTTAAAAATGTACTTCAGGGGTGTCTGGGCGGCTCAGTTGGTTAACCATCTGACTTCAGCTCATGTCATGATCTCACAGTTTGTGGGTTCGAGCCCTGCATCGGGCTCTGTGCTAACAGCTCAGAGCCTGGAGCCTGCTTCGGATTCTTTGTCTCCCTCTCTCTCTACCCCTCCCCTGCTCATGCTCTGTCTCTCTCTCTCTCTCTTTCAAAAATAAATAAGCATTAAAAAAAAGTACTAAAGGAAAATGTTATTATTAACATCATTTAATGGTACTCATGGACTTCTTCTTTCGCTTAGGTTTTTTTTTTTTCGTCCAATTTGCTTATTAAAAAGAGAGAATAGACACGCCTGGGTGGCTCAGTTGGTTAAGTGTCCAACTCTTGGTTTCCACTCAGGTCATGACTGATCTCATGGATTCTCTCCTCTCTCTCTGCCTCTCCCCCACTCACTTGTGCTCTCTCTCTCTCAAAATAAATAAATAAACTTTAAAAATTAGAAAAAAAGTAAAAATAAAAAGAGAAAACATTATATATGAAGTAAAAGTTCCTTTTGCCTCCCTCCGTTCTCATGAATTTATGTTGGTTTCTGTAGGCCTATGGTAGTTGCTAGCTATGTGTAACAATAAATTTAATTAAAATTAAAAATTCAGTTCTTCCGTCATACTAGGCACATTTCATGGACTGAACAACTACATAAGGCTACTAAATTTAAATTAATTGAAATTAAAATTAAGTAAAATTTAAAATTCAGTTCTTCAGTTGTTCGACTCACATTTCAAGGGCTTAATAGCCAAATATGGCTAGTGGCTATTGTATTAGAGTCCATACAGAATATTTCCATCATTGCAGAAAGTTCTACCAGATAGTTGTGCTGTAGAACTTGTCATACTTTTACTTAGGTTGTGTACCTTTTAAAAAAGTGTGGTTTTTTAAATTAACATTAATGCTTTCATACTGTATATCTCTCTACAACCTGAATTTTTCCTTTTTATGTTTGTAAGTCTAGAATCTAGTCCATTTTAACTGGAGTATAATAATTCCATTCCATAATAATGGAATTCCATTACATTCCAATAACACATTTTCCCACAGATAGAAATTTAGGTATTTTGCAATATTTCAATAATCTAAACAGTGTCATAATAAATATCCTTAAACATGTGTCCTGACACACATGTGTAAGAATTTCTCTAAAGTGAATAAATGGAATTGCTGAGTCATAGAAGTCAGGGCATTTTCAATTTTACTACATACTCATCAAGTTAATTTCCAAAGTGACCTCAACCATTTATACTCCATATACAGTGTGTTCATTCAACATATATTTATGGTTCTCTATTTGCCAGGTAACGTTCTTTTTTTAAAGTTTTATTTATTTAATTTTTAATGTTTTATTTCTGAGAGAGGGAGAGAGACAGTGTAAGCAGGGGAGGGTCAGAGAGAGAGGCAGACACAGAATCCGAAGCAGTCTCCAGGCTCTGAGCTAGCTGCCAGCAGAGCCCGACACGGGGCTCAAACCCATGAACTGTGAGATCATGACCTAAGCCAAACTCAGGTGCTTAACCGACTGAGCCACCCCGGCACCCCTGCCAGGTAATGTTCTAAACACGGATATATTATCCTTAACCAATTCCCACACCCAACCAAAGGAAAAAAGCTTACATGAGAATGTTCCCTTTCCAAAATCTTCATTAACACGTAATACAACAAGAGTTTTGCTTAAAAAAAAAAAAAAATCTAATACTTGTTTTAATTTTCATTTCTCTGATGTAGAGTGAGGCTGAGTATCTTTTCCTATGCTTGTTGGCAGTTCTTGTTCTATAAATAACCATTTCATGTTCCTTCTTCTATAAGGTTATCTTTTATTGTCTTACTGATTTGTGGTTCTGCTAAATGTGCTACGGGTAAATGTGTTACAAACATCTTCTCTCCCTCTATTCCTTGTCTTTTACGTTTGTTTCTACAGTCTTTGTTGGGACAAGAGATAGTAATGTACTGAAGAAGTCAAATTTAGCAACCTTATGAGTTTTGCTTTCCTATTCTGAGGTCATAAAGACAAAATTTTCTTCTAAACAATTTTTTGGGGCTATCTACTGTGTGACTGACATGCTAGTTTATTTAATCCTTTTAAGTGGGGTGCCTGGGTGGCTTAGTCGGTTAAGCGTCCGACTTTCGCTCAGGTCATGATCTCACGGTTCGTGGGTTCGAGCCCCGTGTCGGGCTCTGTGCTGACTGCCAGCTCAGAGCCTGGAGGCTGTTTCAGAGTCTGTGTCTCCCTCTCTCTCTGACCCTTCCCTGCTCACGCTGTCTCTCTCTCTCGCCTAGAAATAAATAAAAAACACTAAAAATTAAAAAAAAAAAAAAGAGGGGCGCCTGGGTGGCTTAGTCGGTTTTGCGTCCGACTTTCTCTTAGTTCATGATCTCGCGGTTTGTGGGTTCTAGCCCCGCGTCGGGCTCTGTGCTGACTGCCAGCTCAGAGCCTGGAGCCTGTTTCAGTCTGTGACACCCTCTCTCTCTGACCCTCCCTTGCTCATGCTGTCTCTCTCTCTCTCTCTCTCCTAGAAATAAATAAAAATATTTAAAAAAAAAAAAAAAAGAAACATCTATGGTAGACGTGACAATAAACTATTTTAAAAAATTTAAAAAAAAAAAGAAATATCCATGGTAGGTATTAATCTCATGATAAAAATATAGTAATTACAATTTTTATTGTGGTAAAAAACACACAACAGAAAATTGATCATTTAGCCATTTTTAAGTATACAGTTCCAGGGCTTTAAGTACATTCACATATTCACATTGTTGTGCAACCAATACCACTATCCACTTCCAGAATTTTTTCATCTTACCAAATTGAATCCCTGTCCCTATTAAACACTAACAACCACATCACTAGGTCCCTCAGTCCCTTACAAGAACCACTCTACCTCTGTCTCTATGAATACGACTAGTACTTCATATAGGCAGAATCATTCAATACTTGTTCTTTTGTGACTGGCTTATTTTACCTAGCATTATGTCTTCAAGGTTTATCAATGTTGCATTTGATATGTCAGATATTTCCTGCCTTTTTAAGGCTGAATAATATCCCACAGCATGTATATATCACATTTTGTTTATCTACCCATCTATCAGTAAGACACAAATAGTTACCGCCATTCGGCTACTGTGAATAACACTGCTATGAACACTGATGTACAAAAATCTATGAGTCCCAGCTTTCAACTCTTTGGGATATATACCCAGAAACAGAATTACTGTATCATATGGTAATTCTACATTTAATTTTTTGAGGAACCACCATACTGTTTTCCATAGAGGTAATGTAATTTTATATTCCTACCATTAATGCACAGGGTTCCAATTTACCTACATCCTAATCAACAATTGTGATTTTCTAGCTGTGGTGGAGTTTTTTTGTTGTTTTGTTTTGGGATAATAGCCATCCTAATTGGTGTGTCTTCCAAACTTATAAAGTTTGATTTTCAGTCATGTCTTCAATCCATGTGCTATACATTTTTGTGTATAGAATAAAGTCGGAATCTAGTATTAGTTTTCCCCCCATATAGAACGCTACTTGTTCCAGCATCATTTAATGAACAGGCCTCTCCTGCCCGATTTTTAATACAATTTCTATTACAAATCAAGTTCCCATATATGCACATGTCTACTTCTAGGCTTAATTGATTATACTGATCTAGCTACATGACAGTATTATACTACTTGAATTATGTAATATTAAAATATATTTTGATAGTTAGTGGAGCAAGTTTCCTTTTCCTTTCTAATTTCTTTGCTATTTTTGGATTTTTTTTCCTATATGAATTTCATATTTTAAAAATATATTTATTTTTGAGAGAGATAAAGAGGACGCTTGTGGGGGTGGAGAGGGGGAAACATAGGAGGAGACAGAGGATACAAAGCATGCTCTGGCTGACAGCAGAGAGCCCAGTGCAGGGCTCAAACTCATGAACCGTGAGATCATGACCTGAACAAAGCCACACGCTTAACCAGCTGAGCTACACAGGTGCCCCACCTATATGAATTTTAGAACCAGTTTTCTAATTCCATTAAAATGCTAGTTGATATTTTTACTGAAACTGCACTGAATTTATGATTAAATTGGAGACCTGTCATCTGACATTAAAACTCCACATCTATGAAAATGGTATTATTTCTTCATTTATTCCAAGTATTTTTTCTCATTGCTATGTTAAGTTAACCCTTTCTATAAAACATTAGACAAAAACTGAAAAGACAAATAACTGAAATATTTCTACTCAAAAACCCACGGGAACAGAAAACTGATTATTAGTTATGCATACAATCCATACACTGCATGAATTTGGGAGTTACAACAAATACACTAGAACACATCCAATTCAGGAAGTTATTCTTCTTAAATCAAGCTACTGGAATAGTCCTTCAAAATTCAGTTTACATCTCACCACTTTCAGAAAACCTCCTCTGATCATTCATCTACAGTATTTTCCATTATTTTTGCATCTGGAAATTACTAAGGGTCTGTATCAGAAAAGATACAAACTTACAGGCAACACAGGCCTGCACATGTGCTTAGTTTGGCCTACATCATGTCTCTTAAAACAAAAACCAGAGACCAGACCAAACTAATTGGGACATTTCACACAAAAGTCACAAGATTTCTGACTTGGACATTTTTCATTCCCTTTCAGGGACCCAGCTAACAAAGATCTCCATGCTTCCTTATTTACCAAAACAGACAAATCATACTGATTTTTTTTTTTTTTTTTTTAATGTTTTATTTCTTTCTAGGAGAGAGAGAGAGAAAGACAGCATGAGCAGGGGAGGGTCAGTCACAGACTCTGAAACAGGCTCCAGGCTCCGAGCTGGCAGTCAGCACAGAGCCCGACGCGGGCCTCGAACCCACGAACCGCGAGATCATGACCTAAGCGAAAGTCGGACGCTTAACCGACTAAGCCACCCAGGCGCCCCCAAATCATACTGATTTTTAAAGCTTCCACATAAAGTGACCTATTAATTTCGAACTCACATTTCATTGGTCAAAGCAAAATCATGCTCAAGCTAACTTAAAAAATGATGGAGAAGCAAAATCCTACTATGTGCCTGAAAGGTTCAAAGTCAAAAGTATTTCATATAATTGAGGACTCTGACTTCAATCTCTTCCTTTCTATCTATTCTGCAAGCTACCACTAGAATTACTTTTCAAGAATACAGACTGAATTATCTCATAACTCTGCTAAAAAAAAAGTTTATAAACTATAATGCCTCTGGAAAAAAAGAGGAAGAATCACTAGGAATGGCATTCAACCCTCTCACAATCTACTCCAAATTCATTCACCAGCTTCTTTCCTCATTATCCTTCCTTCCATCACCTATTCTCCAACATTTGGAATATGTGTTACAATATATTCATTCCAAAGTTTAGCTCAAACATCATCTTCTCAATTCAGTCTTATTTACCTTTATTGTGTAAAAAGTTAGAAATCCCATATCCACTCTTCTTACAAATCACACTGTTTTTAATGAGCACTAGTATCCAAAGTAGTTAATATGTGCCAGGCACTTATTATTACATAACTGCTATGTGTCTATTAAAATGTAAAATACCAGGGCACCTGGGTGCCTCATTTGGTTAAGCGTCTGACTTTGGCTCAGGTCATGATCTCATGGTTCGTGGGTTCGAGCCCTGCATCGGGTTCTCTGCTGGCAGCTCAGAGCCTGGAGCCTGTTTCAGATTCTGTGTCTCCCTCTCTCTCTCTGCCCCTCCCCCACTCATGCTCTGTCTCTGTCTCAAAAATAAATAAAACTATAAAAAAAATTTTTTTAATGTAATATACCTTTAGGTTAAGTAACAATGTTCTTAGAAAATCAATATACTGGCCTAACAAATTCAAACACAGGACAAGCTCAGTTGGTTAAGCATCCCACTCTTCATTTGAACTCCGGTCACAATCTCATAGTTTGTGAGTTCAAGTCCCACATCGAGCTCTGACGGTACGGAGCCTGCTTGGGAATTCTGTCCCCACCCCTGCCCACCCCTCCCCCCCCACCCCCCCACCCCGGGCCCTCTACTGCTTGCTCTCTCTCAAAATAAATATATACAAAAAAAAAAAAAAAGAATTCATTTACTTTTAAGCTTAAAAAGATTAAAATCTGAAAAGACTGCCCTGACTGTTTCTAAAGCTAAAATGGACCCAAAGACTTAAACCAAACCTTTTAAGAGACTGGAGACTATGCTTTGACTATACCTATCTCTTGAGTTTTGTCCTCACAGCTTTCAGAAAGATCAAGACCTAAGTTGGGATAGTTATAAAAACAATCTAGTAGCCAATTACAGCAGTAAATGCATTTAATAAATCACCTCATGTCTTATAGTAATTTCATGTTTGGGAGCACTTTAGCAAATAAAAAAATATATTTAAAATTTAAAGCCACTAGTTTACAAATTTTAATAGATCAATAAAACATCTGCTTGTTTCTACTTCAAATTACTGATAGGTTTATATAGGAGACCATGGATAGATTTAATGATGTTAGCCTATCACTGTTCAAGTATTAACATTTAAATATGTAATATCTAAAAAAAATAAAGCTTCTAATTGTTTTGTTGGTATGGACACAATAATGAAGACCTAGGGAAAAGTACCAAGATAAAGTTTTAATAAAGGCATTGTGAATAGTATTAAAATAATGAGGTCGGTGAAAAGGGGTCAAGAGATGTGGAATTTGAGCAATTCCAAAATAGTAATGGAAGAGGCCAGTATATAACCTCACAAGAGTTGATAAAGGTAAGGAAGTATAAGTAGTTACTTTAGAAATTTTAGAAATAAATGGAAGAAATGGCAGGGTGCAGTCAAGTTTTGCTGTTTTTGGATACAGAAGAGTGAAATCTTCTTGTAGGCAGAGAAAGGGGTCAGTGGAAATGAGCAAAGGTTCAAGAGAGAATGGGATCAGAGAATAAATGGAAAGATTAGCAACGGAGAAGAGAAAATCACTTCATTTCAGAGAAAGGTAAGAGCTGTTAAAATGAAGAACTCTGTTCTGTTCATATTCTCATGTTTTAAAAGGGCCATCTGCAAACTTACCAGCCAGTATCCTGCTTCTATTTATAAGGAAATTATGACTTTTCTGTTAAATGGTAAGAAAGTAACAATCCCCATTTATTTTTGGAGGGATAAAACAGCTTATGTCTCCTTTTTTACTTTTATTGGCTGCTATACATTATTGAATGGAAAGAGTAGCTATTACCAATCGAAATATCTTTGACTTTATTAAAAATAAACAATACACAACATTTGATTCCTGTTTATTAAAAAGTAACACACATTTGTTATTATAACATTATTTGTTATTATAACAGTTGCTGCAAAAGTGACATCTCAAGTATTTGTCAAATAAGTCTAGAACAAGAGTAAAATAAAATTTTAAGAAAAAAATTAATCATTGCACACTAGTATTTAATAAAGGAGATATCACAGAAATTAGCATCCCACAAATTCTCTCCTTAAGAGTTTGTCATCTAACTGGGAAAATGAAATACATACATGAAATAACATATTCTCCAACATATTTTTAAGTTCAAATAAGAATACAGAGGGCACATGAGGTGATTATAGTATCAGAAACCAAAGAGAAATTACTGAACCAAACTTAAGTTTTTCACTTACTGCAAAGGTTTGCAGTGATCATTGAGATACAATGTAGCTCAATCTGTGGTTAGTAAAACCATATTTCACATCCAGAAATTTCCCCAGCATGGATTTGGATTTCCAGCATGGATATATAATTTATTGCATCTAATGCTTAAGAAAAATTACTTTGGCATTTAAATTTGCTGCAACTTCCTTTAAGAATTCTACTAAGGCAAGGGGTGCCTGGGTGGCTCAGTCAATTAAGACTAAGGCAAAAAAAAAAAAAAAAGGGAGGAATTCTACTAAGACAATTATCATTGCCTACATTTTGCAGGTAAAACTGCAGTACCTACAAATCACCTCAGCTCACTTCTGACACTTTCATATGCCTTAACATTGTTATTGTTCATTTCAGAATAAATTAGGGGATTCTAGAAGCTATCTAGAATGCTTACAAAAGTATGGAAACCGCTTTGGAAGGGTCAAATTCCAAGAGGCGCAGGCCTCTTAAAAGAATGGATTACACAGTCTTATAAAAATGAAGAATCATAAAGAAACAGATTGACTGACAATAAAGGAACCTGAGAAATATTCAACACCAATAAAAGTAAAAATAGCTGATGTCTATGCAAGGATCCAAGACAGAATCACAAAATGATTCCAGTTTTCTAAAAGGAAAAAGTTTATTAGTAGAAGCCATGATAGATCTACTCAAAGAATTTTGATAAAAGTGCCTCCACACTGAAAATACCATGAAATCCCAAACAAAACTTTCGTTCACCCAACATAGAGTGCTTTAAATGAAGGAAGACAAACTCCTTGCCAGTGAAATGAGGGAAAGCTGGTAGCTAAAAGGGTTATAAAGGTAGGTTATAAAAATATTCTCAGGGGTCTGCAAACCAGTCCCAACAGAAGGCAATAATAAAAATAATAATAATAATAATAATAAATGTCCCTTGGGTGCCTGGCTGGCTCAGTTGAAAGAGCATGCAAAAGTCTTGATCTCAGGGTTGTGGGTTCGATATCCAACACTGGGCATAGAGATTACTAAGAAAATAAATAAACTTTAAGAAAAAAATTCCCAAAATTTGGTCATTAAACAACATATTACACAAAAGTCTCAGGAAAAGAACAACACATAGTTATCACTTTTGTGAATGGAGGACTGGAAAGATAATCAGTGTAGAACTCAAAAAACAGCAAAAGTTTCTTTTTCAGCTAAAAGCAGAATAAATATTTTGAGATGAAAAAAAAATCTATCTACAGGCCATTTGCCCAACAGCATGAAATAAGATATAGTATTAAAACTTAAAACAAATTTAATTTTAATAAGAATGTAAAAGAAACCTTATATACCAAAGTTGAAGAATAAAACAAATATTACATATTGATGCATCCATGTATCATAACTACTATAAAGAATTTATCACTTTTAAAACTGTACATACACTCTATGGGTCAGTTTTCTCAATGCTGCCAAGAGTGTGCCATGTTTACTTTTTCACCTCTTCCTTCTAAAGTCTACATTGTAAACCTAGAAATAAGATATTTTGATTCCTTTTTTATTAAAAGGCAAAACTGATAATCTCCCATACCTTCAAATTTTAAATTGAAAAATAGAAAATTCTTATTCCTCTGAAAAATTAAGATAATAGAAAATGTTCTCCACATGTTATTTTCTGTTGCAATACAACAATCAGCAATAAGGTAACCTTCTTACCATAAGGTTATCTGTGAGACGATTTCTTGGGAGTTATTTCTTTCTCTTTGGATAACTAGAGAAAGACATGTAGTTTACACACAAAGAAACACTAAAAGTCTATATATACTAACCTGGCCAAGTCCAGGCATACCTCCTCCAAGTCTAAGAAGTCTGTCCATATTTCTAGAAAACAGAAACAAAGGAAAACGTTCCTAAGCACAAAAGTGTTTACTCAATTGCTATCTATATAATTCACCTTCAGTCACTCAGTATGTCAAAAATATTGGTGGTAATTACAACACAACATCAGACTTCCTGTTAATTAACACCACATATTAATTCAAGAAGCTGTCTTCCATGCTAATTAACAGACCTTACTTTACTGCTTTGGTTTTGGGTTATCCCCAGTTTTAAAGACAAGCAATCTTAGCATACTTTCAAAACTTTGCTATCATTAAGTTAATTATATTTTCTCATTGTTATCTAATAAAGTACCTGAATGAGGAAAAAGTGCCTGAAATGCTTATCATATGTATGATTGAATTTCCTTCAATTTGTCCAGAGTATACAAATAAAAATCCTCACTTTTAAATTAAATTTTAACATCCTCATTAGTAAGTTCTGTGCTAATTAACTTACAGCTTGTCAGTTATCATCAAAACTACATGTGAAAGACATTGTGAGCAGATTATGGATCTCTGAATTAGCATCAAAGCCTTTTTTCAAATGAACTCATTATACTAAAAGAAATTTTATAAAGTAAACATTAAATGCATTAAGATAGTGTTCTAGAACCTATGCAGATATTTTGCATGATTTCAGATGTTGTGTAGATATGCACCTTTATCACTAAGGAAATTCAACTGCTGTTTCAATTATAATTTTAGAGTTAATCAATACAAA
Source organism: Hyaena hyaena (assembly GCF_003009895.1). Lineage (NCBI taxonomy): Eukaryota > Metazoa > Chordata > Mammalia > Carnivora > Hyaenidae > Hyaena > Hyaena hyaena. Next base: position 299,117 of record NW_024081084.1, on the reverse strand, counting down.
GATTAACCTTGAAATATCAACCTGGAATAACTATAGAAGACATTTTTACAAGCTTGAAAAACTCAGAAGAAATCAAAGAAATAGCAAGAGTACCAATATGGCCTCAAACAATAAAAAAGAGTAACCAAATTATAAAAAATTAATATCAGCATAACTAGATGTTGTTAAATGTTAAACATGACAATGAGGCATTTCTTCTACCTGAAAATTGCTAGTACCTTAAAATTCCCTTTCTTTCTATATATATGCTTTAGAAAATGGTATTACTACAATTTATATTCTGTATTAAATGCTAACGAATTAGTCATCTGTTCATGTTATTTTACTAGTTAGAATTGCTATATCAACTAAAACTTAATAATGTACTGTCAAAATCATTACATTACAGCCTAATCATGTTTGCTGAATCTTGCTAATAATTTACTCTTATATTTAACAATGTTAATACTCTAAACTTTATTCAAATCCACTTATAAGAAACTGCACAAATGATATAGCCATGGAATCTTCACAAAGTGAAGACTCTCCCATAACCACCACCTAGAGAGAGAAACATTATCAGCACCTAGGAATACCTCTCATGCCCCCTTTCCAGTCCCTACCACCATGTAAAGATAGAATTTTAGCTTCTAATTCTGGCATAGACTAGTTTTGTTTCTGAATTTTATATAAACAATAATTTATAAACAACTTTATGTCAACAAGTCTGTGAGATTCACAATGGATAAATTCACTTTAAAAAATGAAAGACACATAAGAAAACTTGATAGTCCAGACAAAATTTTTGCTTTACAACCTTAACACATCCTTCTAACAGCAATATTTTACAAACAAAATCTCCATCAAATTCTCATTAAAATTCCTCAACTCAAATATAGCATTCAATACATGGCAGTTTTAAGTCTATAGACGGGGTGGGTGGGGAGGAACCTGAATACTTTAAAATATTAAAGACAGTCTCTAGAATATATTACCAAAGAAAAAAAGTTCTTTTGTACCATTTCCAGCTTATAGACTTAAAGAACAAAGGGGAAAAAACCAATAACATACAGTATATTTTAGACATTATATACATTCCAGGCCAAAGTCGATTCCCAGCTGTGTTCAGTTTATCTATTTCCCCTGTGTTGTTTCTGATGACTTTACACAGACTCCAGATGCTGTGAATATACATGAGCGATGTGGGGAGCAGAGGGAAAGAAAATCTGGCAGGTCAAATTTGTGTTTTTAGCAAAATTAGATGTCTCAGCAAACAGGAAAAAATATTTAACAAACTAAAACACTTTACATAACATAATGAGGTTTAATAAAAATATTAACATTTGGAAATGAAATACATTGATAGAGGTTCTAAATCACACTTTTTATCAATTTTTAAATGTTTATTATTATTTTTTTGAAATATCAAGTGAGAGAAAGAAACTCAGGGAGGGGCAGAGGGAGAGGGAAAAAAGAAATCCCAAGCAGGCTCTACGCTGCCAGCATAAAGCCTGATGCAGGGCTCAAACTCATGAACTGTGAGATCATGACCCCAGCAGAAACCAAGGGTCAGAGGCTTAAACGACTGAGCCACTTAGGCACCCCTAACTCACACTATTTTTTTAGAAGAGTTTATAGAAGGCAAATAAGAACAAAAATGCTAGTTATATAAATGATTTCCATGAGCTCTTAAATCTGGTCATCTACCACATATTTATAATCTGATATATGTTAAAAAAAAAAAAGATACATGTTCTTTTATTTTTTAAAGATACATTTTCATATATCATATCCTGAAAAGAATAGGCAAACATTATACACATTCTTAATTCTCACCTGGTCAACAACTACAACTCTTGTGGTGTTAAGCTTCAATTCGTTGAGTTTGACAAATTTCTTCTTAACTCAAACTCCTGCTAATACTGGCAGGTATAACTTTTCCCAAGTATTTTTTCTCTCTCTCCTAAAAAAAGTAAATAAAATAAGATATAATTACTTTGATAACTATGGAGGAAAATACGTCAAGTGCTTTAAATGAAGCAAATCCTAAAAATGAAATAGAAATCAAAATGATTTTTAATCACCATTTCCAGAAGAATATGGAAGAAATAACATCCCAGGGAGCTATAGAGCAGAGAGGATTAACTCCACATCCAAATTTTGTTCGTAAGTTTCTTTTCTGAGTTTTAATTATATGTAAGGATTGACATTTTATGACTTTTAGTCTTCCTAGAGAGGTTTCAAAGACCAGAGAAAATCTACTCATATTTTTAAATAGAACATTCTATTGTGCAATTACTATATAGGTCCATTGCACATTACATACAAACCGATGAAACATAATGTTATCTTAGTAAAGTTATTTTTCCTATATTTTAAAGTTTGCTATTTCATTATCATAGGAATTAGTTTATAATTTCTTAGTCAATTATTCCCAACTATGCCAAAAAGACTAAAAAAATAAGGAAACAGAAGAATAAGAATTATCCAAAATTATGCAATGGTGAAATATATTATTGCTATTGCCTCATCCGTCAGTTGTGTTGCCCAAAAGCATTTACCATTTTTCAAAAACATATAAAAGACTAGAGACATCACCTCTGTAGTCTTTTTAGCTTTCATTTGAACACAGCTAAAAATTCAGAACTTTGCATATTATACCCATAATGTCCAAGAAAGGAGAACTGACAGAAAAAAAAAGTCCTACAATTATTAGAGAATCACAAGGTGAATGTAAAAACAGGTAACAACACTCTAGTCTCTTAACAATAACAATAAAATAGATGGTATAAGCCAGTGTTTCTTTAGCACTACTGACATTTAGAACCAAATGCAGTCAGCTGTCTTGTGCATTACAGGATGTTTTGCAGCATCCCTGGCCTCTACCCTTTAGATGCCAGTAGCACCTACCAGCCATGACAATCAAAAATGTCCCCAGACATTGCCAAATGTCCTCTGGAAGGTCAAAATCACTCCCAGTTCAGAACCACTGATATAAACAAAATCTCAGAGTACACATCTTCAGATGGCAATACCCTAGATTTTCTCGAACTTAAGAACCAACCTTTGCTGGAAACAGTTTGGGACTCTTCAAAAAGTTCAACAATTATCTTATGACCCAGCAATTCCACTCCTAGGTATAAATCCAAAAGAACTGAAAATAGATATTCAAAACAAACTCCTGTACATCCATGTGTATAGCATCACTATTCACAACAGCCCAAATGTCCATCAAAGATGAAAGAATAAACAAATTTTCACACATATATACATACAATGGAACATATGGAATATTATTAAGCTATAAAAAGGAATGTAGAACTGATACATGCTATATGATGAATGAACCTCAAAACATTATACTATGTAAAAAAAGCCATGAACAAAAGGTCACAAACTGTATGATTTGGTTTATATTAAATATCCCAAATATATTAAAAGGAGTGACTGTCAGAGGTTGCAGGGAAGGTGTAAAATGAAGAAACTGCTTAACAGGTAAGAAATTTTACTTCAGAATGATGGAAATGTTTTGGAACTAGATAGAGGTGGGGTCGTTACACAACACTGTGAATGATTTGGAGTCAGGTTATGATCTCATGGTTGGTAAATTCCAGCCCCGCAACAGGCTCTGTGCTGGTACTGCTGAGCCTGTTTTGGATTCTCTCTCGCCCTCTATCTATCTCTGTCCCTCTCCCGCTTACTCTCTCTCTCAAAAATGAATAAACATTAAAAACATTTTAACATTAAAAAAATGTTTAAGTTGATCAATGAGTGAACAATAATTCTAAGACTAATCTTATCCAGTTAGGTATTCAACAAGAAGGACTTCATTACACACTATTTCACAACAAGAACCTGTTTTGCTAAGAGATGTATGGCGATGTTGATGAAGTTCACATGTGGCCAAATGCTAAAGTGTCCACAAAGATGAAAAAAACTAACAGATAACATAGAAGTGAAAAACACCATTGGACTAACTCTAATTGGTGTTCATAAATCTAAAAGAAAAAAACGTTTTGTGAGCAGAGATGATAGCCATCCTCTCTTCAATAAAATTATGAGCTATCAATGTTTCCAAAATTACTGCAATTGGGAAATGAAAACGTTCCGGAAATGGATGGTGGTGATAGCTGCACAATGTGAATGTACTTAAAGCCACTGAACTGTACATCTAAAAATGATGAAAATGATAAATTTTATGTTGTGTATACTTTATATGAGGGTTAAGAACTATGACTCTGCATTACAAGTGCCAGGACTCAAATCCTGTCTCTAATACTTCCTAGCTCTGGGTCCTGGGGTCAGTTACCTCCCTGAGACTCAGTTTCTTTATTTGCAAAATGGGGGTAATGATAGCATCTAACTTATTTAGATTAAAGACACTGGACATAAACAACACTTAACATAATGCTTGGCATATAGTAAGTAAATAAGGAGTGCTAGCAGCTCACATCAGCACCACCTTCCTTTGCATGGCTACAGTTCATACAACACAGATTTCTTCTTTCCACATACTTTGGCACTTAGTGAATTTCAAAACAATAGGCACATTTCACAGTTCTAAATGAAATACACTGGAGAAGAGGGACTTGGATTTTACAGAATTTAGCAAAAGAGTTCATAAAATTAAAGTGCTGAACTGTAACATAAAAGATAATACTTCCAATTCTTTGAAATAAAAGTCATATGGGGTGCCTGAGTGGTTCAGTCAGTTGAGCATCTGACTTCAGCTCAAGTCATGATCTCATGGTTTGTGAGTTTAAACCTGTGTTTGAGAGAGCCTGCTCCTGCTCTCTCTCTCTCAAAAATAAACATTAAAAAGGAAGAGAGGGAGTGACGGAGGGAGGAAGAAAGGAAGGAAAGCCATACAAAACACATATGGATCTAAGCCAAGTTTTTACACCTACCAAAAAGCAGAGGACCCAAGAGCTCATTTATGATATGAGTAACTTTACTTAAAACATTATCAGATAATATGAACAAAGTGTTTAGCTGTAGCTAATATGTCATACATAATGTTTACAATCTGAATTGGTAAAAAAACAGTACAAATCCAGTATTGGTACTTTCAAAAGGTTCTATGTCAAAAAGTTGATGACTTTCAGGGCACCTGGGTAGCTCAGTCGGCTGGGCATACGGTCTTCAGCTCAGGTCATGATCTCACAGTGGGTTTGAGCCCCACGTCGGGGTCTGCACTGGCAGCTCAGAGCCTGGAGAATGCCTCAGATTCTGTGTCTCCCTCTCTCTCTGTCCTTGCCTCCTGCTTGTGCTCTCTCTCTCTCTCAAAAATAAACAAACATTAAAAAAAATTTTTAAGAAAAAGTTGATTTCCTTTTTCATCTCCCTGAGATGAAATACCTAGTTAGAACCTGATACAGTTAGATTGTGTTCCTGATGTAATTAAAATACATCAATTCTCAAATATTTGTAAGAAACGTATGGAACCATGAATAACTCTAAAAAACAGATCCTTCAAAATTATCTTAATCTGGATTTGGAATGCAGCAATTTTTTTTATTGAACTCTTCAACCTTTTAACAAGGGACACTGTTTTCCTAGTACTTCATAAAACTCAACCAAAATCATGAAGCCCTTAGTTGTCTGAGATTATCATCGTGTTTCTTAGTTCGTTTTTCATTTTTTATTCCCAACCCATGCTACAGTTACATTACTTTTCAGACTGATGCTAAATCCTTTACTACATATTTGAGATCTCATCGTATTTCTAATTGCTCTACTCTCTGATTTGTGGAAATTAGAAACTTTTTTGACTTTCTTAAAGGCTTTCTTCAATGGAAGAAATAGAGTCAACATTAAACTTTTAATTATATAAATAGGATACTGAAAGCAAGATTTTTCCAGTTTAGAACAGTAAAGATGGGACTATCACAAATATCTTTTCTTGTGCTGTCTCCTAATTACAGCTTTCAATTAAACAGTCATTAAATACAAGTTTCCCCTTCATCCAAAAGCAGAATGTTCCTATGAAAATCTTCCTAAGCAGAAATGGTATAAATCGAAGAAACTATACCATTTAGTAAAAGCAAAAATTCTCTTTTTATTTCTTTCTGTTAGCATAATGGGTATAATAGTAGGTCTTCTTGGGGTGCCTGTGTGGCTCAGTCAGTTAAGCATCCGACTTCGGTTCAGGTCATGATCTCACGGTTCAGGAGTTCGAGCACTGGGCTCTGTGCTGACAGCTAGCTCAGAGCCTGGAGCCTGTTTCAAATTCTGTATCTCCCTCTCTCTCTGACCCTCCCCTGCTCATGCTGTCTTTCACAAGAAATAAATAAAACATTAAAAAAATTTTTTTAAATAAATAATTGTAGGTCTTCTGGAAAAGTGAAGTGAGGTAAAGCTAACTTTCAAACAGCAGGGGAAACCTGTACTACTTTATGCATAAGGTGATACAGAAATAGAACCACTAAGAAACTCAATAACTTTCACTGAAAGAATTTATAATCTATCTGGGGAGGCATGATAGAAACCCATGAAAAATACACATAGTGAAAGGCAGCAGGGTAGAGCCAGAAGGCTCTGAAGGCTATCAGACCTCAGTTTGAATCTGGGCTTTACGACCCACTTACTCTGTATGATCTAGAAAAAGTTACCTTTTTCTAGTGTCTAGACTTCATCTATAAAATGGGGATAATATCGACCTCTTGCAAGTCAGTGGTTAAGAAAAAATACAAAGCACTTCATATAGTGCCTGGAACATTTATAAGGTAATCAGTAACTACTGTTATTGTTACGATCATCTTAGAGCCAGAAGCGATTACTTAATCCATTTCTCATTTTACAGATGTGGACACCAAAACATCACAAAGCAGGAGATGAATGTCAAAGGAGCGCAACAAACTAGGTATATGACAGGTTCATTAGTAACAAATCACATGAATATTCAGGTCAGACTCTCAGAAGTGGACACTGAATTAAGAAATGAACACCGCTATACAATGGAAAATAAAAGCACAATCTCTTGTTACTGATAATCAAATATGGGTTCTCAACAAGGTTTATATCACAAGCATAAAAATAAATGCAAAAATAAGTAAATGTACATAATGCTTTACATTAAAACAGCAAAATATTATTTACCAAACACCTTGAGGAGAAAAAATAATCCCCCAAAGTGAATAGGTGAGGCTTCAGTGAAAGATGGCTTCAAAACTTTTTTCTGACAATATTCAGGATATTCACTAAATATCACTTCACTAAACACAACTTAAGTGTAGTTAAAGCTCCACTCTGTACCTTAATCTCTCCAAATGCACAGTAATTCATTAAATTTGTTTAAAACATATGAACTTTATATATATATTTTTTAATGTTTTATTTATTTCTGAGAGAGGGAGAGAGAGAGAGATAGCATGAGCAGGGGAGGGTCAGAGAGAGAGGGAGACACAGAATCTGAAACAGGCTCCAGGCTCTGAGCTGTCAGCACAGAGCTCGACGTGGGGCTCGAACCCACGAACCCGTGAGATCATGACCTGAGCCGAAGTCGGACGCTCAACCAACTGAACCACCCAGGCGCCCCTCTATACCTCATTCTTAAAGAGACTTTTTTACTATAGAATTTCTCTTTCACTCGTAACATGCAATGAGCTAACAGAATTTCATTAATGAAACAAAGTGAGGAAAAAAAACATGTACGCTTATTAATTAATAACAGAAACCACACCCTGCCCAAGAAGGGATGCTGACCATGTTCTCCCAGAGCAGAGGGGAGACTTGTGCGAGGGCTATGATGCTATCAATTTGGTCCCCTTCTTGGATTTAACTCTTCCAGATGTTGGGATGGAGCAGGGGGGAGGCAGGGAACGCACACCCAGTTCCAGCCTCTCCACCAACATCCCACTCCTCTGCCCCACAGCTACTAACCGTCTCCTGCAGGAGCAGCCGGTCCCCAAGACCATCGACAAACTGCACCACACGAGGCCGAGGTCACCGGACCAAAAAACATATGAACTTTAAATGAGGGGCGCCTGGGTGGCTCAGTCGGTTGGGCCTCCGACTTCGCTCAGGTCATGAGCTCGCGGTTCGTGGGTTCGAGCCCCGCGTCGGGCTCTGTGCTGACTGCCAGCTCCGAGCCTGGAGCCTGTTTCGAATTCTGTGACTCCCTCTTCTCTCTGACCCTCCCCTGCTCACGCTGTCTCTCTCTCTCTCTCTCAGAAATAAATAATAAAACATTAAAAAACAATTTTTAAAAATAAACTTTAAATGAGCCAGTTGCTAGTCTTACAGGACAAAACAAGAAAGCCACCATTGTGTTAATTATCTCCACTAAAACTGTATTCAGTCCTTTACTTTATTTCAACATTATAGTGATTGTCTTACTGCTTTACTCATCAACATTAACTTAGCACTAAAAACATATTTTTGTAGTAGTAAAAAAAATTTACACTCTAGAACTGCATTTCGGTGCTAATTTTTAAGGCTTCCTCCCCGTCTTTCCCATAAGCCTTTATCAACTTTTAAGCTGCCATTTATTTCAAGACTTTTTCATTCGGTCACCGAGTTATATTCAAACTCTTCCTAAAAGTTTACATTTTTTTTCTTCTTTTGACAGACACAAAGTACGTCCCAAGGAAAATTAAGCTCCAAGAGGTAACACGGGGCAGCGGATGTCTTCTTTACTGAAGAGTACATGCTATCAATTCACCAACAACTACTCAATTAGGACAAATTGAAAGTAAGTTAAAAGGCAGAGCAGGAAAAACCACACTTTACTTCGGAGAGTTACAAGGCTAAACACCAGTGCATCTCTGGGAGTTTTGTTCGGTTTTTGAAGGGAACTGAAATCCTAACACTAAAAAAAAAGGGAGGGGGGGGGAATCAAGACCCATGGGTAGGACAAGTGATTTTAAAGCAAGCATGCCTTCAATGAGAAGGTTAATTTTATTCCCTCTCCCTTGTTTCCTCTGCCTGCTTTGAAGTTTCTCAACATCGGCGTAACTACCAACAGAGCACACACAGAGGCCACACAAAGGGTTCTCCTGGTATAGGGAGAAGAGGGTCCCCCCAAATGTGATGAATTCAGCGAAGCAGAAACTCCTGGAAGAAGGAGACTACATCCAGACCTAACTTAGAAGAGATCCGAGTAACCGGCAAGGAGTACGACGGAGCCTGGGCTCCTCCCTCAGGGCCCAGGCCTCCAGCGGCAACCCGGCTGGGCAACGTGACTCAGGAAAGCACGGGGCTGGCGGCGGCCTAGCTCGGCAGCCTCCGCGAACCTCCGGGGCCCTGCCTTCCCCGTCTTACCTGAAAGCGGGCGGGACGGGAGGCCACGGTCTGGATTTTCGTCTCCCACCTGCGGTGACGCGGAGGCGGCGGAGACTGCAGCAGCGGCACCGGCGACTCGGACTCCGCCGGGCTCTGGCTCCGCGAACCGGCGATGAATCAGCCCTATTCCATTCAAAAGAGTCGCCCGGGCCTCCGCGGCGAAGCACTTCCGGGTTCACAGCTCGGCTTCGGCTTCCGTTCCCCCGACGGCCAATTGGAGACGGCTCGGGAGTTCGGCGGGCGTCCCGGGAGGAGTGCGCCACCCGGACGGCGCGGGCAGCCGGCTTCTCCAGGCTAGGCTGGGAGGGCGGGACGGAAGTCAGCGCCCGCGCCACTCCCGCCCTCAGACATTCACCCTTTCCTTCCCACCCCCCACCCCCCCGAACCCTTTTTCCTCCCCTCCTCTGCGCGTCCAGGCCGCGGTCGAGATCTGGGACGCCGGCCTACGGGGCCCAGGAGGTGACAGGCTAGGAAATGTACCTACAGGGCTGCAGAAACCAGAACCCCTTTAGTTTGGGTGTTCACCACGGTCCTACTCGAAAACTGCAAGGCTCGTTTGAACTCGGTCAACTGAGAAGCAGAAAAGGGAGAGTGTAAAAAGAGGGGAAATCGGTCAGAGATTCTCTTCCAGAGTGCTGTCTGCCCGCCTCCTTGTTTTCGCGCTTTCCAGGGATTGGATTTCAAGGAAAACCAACGTTTCCCAAATGTTAAAAACACCTATTTTAAGCCCAATTTACAGGGCTTAAAAAAATCATTTACTGACGTTTCTCCATAGAATTAGCATCAACAACGTTTCACCCATAATCTGCTCTGTGCTAGGTTTTCAGATAGCAAAACTACACAAGCAATGACTGATTATTGACAAATTTATATCAAACAGGCTCTAATTAGGGCAACATGTTCACCAAGTTCCTCTCACTTTATCAAATATATTCCAAATAATAAGCATCTTTAAAGCATTCCTAAATCAAAAATGATGATGAATCCCCTGAATAGAGGAAAAGGAGGGATTACAGCATCTGAATCCAAAGCTACTTGAGTGGGCATAATTATACTGAATTTCCCTCTTAAAGATACTCCATTTCTATCTACAAACAAACAAACAAACAAACAAAAAAACCCATGGGTTATTTTAACCATATGTAATACTATGTTTGGATCAACATCCTTATGTTCCCCGTGCCTGTTCTATTTGCTTTTTTTGTGAATGAGCCCATCCTTCAGCTGATTAGGCTTCCTAATCAGACCTATGAGCTGACATTTCTCTCCTATTCACCTATTTCCACTGACCTCCCAACTAATGACCTTAGAAATCAGGAAGGATTTAATCTATAAAAGACCTTTTCCATTCCACCACTCACCTTTTTCATTCCCTCTGCTTCAACCGTAACTAAAAGCCTTCAGCTTTTTTTTTTTCCTAGAATGCAGCAATAATCTTAATCTCCCTGCTTTCAGTTTGTCCCTCTTCAATGCATTCTCCACTTTATGAACAAAGATTTTTTTCAGCTACATAAATACAGGTATGACCCTTCTTTGCTTAAAATTTCACCAGTGACTCCCCCAACAATCAGTACTAAGGTCAAAAATCCTTCAACTTTGTTTAGAGCACTCTTGCTTCCAGCTATACTAAAGTATTAGTTAAGGAATGAAATGTTCATAGGATCTATGAAAAACTCTTGAGACATTCCTGGGAATCTAGAAGGTAATATGCATGCTTAGGGACATGTGCATATCTAGGACTCTGTGAATGGTCTGAAAAGATCTGAGAAGGCTCCAAGCTCTCACCTCTGTCTGACCTTGAGGCTCTACACAAGCAAGAAAGGAAAACTAAAACAGGTGTAAACTCCCCTGGCTCAGTGCTGAAGGCATGCCCCAACACACATATTAAGCCCCTCAGCAAAGACTAGAATTATTGGTTGAAGATGTTTAAGGAAATCTCTGTCCAGTCATCAGATGATCACTAAGCTAACTGAGCAAAGACTTCACCGATTACACACAACAAAGAATATAGACTTTAAGGACTGCATTAAAAAAAGTCACTAAACCAACAGCTACTCTAACAAACAAACAAAAACCCTGGGGAGAGAGTAGAGTCTGATTTCCAAAGTTGCCACATTCTATTATTTGAAATGTCCAGTTTTCAAAATAAAAAAAAATTATTAAATACAATACATGCAAGGAAATAATAATGTATGTCCCACACATAGAGAAAAAAGCAATTAATACAAACTATCCCTGAGGAAGCCCGTACGTTGAACTTACTACATAAAGACTTTATATGAGATATTTTAGGGGCTCCTGGGTGACTCAGTCAGTTGAGTGTCTGACTCTGGATTTCAGCTCAGGTCATGATCCCAGGGTCATGGTATCAAGCCCTGTGTCATGCTCCATGTTAAATGTTTAAGATTTTCTCTGTCTTTCCCTTACATGGCCTCTCTCTCAAAAAAATAAATAAATAAATAAAATTAAATATATTCACAAAGCCAAAAGAAACTAGAGGAAACATGTCTAAAGAACGAGAGGAAAGTATGAGGAGAATGTTAACCAAATAGATAAAATCAATAAAGAAGAATAATTTTTTAAAAAATTGTCAAGTAGAAAAGTATAGCTGAAGTGAAAATTTTATTACAGGAGCTCAATAGCAGATTTGAGCAAATGGAAAAACAATGAGCAAATTTGAATATAGATTAGTTAAGATGATCAAGTTTGGAAACAAATAGAAAAGCAAATGAAGAAACACAATAGAGTCACAGAAGTCTGTAGAAAATACTCAGGCATACCAACATATGTATAATGGGAGTCTTGGAGGAAAAAGAGAAAAAGACAGAAGTATTTGAAGAAATAATGGTCAAAAACTTCCCAAATTTGATGAAAAACACTAATCTATCAATCCAAGAAGATTAATAAATTCCAAATGGGCTAAACTCAAAAAAACCCACACCTGGACACATTATAATCAACCTACTGAGAGCTAAGGCCAAGAAGAGAATCGAGAGTGTCAAGAAAAAAGCCACTCGTCACATAATCCTCAATAAATTTTACAATGAAGGCTGTGGAAGCAGAAAGCAGTGGGATGATGTATTCAAAATGCTGAAAGAAAAAAAAAAACATCAACCAAGAGTTCTCTATCTAGGAAAACTATTCCTCAAAAATGAAAAAGAAATTAATATATTTCCAAAATATATGTATAAAGAAAAATAGAGAGAATTAATCATTAGGAAATGTGCCCTACAAGACATACTAAAGGGAGTCCTTCAGGTTGAATGAAAGGACACTAGACAATAACACCAATCCTCATGAAGAAATAGAGGACACTTGTAAAGATAGCTACATAAGTAAATATGAAAGACAGTTTAAATAAATTTTTGTTGTAATTCAGTTTTTACTATTTGAGTTAAAAGTTAACTGCATAAAGCGATAATAATATTCTGTGTTGGCATATTATGTTTAAAGATGTAATTTGTATCACAATAACAGCACAAAGTGGGGGAGGGAATGAAGCTATATAGTAGTAAAGGTTTTGAATACTATTAAAAGTAAGTTGGTATTGGGGCATCTGCATGGCTCAGTTGATTAAGCATCCTACTCTTGGTTTTGGTTCAGGTAATAATCTCAAGATTTCCTGAGTTTGAGCCCTGAGTCAGACTCTGCACTGACAGCACGGAGCCTGCTTGGGATCCTCTCTCTCCCTCACTCACTGTCCCACCCCATCTTGCACTGTGTCTGTCTCTCTCAAAATAAATAAGCTTCAAAAAAATAAATAAATAAAAATAAAGCTGGTATTAATCTGAACTATATGGTTATAACTTAATTATTATAATCCCCTGAGAAACTACTAAGAAAATAATCAAAAGACATATAATAAAAGAAATGAGAAAAGAATTAAAATGGTACACTAGCAAATATGTATTTAACAGAAAAGGCAGCTGTAATGAAGGAATAAAACAATAGCAAAAAAACCAACATATAACAAACATATAGCAAAACATATAGCAAACATATAGCAAAATGTCAGGTGTAAATAGTACCTTATCAGTAATTACATTACATATAAATGGATTAAACATTCTGATTAAAAGGCAGAAATCTGCAGAATGTATTTTTATTATTTTTTATTTTTTTAAATATTTGTTTATCTTTGAGAGAGATAGAGTATGAGTGGGAGAGGAGCAGAGAGAGAGGGAGACAAAGAATCCGAAGCAGGCTCCAGGCTCTGGGCTGTCAGCACAGAGCCTGACTTGGGGCTCAAGCCCACAAACCATGAGATCATGACCTGAGCCGAAGTCAGATGCTCAACCGACTGAGCCACTCAGGTGCCCTGCAGAATCTATTTTTAAAAAGATACAACTATCTGCAGTACAAGAGACACAGTTTAGATTCAAAGACACAAATATATTGAAACTAAAAAGATGAAAAACATATATACTCTGCAAACAGAAACTAAAATGGTACAACCACTTTGGACATTGTCCTGCTGTTTTTTTTATATAAAGTTAAAAATACAACTACCATTTGACCTAGCAACTCCACTGTATGTATTTATCAAAAACAAATAAAAACATATATCCACACCAAGACTTGAATGTGATAGTTTATAGCAGTTTTATTAATAATAGCCCTAAACTGGAAATAATCCAAATGTTTCCCAAATGGTAAATGGATAAAGTGTAATATGTCCTTATAATGCTACAATACTCAGCAATTAAGAAGAGAACTAATGATAGGTGCAACAACAAAGATGACTTTCAAAAACATCATGCCGAGGAAAAGAAGTGAGACCAAAAGAGTACATACTGTATAACATCATTTTAATGAAACTCTAAACAAATGAAATCAAATATATAGTAACAGGAAGCAGATCAGGGGTTATCTTGGGGCTTTAAAGTGGAGTTAAGTGGGAGAATTGATTGCATGGAGTGTACAAGAATTTTTGGGGTTCTTGGAAATATTCTATATGTATATATCTTTTTTGTGGTGTTGATTTGTCAAAACTTATCAAGTAGTACACTTAAAATGGGTACATTTTATTGTGTATTATTTGCACTACCAAAAGTTGATTTAAAAGAAGAAAAAAGTCCTCGGAGGACCTGGGTGGCTTAGTCGGTTAAGCATCCAACTCTTGATTTTGGATCAAATCATAATCTCACAATTTGTGAGATAGAGCCCCATGTCAAGCTATGTGCTGACAGCTCAGAGCCTGCTTGGGATTCTCTCTCTCCCTCTCTCTCTCTGCACTTCCTCCCCCTCTCAAAATAAATAGACATTAAAAAATAAGTTAAAAAAATAAAATAAATTAAAATAAAAAATAAAAAATAAACAAATAAAAGAAGAAAAAAATCCTCAAATTTGTTATTTTATCCCTGTCCTTGGTTATACTGAAGTATTTGAAACCATATTGTTTCATGCCTCAAGAATACTCAAACCTATTATTTCTCCTATCTGAAATGTCCTTTCTCTCATCTGCTATCACACTTCACCCTATCGTTTTGGGAGAGAGGTTAGTTAATACTACTCATGTATCTTACCCTATAATCCTACTCTATAATCTCCTTTTGTACTTTCCATCTAACCTTTAAATTTCTTCAGATTAGAGAACATGGCCTGACCAAAAATAGGTACTAAAAATTGTTATTGAATATTGAAGTATTACTTGTCTAAGTACTTTGCTTCCTAACTATACTCAAAAGGATTGGAAACATTTTAAATCCAGACACAGCTCCCTTTGAAATAATCAACTTTTTAAAAATAAACAGTTAGGGTGCCTGGGTGACTCAGTTTGTTGAGCGTCCAGCTTCAGCTCAGATCATGATCTCAGTTTGTGGGTTTGATCCCCTCGTCCGACTCTGTGCTGACAGCTCAGAGCCTGGAGCCTGCTTCGGATTTTGTGTCTCCTTCTCTCTCTGCCCCTTCCTCACTCATGCTCTGTCTCTCAAAATAAATAAACGTTAAAAAAAATGTAAATAAAATAATTAAATTTATGGAATTTAAATGGCCACATAAATATTACAAGCTAATGTTTAAAGCATTCATTGTTTGGATTAGTCCCAGTGTGGCTTTGGAGAACACTACAGTGAACAGAACTGTGAACTGTTTGATATGTTTCCTAAAATGATAAATTGCCAAAGCTCACATTATTAAATATGTAATGTACATTGTGTCAGAGAGAAACTTTCCTGCTCATTTGGTATCTTCTGAACCTAAGAGGTTTGGTTTTTGTTTTTTTGTTATTTTTTAAATGATGGGTTTTTTTTTAATTTTTTAAAAATATTTTATTGATTTCTGAGAGAGAGAGAGAGCATGAGCAGGGAAGGGTCAGAGAGAGATGGAGACACAGAATCCGAAAGAGGCTCCAGGCTCTGAGCTAGCCGTTGGCACAGAGCCAGACGTGGGGCTCAAACCCATGAACCCGTAAGATCATGACCTGAGCCGGAGTCAGAGCCCAACTGACTGAGCCACGCAGGCGCCCCCTGAGAGGTTTGTTAACTGAATAGATAACTCTGGCTAGTAGCATTATTACATAGCTGCTCAATATGCCTCATCCTTATTATAAAAATTTCTTCCTGTTTGTAAAGGGCACTATGTACATATACATATAATTCCTTTCATATGCAAAGTCTGACCATGTGTCTAATAAGAAATTGTAACAGTAAATTTTCAGATAGCCAAGCTTTACAATTATGAACATCAGAAAAGAGCTGCTGCCATTTGAATTTTAAAGAAATGTTTGGAAAGAATTTAAGAAGCACATTGTTTTCTGTTCAAAATTTAAAATCAATTTTAATTGTTACACCTAATTATAGTTTTCGAGTTATGCAGCTTTTGAGTATTATAAATAAATATAGATCTAGCACAAGAAAAAGGAAAAATAGGAAAATATTTACTCTTTAAAGTACAGTGAATTAATTTAATGTATAAGGCCAATAAAATAATTGTTACTTCTGCCAGATGGTATTTTACATTTTGATAAAAAGATATATTCTTAATCATATATGTCAAGGAAAAGCGACCATATGTTGTTAAACACTTCCAATTTGTCATTTAATTTAAAAGGCACTACTGATGTTGCCATAATTTTTTTTGGTGATGTGGCCTAAGTATCCTTGGTGTCAATAAAATGTAATCTCAAGTCATTTCCATATTTCTCTTTTACTGAGGGAACAATTCAACAAAGAATTTTCTTAACATCTACAAAGAAAGGATATCATAAAGGGGATAAATCAGAGTCTAGAGTCTATATTTAAGTTACTACTGGCTAAAAAGCATAACCTATCTCTTCAAGAAACCCCTAAAATTTAATTTAGTATATTCTTGCAAAATAAATAAGAATGAAATAATTCCAAACTGATGTGTCTTAAGTTTAGAAACCCAATATATTCTTTTTTCAAGTTTATTTATTTGTTTTGAGATAGAGAGAGAGAGCGCGCACAGCAGATAAGGGGCAGAGAGGAGAGACAGAATCTCAAGCAGGCTCCCCACCATCAGCACAGAGCCAGATGCAGGGCTCAAACCCAGAATCTGAGATCATGACCTGAGCCAAGATCAAGAGTCAGAGGCCTAAGTGACTGAGCTACCCAGGGGCCCCAAACCCAATATGGTCTGAAAGGAAAAAAAGACGGTGATTATTTATATTACAATATAATTTTGTACATAACAAAAAGACTTCTGATGAAAGACACCTTACAAAAGACATAAAAATAGCATTAAATCTATAATGGAAAAAGGAAATTGATATTAGATGATTATTAAAACAAAGGTTTATGTCTTTGTTTCCCACCCATTTCTCTTTTCACTGCACAGGACTTTATGTATGATTTTATTCAGGCTTAAAGTTTGAATTACTATGTACATTCTGAAGAATTGCAAATTTCTAATAACTGTCCCTATATCTTCTCCAGGTTTTTCATTGTTGTCTGGCTATAGTACTCTTTATCAGTTCTCCAGCTGATGGACATTTGGGTTGTTTCCAGTTTTTTGTTATCACAAACAATGCTACTTAAATATTCTATGCTTTCCTTCTCTATTTGACTGAGAGATTCTCAACAATATACACCTAGAAGTAAAGTGGCTGGGTTCTAAGGTATGCATGTTGTCAGTTTCAATAAATAATACCAAACTGTATGCCAATAATCTTCAAAGTTGCTTATTGTTTTGTCACCAACATATAATTTTGTTAGACTTCTTAATTTTTGCCAATCTAATAGGAAAAAATGATATATTATTTTGCTTTACTTTGCATGTTCATGATTGCTAGTTGAACATACCTATCGTATGTTTGTTGGCTATTTATATTTTCTCTTTTCTGAAATGCCAATTCATGACTTTGGCACATTCTTTACTATGGAGTTATGCGTCCTTTTCTGCATACTTTCAAACTCTTCATTTTGCACTTCAGTAAAATAAAACCCAAAGAAGATACATCACATGGGAAAGGTCATGTTGTTAGTAGCAGAGTCAAAATTCACAGTAACCAGTGACATATATATATAGATACATACATATATATGTCATATAGATATATACGTATATATATATTTGGAAAAGCAACTTGTGTGCAATTACTGTCATTTCCTTCTGTGTTATAAATTTATTTTTCTAAAGTAGAAAGAAATATAATATTAAGTTTAGGTTGTATTCTATATTATAGATTGCATTTGGTCACCTCCTTTCTGAGCTAGGCAAATATATATGGGCTTGGCAGTCCACTCAGATTGCAATGTTTCAGGGAGGCTACACCCAATAGTGAACAGTCATAGGTTTGTCCACTACATTTGCAAATAACAGAGGAAACTTATTAACAACTATTCTGAAAACTCAAATTTTGAGCACAGAGTGAGGGAAGTATGTAATATAATAAAGACCCACGGATGAGTTTGATCTTTCTATTCATTCTATCTACTCATTATCTAAAGTGATTAACAGGCAACATCAAAATATGGTATATTTCTTTTTGTTTATTATGAGTTTCCACAGGTAGTACACAAGATAGTTCTTAAAATTTTTTATTATTTTCTAATGTTTATTTATTTTCAGAAAGAGAATGGGGGAGGGGCAGATAGAGAGGGAGAGAGAAAGAATCCCAAGCAGGCTCCACATGGTCACAGCCCAATGTGGGGCTCGAACCCACAAAATGAGATCATGACTGGAGCTAAAACCAAAAGTTGAGTCATATGCTTAACCAACTGAGCCACCCAGGCACCCCTCCCCATTAATTTTTTACTTCAAAATATGCCTGTCCTGTTTCATGTTATTAATTTTGCATAAATATTCCCAAATTCTGACTTTTTTCCAATGACATTGAAACTGGTGTGTAATATCATACTCCTGGTTTACTCAGGAGTAAAATGACTGTGGTGATCCACAGTAAAAGCTGACTTGTTATGAATACTGGTGGATAAACAATACATTTAATCTTTAAAGAAAGTCTAGTTTTCATTTTTGCGGATCAATCATCCATCATATTTTCTCTGCTTGTTCCAAAGAGATGCCCTTTTGCAAATAATGTTCTACTTCTGGCCATTTTCATGGTTAGATTTGGTGTTTAGAATGTATTTCCCTTCACTTACATCTACCAATGGTTGTGAGGCTCACCAAAATCTCCATCTTTTTTATTTGTATATTTCCATTCTCGTTTTAATAAGCACGTGCAAGAAAGTAATCTCTTCCTGTTTTTGGCATTGACAAGGCCCTTTTTGAAATCTGACATCTAACTTTTATCAACACAATTTAAGAAAAAGAAAAAACAATAGTAGTCATTGTTTTAATAATAGAAAACATGAATAAAGATGAGAATAATTTGAGTTTTTTAACCTAGAAAAAAACTAAGGGGTGAATTCAAATGAAGGCTATTATCTGAAGAAAAATGTTGAATGTCCTCTATTCCATAAAAGACATAGAATGACAATTTTGAAGAACTTTATAAATAAATAAATAAGACTTTATCAACTGTAAGGACAGTATAAAGCATTTCCATTTTTAATAGCTTTGAAACAAGATGTACAGGGAGATATTCAAAGTTTTGAGTTATAATGTCCTATCTTCCATTTACTACTTGAGGAGTTTGTAGATGAAAGAAGCTAAAGTACCTCCCTAAAATTGTTAGGATGCATAGTAGCCAAAAATGAGGATGACTGAAGACATAGTGGCTCAGTATTTCTACACCATAATTTGTTTCCTTGTTTAAAAACTTTAATTCCAGTAGAGTTAACATACAGCGTTCTATTAGTTTCAGGTGTACAATATTGTGATTCTACACTATGATTTTTTTCAAGTTTATTTATTTATTTTGGGAGAGACAGAGAAAGTGTGAGTGGGGGAGGGGCAGAGAGAGGGAGCGGTGGAAAATCTCAGGCGGGCTCAGAGCCGGATGCAGGACTCAAACTCATGAAACTGTGAGATCATCACCTGAGCCAAAATCAGATACTTAATCAACTGAGCCACCCAGGTGCCCCTACCATGATTTTTTGTGGACTAGCTTACATGATCATTTGTATTCTTGCCTAAGGAAATTGCCTGTATCAGATCATTACTGAAAATTCTTAATGAACTGGGGTTCAAAATACAGTCACTTATTATTTGTTTCAATATGCAGAATACTGTTTGCTAAAGTTTTACTGTCTCCATAAGAATTAGGGTAAAATATTTTTCTTAATTTCATAAAATCTTCAAACTGGCACTTTGCTTCTATTTTAAAAGTAAAAATATTAGTGACTCATTGGCTAGGACTTAGATAAAGCTCTGAACCTATTATAAAATGAACCTGATCCTCTTACAAATAAGAAAATTAAATCAAAATGTGTGAAGTATCAGAAAATGTTGATCCAGTTAAACTTCAAAAGCTTTCTTAGCCTCTAATGAGGTAGCTTAAAGAAGATCATCTTTGTTGGGTGCTTTTAATTGGGTCTATAAAGAGTCCTATTATTAGAGTATAACTATTTTTGTAATAAACTCATTTGATTTGTAGATTAGTTCACTATAAATGCCTTTAATCTTTGTATTAGTTTTCCTGGCATTTCATGATTTTTTTCTATAATTATTATGTTTAATAAATTAAGCAATAACATTAAAGCTGTAAAATGTTAGCATGTTAGATAAATTTTGTAACAATTTGGGTGAAAATGAACTCATTCATGGGGAGGATTTAATATTCATTCACAGAATGACAAGAGTTTTTACAGAAAGATGGTAACATTTTAAACAAATCTCAGCCATTGAGTGAAAATTTTGAAAGTGGTAACTCTAAGACTACAAATAACTTGATTAAGGATTAAATAAAAGGCAGATTATTTTTCCTTACTGTGAGATAAATTTTTGTTTTATTTTTCGAACTATAATTGGGCTATTAATGCTTAACAAGAGCAACTGAACTATCAATCATTCTGACCAAAAAAAACTGAAAAATAATATTCACATACAAAACATCAAATCATATGTAAGAATATAGAGATATAGATACAGATTTATTTTCATGAAGTAACTTTATATGTCTAGCATGCAAAAAGGCTTTCTGGAGTTGTAATAATAACCATGGTATCTATGCTACAGAATTGCCTCGAAGGTGACACCTCCTTATAATAAGATATTTATGATTTGGTTATAAAATGTTTCTAACAAATGTTTAATTGTTTGGAGTAATTTTAAGATACACAGGAAACACAGGGGCACCTGGGTGGCTCAGTCGGTTAGGCGTCCAACTTCTGCTCAGGTCATACATAATGTCTCAGATTGTAAATTCTAGCCCCGCATCAGGCTCTATGCAGACAGCTCAGAGCCTGGAGCCTACTTCAGATTCTATGTCTCCTTCTCTCTGCCCCTCCTCCACTCACGCTCTGCCTTTGTCTCTCTCAAAAATAAATAAACATTAAAAGGAATTTTAAATAACCGAAACACACACACACACACACACACACACTGTATATTTCTTTGAGAAGTCTCTTACATTTTTTCTAACCTGCACATTTTTAGACTCTGTAGTGCTATAAGTAATTAAATAATCAATAATGGGAGATATGAAAAAGGTTTAAAACCATCAAAACTACTGAGGACTAGAGGCAGAAAAAGTTAATAGGGTACCTATTCAATTACTGCAAAATAGGATTTATTTTAAGGGCTTTGTAGTGTTTCATTTAATCTTAACGAAGGGTAGTGAAAACAAAAACAAAAACAAAAACAGAATAGCACAAGTTTGGACCAGATTATGCTGCTAACTTTGTGACCAGATTGATTAACTGCCCTCTGCTTCATTGTAGATGAGGAGAGAGTGCTTTTCAACTTCCTCCTCTTTCTCTTCTTATTCTAGCAATAGAACATTCTTTTAAATGGAATCTTACATTGAGCACCAATATATAAAACAGATACATGCAGAATTGCTCACTGAGGTGGTGGGTGGGAAAACTGGAGCCCTCTGCAGATTTGTTTATGCTATTTTTCGCTGCATAAAAGTTTCAGAAAAAAGTTTGATGACTTTGCTTTTGCTTCTGGGTGGTACACAATCAGAAGAAGATTTCACAGCATAAAAATATGTAAACAATCCTATCTTTCTTCTTCCAAGACTTTACATTCAAATCCTTGGTCTACTTGAATTTTTTTGTGTGTGTAAGGAGTAAGGTAGGTCTCCTTTCTCAAGGTTACTATCCAATTGTTCCTCCATTTATTAAGTAATGTGTCTTTATCCTACTGATTTGCAATGTCAAATTCTATAATAAATTCTATATTAATAAATATAATAATAAATTCTATAATAAATTCTCACATATCATCGAATCCATTGCTAGTTTCTGGTACTTGAGTTTTAGGGATGCTTTTGTGTCTCCCTATCCTTCACTGATTGCCAAGAAAAAATATCATTATTATAGTTCTGCTTTTATTTTTAGCTATGAAGATCCTGTTCTGTATATTAATTGCTAGTATTTTGTATATCTTTGGATGCCACATTTACCATTCTTTATTGCCAACTATGTAGAAATTATTGACATCCACTACAACTATAATCAAACAAGAGATATAGAAAACATTAGCATAGTGGTTAAGAGTATGAATTCTGGAGCCAGAATTAGGACAATTATGCTACTTAGTCAATAAAATTGCTCTAAGGATTAAATGACTTACTATTTGTAAAGCACTTAGTAAATTTATGTTAGTTATTACTAACTTAAATTATTGCCTATGAGCCTGACATCAATTGATTTAGTTTGTATATTATACATTTCACCTTTTAAAACTTTGCTACCCTTACATTTACATGAATATTCTAAATACCATCAGCATCTAAACTTAGTCAATATCTCTCTCATTCCTCCCAAACCAAGGATCTTAAGATGCTTGAATACCAATAAACTCCTTTTCTGTCTACCATTATCATTGTTCAGTTCCATCTTTCAGTATTAATCATTATATTTATTTTTCCCAGTTCTATACTAGGTTTACCCACATGGTTTTGAATTTTTTTACTTACCATTGCTTTCTTTTTTTAATGTTTTTTTTTTTTTTTTTTTATTTCTAGGACAGAGAGAGAGAGACAGTGAGCAGGGGAGGGTCAGAGAGAGAGGGAGTCAGAGACTGAAGCAGGCTCCAGGCTCTGAGCTGGCAGTCAGCACAGAGCCCAACGCGGGGCTCGAACCCACGAACCGCGAGATCATGACCTGAGCGAAAGTCGGACGCTTAACCGACTAAGCCACCCAGGCGCCCCTACTTACCATTGCTTTTGCATGTGAGGTTATTACTTTCTTATGAGAATACATCTTTCATTATTTCTTTCAGTAAAAATATGAGTGGTAAACACTCTGACTTTGAAAATATACTCTGCTCTCACTCATGAAAGATAATTTAACTATCTATTGCATTCTATATTATCAGTTATTTTTCCACGGAATATTAAAAAGTTATTCTATTATCTAGCTTTTTATTTTTGCTGACTTTTGTGGGTTCTGTGTGTTTTGGTTGTTATCATTTGGTTTAGGTTGGTTTGGTTGTACTTTTACGGTTTTTAAAATTTTTTTCAAAGTCTATTTTATTTGAGAAAAAGAGAGAAGGGGGAGAGAGAGAGCATAAGTGAGGAGGGGCAGAAAGAGAATCCAAAGCAGGCTTCAGGCTCTGAACTGCCAGCACAGAGCCTGATGCAAGGGGGTGAGCCCAACACAAGGGGTGAGCCTGATGGAGGGGGTGAGCTTGATGCAGGGGGTAAGCTTAATGCACAGGATGAGCCCGACGCAGGGCTCAAGCCCATGAACTGTGAGATCACGACCTGAGCTGAAAGTGGATGCTGAACTGACTGAGCCACCCAGGCGTCCCTGCTTTTACTTTTAAGATTCTCTCCTTGAGCTTAGTCTTTGCAGTTACATTTCGGTATGTCTGCTAATCGATTCATTTTTTATCCAACTCTTCAGGTTTCAGTGCCCTTGTTCAATATGAAGACTCAAGTTATTGTTTCATTACTTTCAAAAAAATCTCTCACCCATTTTCTTTTCCTGGCCTCTTCCCACTTCTCTCCAAGCCTTTCATCTTGGAACTTTAGCTGATTGTATGCTGTATTTTTTTTTATTCTCAAATCTCTTAACCTTATGTTTTCCACGTTTTTATCCCTCTGTGGTGGATTCTGGCTCATTTTCTCATACCTATCTTTCAGGTCACTAATTCCCTTTTCAGAATCTAATCTTTCGGATCTGTTAGTTTTCTTTTTTCATGGTATCTGGCACTCGTCCAGCTGTGTAAATTCAAACTCTATGATTATGTCTGGCTCAGGAGTGGGCAGCAATTCTGGTTCCCTGCTGCAAGTCATGGTTTCCGCTCTTGCTCCTCTCTTCACAGGGGCATCAGGACCAAGTCTCCTGTTTCCATCTGGGAGGGAAGTAGATTCCTGTTTCCTCCCCAATCTGATCCATAGCCATGTCTGATAACCTCGGTTGCTTTGGCACCTGTATTAGTTTCCTATTGCTAGCGTGACAAATTACTTCAAATTCGGTGGTTTGAAACAAATGCACATTTATTTTCTTACAGTTCTGAGGTGAGAAGTCTGAAATGAACTGTACGGGCTAAACTTCAGAGCCAATTCCTCCTGGAGGTTCCAAGAGAAAATTGGTGCCTTGCCTCTTCTAACTTCTAAGGTGACCAGCATTCACTGTAGTGAATCTGTCCAAGCTAACTTCTTTGTCTCAGCACCTCCTCCTTTCTCTGATGTCCCTCTCTCTTACAGGGACCACATGATCACATTGGGCCTACCCAGATAGTCCTGCGTAATCTCCTCATCTTCAGATCCTGAATTTAATCACAACTTCCAAATCTCTTTTACCATGTAAAGTAACATATTCACAGATTCAGGAGAATAGGAGAAGAATGGGCATCTTTGGGGGACCATTATTCAGCCCATCACAGCATTTGCTCATAGACTTACTGCTATGGCTGGGAGTTCTGTCTTTAAAATAATCATTTTTATTTGTTTGTTTGTTTGTTTGTTTAAAGTTTATTTCTTTATTTTGAAAGAGAGAGAGACAGCAGGACAGGCGCAGAGAGACAGGGAGAGAGAGAGAGAATCTCAAGCCGAGACAGGGAGAGAGAGAATCTGCACTGACAGTACAGAGCCCAATGCAGGACTTGAACTCACAAACCGCAGATCATGATGTGAGCTGAACTGAGTCACCCAGGTGCCTCTAAAATTGTCATTTTTAATTACAGGGATTTAAAATACCCAGGGTGGTGAAAAATAAATGAAATATATATGAAAACAGACTTTTAAATCCTAGAATGGTCTACTTCTTAAGTTGAGGGAGACCCTAGTACTTGTCCATCAGGGACTGTTTACTTTCCCTGCCTTTAGGTTCAGTGCTACTTGCTTATTGGTGGCAGAGGATATGCAACTTTATGTCAATAATGTCAAATTTTATTTCTTTGTGACTATCCCAATTCTTTTGGTTCACTCATCCCACTTCCTATCATTGTGAAAAATATTTTCAGAGGGCCCTAACCTTTGAATTTCTTCATGTGCAGTTCTCTTGCTGAAAAAAAGGAATCCTAAAATGTCAGAGGGTTTAGAGATAGAACCACATCATCTGTTCTTGGTACAGTGAGAAATAGCGAGACTTGCATGAGAAGAAACAAGGAAAGAAAGAAAAGAAAGAAAGAAAGAAAGAAAGAAAGAAAGAAAGAAAGAGAGAAAGAAAGGAAGGAAGGAAGGAAGGAAGGAAGGAAGGAAGGAAGGAAGGAAGGAAGAAAGAAAGAAAAGAGGAAGGAAGGAAGGAAGGAAAGAATGAAAAGGAAAGAAGAGGAAAGAGAAAAAGAAAAAAAAACAGTATGCTCTGGGATCTAAATAATTTAGCTAATTATTTATTTCACTACAAAACTGATTGTAAAGTTTGCAAACATCAGAACCCATGGACCTAGTTTACAAGAGGTAGGAAAAGATGATGTATTATTATGATTTGCTAAGGACAAACTATAATACTTCTTGACAGGACCTATTGTGGTTTATAATAATTAAGGATCCATTTATAAAGCGCTATAAAAAATAGCTTTTTATCTTTTTAATGTTTATTTATTTGTTTTGAGAGAGAGAGAGAGAGAGAGAATGAATGAGCAGGGGAGGGTCAGGGAGAAGGGGAGACAAAGAATCCCAAGCAGGCTCCTCACTGTCCATGCAGAGCCTGATGTGGGGCTTGAACTCACGACAAACTGTGAGATCATGACCTGGGCTGAAATCAAGAGTTAGATGCTTAACTGAACTACCCAGGTGTCCCCAAAATCCCTTTTTTCTTATATTTAAGTTATTTTTCTAAGACAAGTCACATTCACTACTTTAAAGAATTTTAAGATGATATGTATATTTGATATAAAAATTTTAACAGCAGAGCTTTAGAAAGGTATAGATGGATTCCTAGTTTTGAGAGTTTAGGAAGATTAGTGAATTTGTTTCCAGATATCAGAAGTAAAGCTGAAGAAGTTCTTTAATTTTTTCCCTAAGAATTTCAACATAGCTGTTCATCAAAACTAAAATGTAATTATGTCTTGGCTTTTTTTTAAACTATCAAGATAAAAAGAAAGGAAGAAAGAAAAGAAAGAAGAAGGGAGGGAGGGAGAAAAAAAGAAGGAAAAAGAAAGAGAAAGAAAATGCCACGATTGTATGTTCAGTACTAGGGGAGCCTAGAGGGGAAAAAAGTTTTAGGAAATTTTTTAAAAATACTTTATTTATTTATTTCTGAGAGAGAGATAGAGACAGCTTGAGCAGGGGAGGATCAGAGAGAGAGGGACACACAGAATCTGAAGCAGGCTCCAGGCTCTCAGCTGTCAGCACAGAGCCCGATGTGGGGCTCGAACCCACAGACAGCAAGATCATGATCTGAGCTGAAGTCGGACACTTAACCGACTGAGCCACCCAGGCATCCCTTAAGAAATTTTTTAAAAAGATATTCCTTCGAGGTTCCTGACCATATACAGACATGGAAGTAACTGATCCTTTACCTTTTTTCCTTCCTTAGACTCACAAATAAATCACTGTACATTTAGATTGAGTCAATTTAATAGTAAAATAAAGTGGTAAATCTGCTCCTTGAATGTTGTATTGCACTATTTTGCAAGAAAATATTATGGTTCCCTGTTGCTTACCATAAAATAAATCTTTAAAAGATAAGTCCCTGCATGACTCTAGACTTTCTTGTGTTATTTCTTTTTACTTTCCACATTGATCTCTGTATCAATACAGCATGTTAATTTCCATTTTTATGCTCCTAGTGTATATGCCTTTTTGTTCCCTCTTTGTCATTCTATACCTATCACTCTGTTCAAGATCTTACTCAAAATATCTTAAATCCTTCCCTTGTCTAATCATGCCCCATTTCAAATGTTTCCCTTCAGTACTTGTTCAGTTTTTACTATCAACTAGACTTCCTTTACTATATTAATGAAAGAGTCAAAGGGTTAGTAGCTAAATACCTTCCATAGCCAGGCAATGTCACATATGGTTTCACATAATCAACATTATTAATTCTTTATGGGTGATCACGCTGTGGCTCTGAGAGTCTGAATACTTTGCCAACAGTCTCAAAACTAAAAATGAGCAGAACTGGGATTCGACTCCAGAGCCATGTATCTCCAAACCCTATCTACTCTGCATACAAAGACTGCCTCCTCTTGCCTCCTAATCCAAAATGGCGGCTGATTCAAAAAGAATTCTTATTTAGTTTTGGAAAAAAACTGATTTTGTACTTACAGTTGAGTATGGCAGTATCAGAAATTATAGAAATATATGTCAAACCAAATTATGAGCACGCACAATATACTTTTAAGAGAGATGTTTTTTCCTAGGCTAGCACAAAGCACCAGGATAAGCAGAAATGGCCTTTCTTGAGCTTTGGGCAGTGGTTTTAGGTTTGGAGTGACTTTTAAATTATTTTCCCTACTAAATATTTTCTGTTGTAAGTAATCGGTTGTCATATCAGCTGCATTTTGTTGGATTATAAAGAGAAACTTTTTTTTTTCAATCTTATTCATTCCCAGGAATTTGTCTAGTTATGAAGAGTACTTATTTCATAAATAATTGTTGGTTAACTATAATTAATCAGAAAACCCAGTTTTCTTCACAACTGGCTAATTTTTGAGTGTATAATTATGTTGCTTGTAACCACCTTCATCAGAGAAGAGAGAATTCCACCACACATTAATAGTTTTAAACAGTCTCTGAATGTAAAACAAAAACACCACCACAAAAAACCATTCCCTATAAAATCCATATATATAATCAAGAATATATCTATGTTCAATAGAGTTCTTTCTTAAACCCTATTTGTATTGATTTTCCCTTTTATTTTTTTAAGTGTCTTATTTATTTCTGAGAGAGAGAGAGAGAGAGAGAGAGAGAGAGAGAGAGCAGGGGAAGGCCAGAGAGTGAGAGGGAGACAGAGAATCTGAAGCAGGCTCCAGGCTCTGAGCTAGCTGTCAGCACAGAGCCCAATGCGGGGCTCTAACCCAGGAACCGTGAGATCATGACCTGAGCTGAAGTCGGCTGCCCAACTGACTGAGCCACCCAAGACTGAGCCACCCAGGCACCCCTTGACTTTCCCTTTTAAACTTCCCATATCTCCACCGTTTGTTGACACAACTTTCATTGTCTTCAGCTTCTTCCTCACTTTGTGATGTTCATTAGTCTCAGTTCTTTTGAAATTTAAGAAATATTTTTCATTTTAATCTCTACAATTTAAAATCGACACTTTAAAAACTTTTAACAAAACCTCTGGGTTGAGCCAGTTCCTTATTGTCCTGATTCACTGACAAAACAATTACCCTGAAACTATTGCTTTTAGCCAGTAGATGGCGCCTATGTCTAAGTAACACACTCCCTACTTTTTTTTTTTTTTTTAAGTTAAACTATTTGGAAAAAGCTTGGTCTTCCCTTGAGGTAAATCCTACTAGTGAATTTTCATGATACATACAATTTATCTCTTTAAGATTTAAATAATTGTTAATTCTAAGCAATCTGGATTAAGACTTTTCTAAATGGAAACATACATTTCCTTCTTAAACTAGAGCATATAAGCCTGTTTCCTGATGATTGATAATGACCATCAGAAACATCAATTGCAGTACTCATAAGCATATACAGATTATTCTAGTGTTTGACTGTACATTAAAGGGCCCAAGATACTATGCTTTTTTGAGATTAACCTAACAGTATTTTAGGATATAGTCTAGTATTTGGGGGCTTGTTTTGAATAAACATATTTTCTCTTTTTTAGAGGTATTACTTCTTAAAAGTAACTGCTAACAACAAATGTTTTCTTTCCCCAAACTTTGCTTTGAAATATAATTACCTCTAATGTGCCATAATCAAATAAACCAGATAAATAAAGCTATTAGAACTGGGTCAAATACAGATCCTATTGATGAATTACATAGACTTTAGTTTAGTTTATGGCATCTGTTTTGAGTACTGAGACACTCTGATAGTTTTTTCTTAATAAGTGATCTATTTTAATATATTGATTATATTTATAATTAATAGTTGAGTGCTAGAGTATTCAAAAATGAGTGCTTTTTACTATATCCCTTTGACTTCCTTCTCCTTTTAATTTTAGTATTAATAATATTATTGATCCCATTAAGATGACTCCTGGTCTGAGAACTTATTTATTATACAAAATTTCAGGTCAATTTTTTTACACTTTGCAAAAGTATTTTCATATGTCTATTGAAAAATAATTTTGTTTATAAAAGGAAATATTTGAAAAATATTTGATAAACATAGATATTAATAAACAAAGTTATTCTGAAACTTTAACATGCTTGCAAATCAAGTAAAGATTTTGTTACAACTGCATACAGATTCCAGGGCCTCACTTCCAGAGACTGTATTTCAATTGGTACAAGTTAGAGACCACGACTCTGTATTCTAAATAAGCATCCCTATTGATTCTTTTACTTCTCTGTACTTCTCAGAATTCTTAGCTACAGTAAGGTAGGAATTCTCATTTGAATGGATGTAAAGCTGAGTGTTTTATTTTGCATTCAAAATTAAGGTGTGTAAAAATCTTTAAAAAAAATTAGGGGGTGCCTGGCTGGCTCATTTGGTAAAACATGCAACTCTTGAATTTGGGATTGTAAATTCAAGCCCCATGTTGGGTGTAAAGATTACTTAAAAATACAATCTTTAAATAAAAACCCACAAAAACAAAAACAAAATTAAAATGTGTTATACAATTATACGGAAGAAGGAAATTAGTTTTTACATCAAATCTGCTTCAAAAGTAGGGCAATACTGAAAATTCCACTTAATACTTTCTCAATAATGTTTGGGGGA
Source organism: Hyaena hyaena (assembly GCF_003009895.1). Taxonomy (NCBI): domain Eukaryota; kingdom Metazoa; phylum Chordata; class Mammalia; order Carnivora; family Hyaenidae; genus Hyaena; species Hyaena hyaena. The sequence goes on along the minus strand of NW_024081084.1, from coordinate 269,080 downwards.
CATCTCATCATAATCCAAGTCACATTTAAAGATGGCAAACTAAAATAAAATCACTTCAGATTATTCTTTATCAGTAAGATTTTCTAATATGCAATTATAAGAAATTAATTAAAATTAAGGTAACTATCTCAGCTTTTAAAATACTGATTCTGACTTTTAAAAAAATGCTCTTTATAAAAATCAACTTTTGCCTTCCTTACCTTGTAGTAACACTTTTCCACGCCTTTTAAGTGACCCTGTTTTGAGCAGTGTTAACACTTCAGAAAAATCTCCAGATATGTGTCATGTATCTTTTGGTCTACTTTAATAACAAAACACAGTCTCCTTGTTATCCTCACTTGCTCAACCAATGTATGTTCTTGCCCCTGTGTTTATACAGTATATTCATTAGTGGTTTTTACTTGTCTAGTCTTTTGGGCCATAAAACTAGAGTTTATTATCCTCCAGGTGATGAATCTTATTTACAAATTAATTGCAAATCATGTGTGGGCAGCATGATTGCTGATCCTGCCTAACGAATACATTTAGTGTTTAACTTTTTTTTTCTGTTGCTATTTTCTAATTTCAAGTGGGTAGACCAAAACCAATTAATTCTATTCCAGTTTTTCAGTACTTTGCTGCATGCTTCTTCTGTCACTACAGATGCTTATGACTCTTAATGTATGGCTTTAAATAACATCGATATTAGAGATGTGCTGATAGTAAACCCCATGCTCCTGATAACTGCAGTTTTCAGGTAAACCAGAGCTGCTAATTACTTTAAGACATTTTAGGTCACATACTCATAATCCAAATAACTTACCTTGAACAAAACTGCTTATATTCAGATTGCTTTAATAATAATCATAATCAAAGAACGAGAAATCCTTAAGAACATTGTAAAAAATAGCCTAAAGATTCTAATACCGAGTTGAATGTGATTTTACCAGAGGGAAGTTTTGTGGTGTTTTTTTTAATATATGAATATAAAACTAAGAAATAAACATGTGGGGTATTTTAGATGTGGAAATTAGTAAGTTTGTGTACTCCTCAATATCTAGTCAATCAAGTGGTTTGAATGAAGTAGAAAAGCAACTTGGTACTTGTGAAGACATGCATTTATGGGGGCTATCATAAGATTCTACAATTTCTGGTGATTTTTATCATTTGTGACCAAGATTTTAGCAATAGTGAGTTAGTGGGAAGGTGAATTAAATAAGAGGTAAATACTAAGGTAACTATATCCCGACACTGCCATAACCCTAAGCCTGTAAGAATCTAGAATATAATAAAGTATCGTTATTTTTTCCAAATTAAAAAGTTGTGAACTGGTTCTATTTCATAATATTAAACTGATGACATTCCAGCAACTCTAACCTTCACATAATAACAGAGCAGCAGGTACCAAAAAACTAGGTAATGTAATGAGTGTGATATAAATGAATTTAAATATGACTTGTTTAGTATGTATTACATTTCTTTTTTTAAATATTTTTTTATGTATTTCTAGGAGAGAGAGAGACAGCGTGAGCAGGGGAGGGTCAGAGAGAGAGGGAGACACAGACTCTAAAATAGGCTCCAGGCTCTGAGCTGGCAGTCAGCACAGAGCCCGACGCGGGGCTGAATCCATGAACCGCGAGATCATGACCTAAGCGAAAGTCGGACGCTCAACCGACTAAGCCACCCAGGCGTCCCTATATTTCTAACACTGTGCTAGGCATGACCAAATAGGTTATTTCATTTAACCTTCAATCTTATAGATAATTCTGCAGATAAATAAAGAGTAATTTATTCCTGGTTTATTAGTTTTCCTGTTCTCAATTATACATGCTCCAGCAGAAGTAAGCATTACTATTACTAGAATTATTAACTCTAAGGCTGTGTGAGTGCTTGAAGAGATTCAAGCGTCGGATGGGTGCTTGAACTTGATAAAGTTAAAATTCATCCAACCCTGAGATTCTATAAATTTATGTAACACTACTCTGTTTTAGATTGTGGAGAAGCCTTAAAAACCATTCGGCTAAGGCACAAAACCAGCAGGATACTATGAATATGAGGCAGAAACCATGTCCTAGTGCTCTGAGATAGGCCACATTCATGGCAGTCTGTCCAAGAGAATCGGGAGTTGATTATGTATACAAAATTAAGTGTTTGTCCCTAATTATCTGTATCATAGTAAAATAATCACCTAATATAAAACATGAGAAAAAATTAGCTAGAAAGTACTCTCCTTCCCCAATTTTTCAGGCAGTCAGCCTTATACTCTCACCTACAGAATGAGCAGAGGTTAGAACATTCTAATTCTATTTCTCTGTAGGACACCAAAAATAGGAGCAGCTTGCATTGAAATAGTACTGTGACTAAGCCTAGCCTCACTGTTGCATGTTTCTAATTGCATGCACTTCAAGGTTTGAGTTTTTTTAGAAAGCTATTAAAAAGTAGGAAAGTAGGCCCTACAGTATGACTTAGAGTTTACTTTTTAAAAATCCAACTACTTAAAATTCATTAGTATTTAAGGCAGTGTTATTTTTCACTTCTTTTTACTTTATTCCTTTTCATTTTTATAAATAGTCATGCAGACAAGTTATATGCTCATGTGCATGGGCTTTAAAAAAAAATAACAACCCAGAAAAAAAGATAGCCAGTTGGAAAAATATAGAGGAGAGATTAAAAGATATGTAATAAACTTTGTCTTGCTTTAATATTATCTTTTGGCTATTTTACATGATAATCTGTGTTTGAATAAACTCCAATAGCAAAGAATTCTTAAGTGTGTGCTCCAATGAACTAGGAAGAAAGCTTAGTTTTTCTGCTTCATCTCTTAGATGTGTTTGCATCCTTTCTGTAGTAGAATTGCCTTTTGTGGGGCAAGTAGGTTCTAACTTCTCACTCAAATTCATCTTAACCTCTATTTTTCTATCGTAAAAAATATGTAACATAAAATTTACCATTTTAACCATTTGTAAGTGTACAGTTCAGTGGGATTAAGGACATTCCCACTGTACAATCACCTCACTACCACCCATCTCTAGCCATCTGCTTTTTTTTTTTTTTAACCTTTGTTGTTAAAAATGTAGAATTGGGCCACTGTTGCAGCTTTCCTGAGTCCCACTTGACTTTTCTTAGCTGGTTTCCAGAAGATAAATTTGCCAAAGGCCTTCTGATCTAAAAGGCCACATTTGTTTATTTGTATTTGCTGCCAACTGATACTAAGAGGATGAGAGATAAGAAGTGATGACATTAGAAAGTGGATGAGCCAAAGTGAATTATGAGCAGTAATAAGGATGTCTGCAAGCTCAAAGATGTTTTGAACTTCCTGCAAAATTACAATCACATATTTGAAATGAAGAGTTAAAAAAATCTTTAAAACTAAAAGCTAAAGCTTAAAGCTATGAAATACCACAGCACGGAATCTTTTCCTCCAGAATAAGAAATATAGCACACAAGATATGAATTTATACGATACTGGGGATAAAACCTGTGAAAATGTCAATTATTTGTACATTAACTGTTTGTATCACTGAACATATTACCATAGATATTGAATCTCCAAAATAGCTTCATTCACTTGTTCTCAAAATCTGTGTGTAAGATAAGGCCAAACTCACTCTTCCAGTAAATATTCATTCCATAATTTAGTTTTCAATTGAGCCTGAACATATATCAGGTGAAAATAAGATGATTCAGATCTGTCGGTATTGACGTACATGTAGGTGGTTCTTTTATTACAATTTGTGAAATGCTTGCAAGCTGTCTTGGTGAGGGATCTCACATGGAGAGAGATAATCGAGATACAAGACGGCAAAAGTAAGTCAAGTTGTGCAATTTTGTGAAGTGACCAAGTCCGATATGTTTTAAACAAACAAGGCAGATCGTTGGCCTATTCAAAGGCGAGGTGCTACAGTACAGCATTTTAGTGCAAATTATTTGATATCTTAAAAGCTACTTCTTGTTATTTCTTTTCAGTCTAAAGTGACTGACAACACTTCTGAAATCACTTGCTCCCATTTGAGTGACATTTCATTAAAAATCCCAAGCTAAGGCCCCTCCTGTTCCTTTATTAAGTACTGCAGTCCACATCAAAACTGTCTACAACCATGAGTTGTTTGTGTTTATGTCTTTACATTAACTGCTTCTCAATTGTATTGAGAAAATCACTTTTGTTTTTCAATTACTTATTGGCTTCTAAGGGAAACAGTTGTCAGAAATGAGTTTACAGTGGCGAATGGCTGCCTCAGTAGGTGTAAAATCAATTTGTAATTTCTATTTAAGAAAAGGAATATGCCAACTACCCATTGTTCCTTTAGTTACTGATTTTTGGTAGTAGTGGTATACCTAATTCTGAAGGGAAAATTCTGGTTTAAAAACAAGGCAATGTACTTTATCATGAAGTCAAGCATATAGTGAGCTACGTAGGCTGACATTTTCCAGGAAATATATTTTTTTCAACTTTCCTTCTTTATGTACCTTAATTTTCTTTCTGAAATGATAGAATCATGTATTCATCCTACAAGTAAATCTATTTCAGAAGCAAGGTTCACAGTGGTGAGCCAACGACTGAACGTATTTAGTGTTAAGATGGAAAAATGACAAAGACTTCAGAGAAAACTAAAGAACCAACTATGCAAGTAGAGGTTATGCTAACATAGAGCTTATAATTTTAGATTTTTTACCTTTTGCATTTCTCTTGAAGTCAACATCTGCACTTCAAAACCAATGACTAAAACAGCACAAGCAAGAACAGTAGGTAGATATGTTGTCTAATAGGGTTATATTGATGCCAATCCTCATTTGAGGTAAAGGAACTGTTGGTAATTGGCAAATACTCAAACAAGGCCACATAAGCCATTCAGGTTCTCCCTTAAACACATCAAACACTGCAATGACTCTGCCACATGGAGAATTTTGATTCAAATAATAACTAGAGGAGGATAGTGCTTGCAAATAGTCAGAAAATAATTTAATTTTACCAAAAGCAAAGTATTAACGGCCTGCATTTGAAAACAAAACTGTTGGGTTGAAGTGTAGCCAACTAAGCAAAAACAAATGGTTGCGGGGGACGCCCCTCAAGCGGGTAACTTATTCTGGGTCTACCTGAGGAGGGACAAAGATGAGAGAAGCCATTTAAGAGCAGTTCTGCTTTCTGCCGCTTTTGTTCTTGCCAGGGTGCCCATTTTTAAAGTATTCAAACAAAGAACCACAGACCGCCAGTCACACCATAATACCAGCTTGTGTTTACATTTTCAGCTCTCCGGATCGTGATCCTATTCAGTGCACACAGAGCGAGTGCTCGTGTACACGCGCCCGTCCGCCATCAGGAGGACTGAAACTGTAAACACAAGCTGGTATTTTGGTGTGATCACGCTAATATGGCGGTTTGTGAGGTCAAGGGGTTGAAGGTGAATTATGGATCCAGAATTTCCTCGCTTTTGTCAGTTTAAGTCAGGCTGCTGACGCAGTCGTTGCTTTTCAAACTTGAATAACTCAGCTATTTTAAAGAAATGAAGACCTACCTTAAATAATTAGAGGGACTACACCGGAGAATTGTCTTCCCGGGAAAGGAGTGGGAGTTCCGATCTTCAGAACCTACAAAGTTAGACCAGGAAAGGCATGTTAACAGTCTAGTTCAGAACAGAACCATGTGATGGTCATGTCAAAAAGTGTTGGGTATAATAACCCAATGTCTCTATAGGGCTTCTCATTTCGAAGGAAAACCATATAGGTGGCTTGTTTTACCATTAAAAGTCCATTTAACCAAGAAAATGGGGGAAAGATTATTTAATTGTTCGGTGTTCCCTAAAGAGAAATGAACTGAGTTTGAGAAGTAACGTAGAATACCCTCCCCATTTTGCTGTTGAACAAGTGATATTTGCCCTTTAATTATAGGTGGGTAATATATCTTTAATGGAAGTTGTGTTACATGAGATCTTCAAGATTATCTGTTTCACGTGTTACACAAGTATCCTCAGTACAAGAAAACCTCAGAAACAGTATCCCAACTCACGCCAACAAGGTCAAGAAAAAGTTCATTAGAAGTGGACTTAACTAGAGCTCAATTCCTATTGAAACATAGGCTAGCAAATAAATAGATAAAATTGGTTTTATTGTCACATTTATACCTTCATGTAGATACTGGTAAAAATGACACTTTGAGTCTGTTAACTTTTAAAGAGTATAATCTTACTAAAATTATCAATGTTAGAAAAATAAATGGTGATTGCAGTATATGGGATACGTTTGTCTTGGCTCTTTTGAGTGAAAGTTACACAAGGGCTGTTTATATTTCTAGTAAAGTAATTAAAATTTTCCATTTCTGCTGACAGCACAGACATTTCTTTCAATGTGTATTCTTTAGATTTCTGTGAAAAATAGTCCTAAATAAAAATTGGTTATCAAACTGTGTTTGTTGTGTGCGTTTGTTGTTCTATGTACAGAAATGGAAAATAGGAAGAACATTTTCTTCGCATATTCAGTTATTTCCAACTCATCAGTACTCAGTTTGAAACAAAACTCAAAGAAAGTAAATTTTTCATCTTAAGGCAGAGAGGCCAATAATAATTGTGTATAATAATATAAATATAAATGTATAGTTAGTTGTCCCATAGACAGCAATTATTCCTGTGATAGCACTGCAATTTCTAGAGTAAAAAGTTCAGGTAGTCCTTTGGTCCATTATAATCTTAAAGCTGACTACAAGTGTGGAATTATCAGCCTTCCATATGTTGAGATATGTAGAGTTCCCTTCTCTTAGAAGCCTTCTCTCAACATAAGCAATTAACCACTTTGCCCCCTACATGTGACTATATTCACATGCAACAATATATTCAATGAATGCATATAAATAATATATAATAAGCAAACCTACAAATACATAATATGAGCAACTGAATAACCTATATTGGCTTATTTTAAGTGAACTCATTTCAGGCTTATCTTGTCTCTCTTATTGGACCATCAACTATTTAAAAAATTATATATAATAATTTATATATGAATACATATAATTTATATATAAATATAAAGAAACTATATTTAAATGAAAGTTGTAGCTCCCACAGCATCATTTATTCTGCTGGTCTTAGTAATGATGGCAGTACTGATTTAAAATGAAGGTAGTGGAAGGTGAGAAAATAGAATGTAAGGATGTAAGGAGAGGCCAAAATCCTGGGCAACTGATAGACCTCAGTAGCATTTTCCACATTTTAACCAAGCATTAATACATCTTCTATTACTTGGTATGCAATAATGTCTTCATTTTCCATTGACTTTAGAAATACAACTCTTCCTGGGGCGCCTGAGTGGCTCATGAAGCATCCAACTTCAGCTCAGGTCATGATCTCACAGTCCGTGGGTTCGAGCCCCGCATTGGGCTCTGTGCTGACAGCTCAGAGCCTGGAGCCTGTTTCAGATTCTGTGTCTCCCTCTCTCTCTGCCTTTCCCCTACTCGCTCTCTGTCTCTGTCTCTCAAAATAAAGACATAAAAAAAATTAGAAATACAACTCTTCTAGAAGGAAGAGGGAAGTATATTTAAAGAATAAAGAAAATAATATAAATTATTAAAAACAAACAGAAAGCATTATTTCTTGCTGTATTTTCCTGCTAATTTAAACTTTTACCTGCCTCTTTTTTCCTTGGAACACTATAATAGAAAAATATATGAAACTAGTTTTGTTTTCTACTTGTTTAGGTAAAAATCTTCCTTTCTTGGGAAAATGGGTGGCTACTTCTGAACTTGAAAGAGTAAAAAGGGTCGATCATTAGATTTTGTTTCATCTTATCAGCTTAATGCTTTTTCACTTAGAAAGTACCAATATGTTTTAGGAAATGATTATTTTGTTAGTAGTTCTACTGACCAGATCAGATTCTGTGGAGGATAATGGGGCAGGTAATGCCTAAATTTTCTTCTTAATAGTCTTATGTTGCAAGTTAGCTCAAAATGGCTTTATGAGACAACTGACAACCTGAGGCCTCAATCTTTAAATATTTTCCTCTTTTGGGGGCACCTAGGTGGCTCAGTTGGTTAAGAATCTGACTTTTGATTTCCGCTCAGGTCACAATCTCATGGTTCATGGGATCAAGACCCAGGTTGGGATCTGTGTTGATAGCACTGACAGTGTGGAGCCTGCCTGGGATTCTCAGTCTCCCTCTCTCTTTATGCCCCTCCCCCACTCACTCACATGCATGCTCTCTCTCTCAAAATAAATAATTATTTTTCTTCTTTTCAAGAATGACATCTGTTCAGATTAAGTTAGGCTTCAGAGAAAATCATGAAAGACATGGTATAGATATTCAGTAGTGAGAAAATGGAAATCAAAACCTGTAGCTGAAATTTAAGTGACAGTTTACATAGAGAAAGTTAGTTTAAACATTTTTAACATTTAAAATATTTACCTTTTTTGGAAGCAATTTCTCATATTTGAGCATTTTGCCTCCCTATTCATTATTTAAAATATATCTCAGGGCACTAAGGTCCCTCAGTTGGTTGTGTTGACTCTTGATTTCAGCTCAGGTCACAATCTCAGGTCATGATCTCAGGGTGGAGATCAGACCCTACGTTTGGCTCCATGCTGAGTGTGGAGCCTGCTTAAGATTTTCTCTCTCTCTATCTCTTTCCCAATATCTCTATTAATAAACAAATAAATCAATAAACTGTTTCTCATATGGTAACATAGAACAGGAAATAATTTTATAACCATGTGTTAGATTGTATACGAGTATATGTAAAAGTATAGAGTGAGAAGTGTCAAGAGCTAAGTAATGCTTTTGTACTTCTTTTTTTAAATTTTTTTATCTATCTATCTATCTATCTATCTGTCTATCTTAGAGAGAGAACATGTGTGAGCGGGAGAGAGATCGAGAGAGAGAGAGAGAGAGAGAGAGAGAGAGAATCTTAAGTGGGCTCCAAGCTAAGCTTGAAGCCCGATGCAGGGCTTGACTTGTGTTCAATCCCACAACCCTGGGATCATGACCTGAGACAAATCAAGAGTCAGATACTCAGCTGACAGAGCCACCCAGGTGCCCCTTAAAAAATTTTTTTTTTTAATTAAACTCTACCCCCAACATGGGGCTCTAATTCAGGACTCCAAGATCAAAAGTCACATATTCTACTGACTGAGCTAGTCAGGCACCCCTCTTTGGTTTACAAAGACATGGACAAGACTTAGTCTCAACAATCAATAATGTCATGTGTAAGGTAGACAGCTAGCAATAATATATCAGAGCAGAACATACATTAATAAATATTAATACCCAGTAAGAGTAAAGCAATGTAACCTGTACTTAAAGAAAAACATTAATGCCAGTCTGATATTATTCAATATGAGACAATCAGAAAAATTGCTAACATGATGTATCTCCTCATTCAAAAGCACTTAAGAACTGTTCTGTCTCTAGCTCTTGGTAGAAATGATCAGCTGCATCTCCCTAGAAGTTTAGTAAGAGGCCCCAACAAGCCAGGTTCGGGTGCTCCTAATACCATATGTATGAATGGTATCTGCTAGGTTAAACAGAAATTTGTTTTTTTGTCACTAAACAAAGAGGGATATAATCTAAATGAGGCATTATCTAGGCATATCTCTATTTCCCTTTTCCTGTTTTCAAACAGGTTTTGGCTTTTTGCAGCTCTGTAATGGGGGGAGTGTGTGAAGAGAGAAATGAAAGAAAAGATGGAGATGTGAAGAATAATTATAAATATTTTACCATATACTTTAACAGTTATTTACCAGGGAAAAGTTTCTCTGCATAAAAACGTATTGTTTATAAAACTCACAGATTTATCTGATTCATAAATGCATGCTTGTTGTTAAAAATTAAAACACAATACCAATACATCAGAGTTAAAAAATGAAAGCCCATGTCAGAACCTTCAAACACAATATTTTATCAATATACCTCTGTATTCTAGAGGTAAATAATATTAAAAATTCTATCATTTTAGAACATGTGCTCATTCATTTACATCACGTAAATTATTTGGAGAATTTTTTTTTTTCCACAATATCCAACAGTACATCTTGGAGATCTTTCCATGTACTAATGCATTGACCTACCTCCTTCTGTCAAAACTGCTATGTAGTATAGATATACCTCAATTTATTTAACTATCTGCCTATGATGAGCATTTAATTCCTTTCAAATATTTCTGTTGAAAGCAATAATGCAGTGACTGGCTTTGTATACTAACCTCTGTATGTTTGAGTGCTTTATGGGATAGGTTCAAACAACTGGAATTGCTGGGCCAAATGTGTGTATTAAATTTTGATGAACACTGCCAAATTGCCAACTACAAGGAATGAAAATGCCAGCTAACTACTTTTAAACTGTAGCTTTAAAAACAGCAAAGTCATGTCCAAGTTCAAAGAACCTACCAAAGGGCCAGCTTTGATAGCATCCAGCTAATAAATAGTATCAAGTGCAGTCTGCCTCAGGTGTTGATTGGTGGTGGGACAGTCAGTTACAAGGCAGAATAAACACTATTCTCATCCTTAAGATCATGGTCTTAGAATGCAATTTTCCTTTTGTTTTACAAAAAAAGGAATAAATGAACAGAAACAGAATAATATAAAACTAAATTGATTTTTGAAATTGAAGTAGACATCCTACCTATTTTATTTCCAACCTGTGCATCTAAGTGCATGCATTGGTGATTCCGTGACCAAGAGAGCATTGCTGTCACTTTTGATCACACTCTTCTACAAATGGGTTGATCTCTCTAGATCCAATGCAAAGAAAACCTTAAGGGACTTTCAAAACTAATGCAGACATCAATACACTTTGACAGTCTATTAATAATGTAAACATGAAGTTATCAAAGTTGGAATAATGCGATTAAAAAAAGTAAAACCTGTGGGAAGCTTTCAAGCAACGAAGGCTATTTAACCACGTGAAGATGGGTAAGCCATCAAAAAGTAAGAAGAGGCCTTCACTCAGGCCAAAATGCAATCAGGGCTGCTCATATTAGTAGTTTGAAAAGAATATTTATAAAAAATTAGGCAGGATTAACTGACCTATTTATAATATGCAAATGTGCTACTTTCTTAAACAAAGTTTCCTCCACTGAGCTGAGATTTGGGAAAAAAACTAATGTGTTTTACACACACACACACACACACACACACACACACACACACATTTCTCAGAGCCATTGGAAGGTGATTAAATAAAAACAAAAGCACTGTACTTCATTCTTGCTTTCTACCAAAACACATTTTTTTGTGACTAGATCTAAATTAATTGACAGGTTTGCGTTATATTTTTGAAAACTGACATTTACTCTTTCTTAAAAATTCTCATCTCACATTTTTATATATACACATACACATAAGAAACAGCCAGTGCCTCATAAAACTGAAAGCAAAGGATGTCTCAGCTCCTCCCAATTGCCCTTTTACTGAGAATTTCTTGGTTTTTATGTTATAGACCCCTTTTTAAATGCATTAAAGATGCCCTCTTGGAGAAAATCAGTTTTACAGCACTAACAAATAACATTTAAAAGGGCATTTTAATTCTAAAACCTGGGTCCTTGGACAATTTGAAATATTCAACTCTAAAATTAGGCCTTAAAGTATCACTTAAAAATACAGTTTAAACTCTGAACTTCTATGTTATAATAAAAAATAAATGGGTATAAAAAAATAAATGGGTATAGTTTTGGCAACATTTTGTTGGATGCATGTGAATAATAGCCTAAAATGATCCACAGAGCATAACTAACCAAATGCATTTCTAATGTATCGATTGCTATTCATTAAAAAGAAATAAGAGTAAATTAGGCAACTATGCTATTTTGTTTCATGTTCAAAATGTAAATAAATATGTCAATATATTGCTATGATTAAACTACATAATAAATATTTGAGTTAATTTATTAATGAATAATACAGATTCATGTATTATACAAGTTATACATGTTATACAAGTTGAGACAAATTCATAGGCTCACACTGTTGGAAGGGTTCACCTGGTCTGTCACTGACCTTCAAGTGACAGTTTTAGCCAACTGATAATTGTCTATTCTCTTACTTAAAAAAAAATTCTCTTTCTAGATATAGAAATGTAATTTCTATATTTATTTATCTCTAGTGTTTCCTTGACCTAACAATCAATGCTTCCTTATAAAAGTCACATCAGGGGTGCCTGGCTGGCTCAGTCAGTGGAACATGCAACTCTTGATCTCAGGGTTATAAGTTTGAGCCCCATGTTGGGTTTAGAGGTTGCTTAGAAATAAAATCTTTAATAAAAAGTCACATCAAACTGTTTAAATGAAAATTTCTGTTCTTATTTAGACACAGAGGTCTCTCTGTTTTCTTTTATGTCTTTATTTTATTTTGAGAGACAGAGACTGAGAGCAAGTGGGGGAGGGGCAGAGAGAAAGGGAGACACAGAATCTGAAATAGGCTCCAAGTTCTGAGCTGTCAGCACAGAGCCTGATGCGGGGCTCAGACCCACAGACTGTGAGATCATGACCTGAGCTGAAGCTGGACACTTAACCGACTGAGCCACCCAGGGGCCCCTAGACACAGAGGTCATTTGTTCAGTATCTTTTCTCTGAAAATAAATTGTACTTTGACTACTAATCAAGTCACACCTTATCCTTTTACAACCAAATAACACAAATTCCTTTAGCTTTCCCCAAGGACCAAAATTAGATCTCTTAAGCTATTTTCCTGTTCTTTGAACTCTCATCAGTTTCTTCACATCCTTTAAAAATGTGACCCTAAAGAGAGAGTGATTTTCAAACAAAATTGTAATTGAAATACAATACAGAGAAGAAACTGTCCCTTGTCTGTTTAAGAATATTTAGGAAATCTTAAAAATTATATTTGTTTTCTCCCATATCATTGGCTATTTGTACTTTGTAGATAGATCTTAGAGTCTTCTGTCCTTTTGCTCTGACATTGTTTACAATCCTATATGCTGAATGATTATGAATGTATTTACTTCTTTTGAGCATAGTTTTAAAAAAAATGATTATTATCCTAAATTCAATCATAGTTTATTTTTTTCAGGATACCAAGCACCTCAATTAATTTAATATCATTTAAACATTAGTGCAGTATTGTTTTGCCTTTTATGAATACACAGAAAATACGTTATTATGGGTCTTAAGAGTAATCCCACCAAAAAAAAAAAAAAAAAAAAAAGAGTAATCCTTCAGGGCACCTGGGTGGCTCAGTCGGTTAAGCGTCCAGCTTCGGCTCAGGTCATGATCTCATGGACGTGAGTTCGAGCCCCGTGTCAGGCTCTGTGCTGACAGTTTAGAGTCTGGAGCCTGCTTCAGATTCTGTGTCTCCCTTTCTCTCTGCCCCTCTCCCACTTGCACTCTGTCTCTCTCTCTATCTCAAAAATAAATAAACATTAAAAAAATTAAGGCAAATAAACTGAAAGAATAATCCCTCAATCCCTTCTTGGTAAGGCCTTGAAACAACTTGCTCATCATTCTAAAAGTCATACAATTGAGAAGATTTTTTTTCCAGTTATTAATGAGATGAACATATGTGATGGAATCAAAAGTTTGTTTATTTACCTGGAAAAAATGGTAGAGTATAGGTAAAAAAATGATGTGAAAAAAGAGTGATGGGGTAGGAGCTAATCTGCTCTTCCCCATATTAAAGTAGGTTGTAAATCTGTTGTATATAGTGAGGAAGCAGATACACATTTATTGAATTATTAGATGTCAAGTGTTTTACACTTATTTATATTATTGAATTTTACAATTATCATATTTAACCATTAAAAACCTGAGGCTTTAATGGTTTACAGTGAGGTAGATAGTATTATTTGTTTGTAAAGTTTCCATTGTTTTAGCATGCTTTTCCCGGGAAGGCAATATACTATCCTTTGCCATTCACCTAGGGCATGGCGAGAGCAATGAAATGTGGACGGAAAAGAGAATGTGCTGAGTGGAGATTCAGGAAGTATGGCCAAAATTTTGCCAGCTCTCTTGAACTCCTGCCATTTACCATAAGAAGAGTATGCTCTAAGGAGCTACTGTTACTGAAAACAAAAGAGGCCTGGGAAACATTCTTAAGCCTGACCTGAAGCCTGGTGTTAAGTCCATTTACATCTAGCAGAACACTGCAATGTCACAGTTGACCCAGATATCCATGAGAAAGAAATTTCAAAAAAATTTTTAAAGGTTTGTTGTTGTAAGCCATTGAGATTTGGGTAAGTGTTTGTTACACAGGACTATTGCCATAAAACCTGAATATTCTCAGAATCTTACTAATACAGATCATGCTATACAGATAAATGAAATAGAAGATAAAAATGAAATCTGGAACTAGATTACAACATATCTAAGAACTTAGGGGAAATTATGGATTGCTCAAAAAAGTTGAGGTAACATTAATTACTCATTTGGAAAAAATATGGTTAGATCTCTGTTTAGAAAAGAAAATCTAGATAAGTTAAAGATAGAAATGCAAAATAAGAAAACATATAGTTAGAATAAAACATATGAGAATCTTTTCTTAGTAATCTGGTCATAGAGAATGTCTAAGAATGATACAAAGATATTAAATTAAGTGATAATTTGCAATCTGATCACATAAAAATTTGTATGACAAATGACATAAACAAGGTAAAAAGACCAAGGATACACTGCAATATATGAATATAACAAACAAAGGATTAACATTCCTAATCTTTAAGAAGCCATTTACAAGTCAATAACAATAAGATATATAATCCAGAAGAAAAACCAGAAAGGATAGAATAGCTACCTCACAAATATGGAAATAACAATAGACCATAAACATGCAAAAATACAATATACCTCCTTCATAATCAAATTCTGGAAATTAAAAAAACAATGAAATACCATTTGTCACCTGTCAGATCATAAATTTAAAGAATAAAATACTGGAAAGGTTTGAGAGAAAAACTATGGAGTTTTGGGGGGGACAGTTTGGTGATATGTATCAAGTCTTAAAATTATTCAGACTTGTTGCTCTAGCATTTCCATTTCTTAAGGAAATTATGTGTCAAATGTGAAAAGATGTTTCAGAATATTCATTGTCAAATGTTGGAAAGTACCTAAATGTTAATCAATGGAAGCCTGATCAAATTATGGAACACCATAAAATAAAATAAACATTTTAATGGTAGCCATTAAGAATTATGAAGATCTGCATTTATGAAAATTATTTTTAAAAATTTTCAAATGTTTTATTTATTTCTTAGAGAGAGAGAGACAGCATGAGCAGGGGAGGGTCAGAGAGAGAGGGAGACACAGAATCCGAAGCAGGCTCCAGGCTCTGAGCTAGCTGTCAGCACAAAGCCCAACGTGGGGCCCGAACCCACGAACCGCAAGATCATGACCTGAGCCGAAGTCAGACGCCTAACGGACTGAGCCATCAAGGTGCGTCTGCATTTATGAAAATTAAAAGACAGTAATCATTATACATTAAAAAAAAAAAGAAAGCTATTAAACAGTATGCACAGTATGGTCTCATTTTATAAATATGTGAAATACAGAAGCCTGAGTGGCTCAGTCGGGTAAGTGTCCAACTATTGATTTCAGCTCATGTCATGATCTCACGGTTCATGAGATCAAGTCCTGCATTGGGTCTCCTTGAGATTCTCTTTCTCCCCCCTCTCTCTACCTCTCCCATGTGCATACTCTCTCTCAAAATAAATAAGTAAATTTAATAAATAAATAAATAGAATTAATTCTTAAAGAATAGGCAAAATACTATTAACAGTAATTTTTTTCTGAATGATAGGGTTGTGGTTGAACTTCATAAAAGGAAGTCCTTTTTTCTTTGATAATATTTGAGCGCTTTTTACAATGAGAATATTATATATTTATAGTCAGGAATAAGAGAAATAAAACACTTTCCTTTCTGAAAAGAAAAAATATTAAAATAGCAGTATCTTCTACTACAAATATGAAAACAAGTCCACAGGATTCAAAATAGGTCATATCTATTATTTCTTCCTTGTCTAGGTCCTCATAAATTATTCATGGAAATCCTATCTATACTAATAATTATTTTTGTTCATTACTCCTTTGCATTTCTTTTCAAAAAATGACAGGTATTGTCTTCTATAGTCATTTATATTTTAGAGTATTCCTCATAATTGCTACTTTCTTAAGCCATATTTACATGATTCCAAAAAAAAGCATATAAATAAAAACAATTACATTGAGTAAAACTAGAATGTTTTTCTACATAAACCAATAATTTCAGCTTAAACTTAAATTGACTAACTTGAGCTGACCAATTATTTTAGGATTCTTTTTGAAGTTAAAGTCAATAAAACTAAAAAATCAACTATTTAAAGGCAAAAAAATCAACTGGGAAACAGTCTTCAATGAGCCAGCTAACTTTACAAACAATAGCAGTTATGCACTATATGTATTTATGATATGTATGTCTTTATATTTCTGTATATCAATCTATAGAGATAGATATATAATTCACATAGTTATAGATATATAAAATCTAGGTATAATAAACTCCACTGCTTGTGTAGGTCCCATCTGAGAACAATTAAAAATCTTTATTAGGAACACAAAAATTTTTACAAACTGTTCCCATATGAGAAAATTACAGTATTATATACAGGTGTCCCAATTCATTTATAACTGGAATCCAATTCTGTTTAGAATTTCAGGTGAGTTTTTAAATCCAATCTACCTAAAAGGCTACTTTGTAGTAAAAAGGAAAAGTCTCTCTTCCCCACAGTGTCCATTCCCACTCTCCAAAGGTAACTGTTGTTAACAGTTTTTCTTCTTTACTCTTCCAGTAAGTCTTCATGTGTCTATAAGGCACATACTTACATATACATGGGCATGCACACACACTTCTAGCTTTTCTTCTGACTTTTTTAATTATAGGAGGGATAATATCATACATACTGTTCTACGACTTGATTTTTCCACTTAATATATCTTGGGCATTTTTCCATAGTGAAACATATGTTCTCAAGTGAATTTTTTAACTTAATAAATTAATTCTGAAACATACAAAGAATAAGTACACAAGAATGACAAAGATGACTTTGGTGGGGGGAAACTACTGAAGAGAGAGTTGCAACACCGGATGTAAGAATATATAATTAAAATATAGTGATAAAGGTAGAAGAATAGAGAAATCAGATGGGCAGAAGTTAATCACAGGAGTGAACTCTGGAACATAAATCTTTCAGCTTGATTCAAGTCTTTTTACATCAGTAGGAAAGAAGTATATCAGTCAATAAATATTCAGGGATAATTGCTGGACAACTGGGAAGAAAAGATCAAATCCTCACCTCAAGTGATAAGCTGAAATAAACTGCAGATTGCTTAAAGCATTAAATGTATGCAATGAAAACAAAAACAAAAATTAACCCAAGTTGTTCAAATATGTAGGAGGAAATATAAGTGAATATCTAATCTTCATAAAAAGTATTTTCTAAACGTATAAGCAGGGGTAGAAGTTTTAATGAAAATATTTAGGAAACTGACCGTTTAAAAATGAAAATGTAGGGGACCTGGGTGGCTCAGTCGGTTGGGCTGCCCACTTCCGGTCAGGATCATCATGGTTCGTGGTTCTAGGCCCGTGTAGGGCTCTGCGCTGACTGCCAGCTCAGAGCCTGGAGCCTGTTTCAGATTCTTTGCCTCCCTCTCTGACGCTTCCCTGCTCACGCTGTCTCTCTCTCTCAGAAATAAATAAAAATAAAACATTTTAAAAAATTAAAAATAAAAATGAAAATGTTGGAGTGCCTGACTGGCTCAGTCGGTGGAGCGTGTGACTCTTAATCTCTGGGTCCTGAGTTTGAGCCCCATGTTCGGTGTAGAGTTTACCTTAAAAAATTTTTTAAATGATAAAATCAAGACAAAGTATGATATTACTTTGGAAAAATATAACTTATGGCACAGTATTACTACCCTTATTAAATGAAAAACTCTCATAAATTAATTAAAAATAGAAGCATCTCAATAGAAAAAATGGATGATGTAGAGAAAAAAGCAAGCCACTGTGAAACAATGTAAGTGGCAAATAAACATATGAAATACATTGAAATTTTTGACCCCAAATAACAAAACTAGAAGAACAGAATTGTTGTTTAAACATAAGAGTATTTAAAACCTGGTAACATTTAGTGTTGGTGAAGATACGCACAAATGAACACCTTCATATCCTTCCATTTTAGAAGACACTTTGTCCTTACGTATTAAAGCTTATAAAGAAACTTTCTTAAATAAAATTCCCCTTTTGGGAATTTGTATGGAGGATATCATTGTAGATGTATGCAAATATTGTCTACAGAGATGTTCATCATGGCGTTGCTTATAATGTAGGAAAATTAGAAATCACCCAATAGCATTAAAGGATTTGTTAAACTATGGTGTACTATTTAGTCATTCAAAATAATGTTGATGACAAACATTTAATGACATGGGGAAATATTTGTGATATATTCTAAGTGAAAAGAGTAGCTCACAAATAAGATGCCATGTTTTCTAATTATTTTTTCTAATGCTTTTCTCTTTTTGAGAGAGAGAGAGAGAGGTAGTGAGCAGGAGAGGGGCAAAGAAAGGGAGGCCAAGGATCCAAAGAGGGTTCTGAACCAACAGCAAATGGCCCTACGTGGGGCTCGAACTCACACACTGTGAGATCATGAATGAGCTGAAGTCTGATGCTCAACCAAATGAGCCACACCCAGCCACCCCTCTAATTATTTGTAATATGTATTAGTAGAACGAAAAATATTCTGTAATAATATACTTTAAAATATTAACAGTGACAGGGCACCTGGGTGGCTCTGCGGGGTAAGAGCCCAACTCATGATTTCAACTAAGGTCATGATCTTATGGTTGTGGGATCCAGCCTCGCATGGGGCTCTGCGCTAACAGTGCGGAGACTGCTCGGGGTTTTCTCTCTCCTTCTCTTTCTGCTCCTCTCCTGTACATGCTCTCTCCTTCTCAAAATAAATAAACATTTAAAAAATACAAAATAAATAAAATATTAAGTGACTATCTCTAACTGGTTGGACTCCGGGTGATTTGTATTATATTATTATTTATTTAATTATTATATATTATATGTAATTATATGTTATTTAATATATTATATTATTTCCATAATTTTCACAATGAACACTTATTAGTTTTATAATCAGCAATAATGTTATAAAAATAAAATACTTTAAACAAATGTTTATGATGCAGACATTGAAATTTATGTTTTTTCTCAAATGACTTGTTGCTTTGGGTCATCCTGTTGAGGCATAAGCTCAGCTCAGCTTGTTGGCATTTTAAAATGTATCAAGTAAATCATGAGAATAACATTAGAGGTCGATTTTGTAAAAAATCGTGATCTTTGTTAGACAAAATCACAGACTTTATATATGTTATATATATTTTAAATTCAACAACTATTATAATTAAAAGAATTCAATAAGCATTATATGCCTCCATAAAGATTAAATGGCTTCTCCCTAAATTTTATTTTGTAATCTAGCCTCATATTGTAATTAATGGGAACACAAATAAGCATAATTTTAAAATTTAATACTCAGCAACAGATCATTTTTTTAATAAAAAATTTCTAAATATTTTTCCATGTACTTTCCCTAGGGGACAAATCATACCACAGAGTATGGCAAAATAAACTCTAGGGAAAATTCTTCATTTGTTTTTTTCTAGAATATGCTAATTTGTTGATTTGGTGGTAAATATATGTATACATATTATGTTAAAAATAATATTAGGGGTCCCTCTGGATTTCAGCTCAACTCATGATCTCATGGTTCATGAGTTTGAGCTCTGCGTTGGGCTCTGTGTTGGGGCTCTTCACTGACAGCACAGAGTGGGCTTGGGATTCTCTGTCTCCCATTCTCTCTGCCCCTTCCCTGCATGCACCCACACTCTCTCTCTCAAAAATAAACATTTGAAAAGGAAAAAAAATAACGCAAACTTAACAAAGTATTAAAATTGTGAAGCACAAAGCAGTTAGCTAAAGTTACCCATTCTTGCTCATGTATCCTTTCATTTCCTATTTAAATTCGTAGAACACACTTGGCATACTCCTCAAAAGGTTATTTAATATAAACCTTTAAAAGACTCCCAAGTAGCAAGTATTATACATGATATTATTTTAGGATCTGATTTTAGGTCTGACTACTTTGGCCAGCAGTATAATAAGCAGCAACCTGAATGACATGTAAACAGGAGGGGTAAGGTCCAAGCACAGCCTGAATAAGAAGTGCAACTCTTTTTCCATGACCCAGATGCCTTTTTAATTTATCAGTGCAGTTTCCATCTGAAACCAGGTGCTAACCCCAAAGGAGAAAATACTGCCCTCCTGTGGTCATCACTGGAGAAATGGAAATAGTTTCAGGTACCATCATTGCCGTACTTCTATAAAACATTGTATATATATCTAGTTCATTTCTGGCTATATTTCTTAAGCTGAAACCTACGTCTACAACCGAGCATAAGGACAAAACCTCCAAAGTAAATTCTAGTATATAAGTAGCTACTCCAGTTAAATAGTCCTATTAGAGAGGGGGAATGATTATGGCTGTCCGATCCCCAAGGCTGACCATTCATTTGACAGTCACAATTGGATTATGTTAACCACCTATGCTTCTCACTTCCCAGATAAGGAAAAAGAGATTTCATCTCTATGTTTCCCTTGTTGGCCAATTTTTTAGCTAAAAGACATTTAAAATTGTACAGCAGGCAGAACCCCAGGGGACTGAACAGTGTTCCAACATCCTTAAAGGCTTCCCATCACTTGAAAAACCAAATTCTTCCTCCTGTTTCTTAAACTAACCAAAGTAGGCAAAAGCAATTTTAAAAAGTCTTTGTGTCTAGCATTGGAAGTTTCTCATATTTCACACCATTATATAAATGTCACTCTAACCTATATGTATCACAAATGCTACGCTAAATTAGGGCCAAATTTGCAACCTAGTTTAACTGGGTTTCCTCTTTTTGCAAATGCAGTTTTTGTGTCTGCATTTAGCAATGCATACAAAACTGTCCGTGTAGCTAACTGCTTCGAATTGCTAAATTTGAAGATGGATGTGTAGATCGCCTGAGTCTTTATGCCTGTGCCAAAGCAATCCTGTTTCTAGTCATATAGAGACTTCCTAATCAAATGGACCTCGATTACACTGCTAAATTCTTGGACTACTTCATTGACTCTTTTGGATTTAGAAAAAGAAAAATGGAATTTTACGAGGAGAGAGATGATATCTTACCCTCGCTTGTGTCTATCCTTCAGATACCAGGATGGAAGTACCTCGCGCCTAGGGGCTCATCAGTTTCCAGCTCTGTGACTTAAGCTTAGCGTCATTTTCCTCATCAATGAATAAAGTTAATAATGACCATCACAATCACCATCACTACTTAGACTATTAAACCAATGGCCAAGTAAATGTCCTAGAGGCGTGATTTTCTAAAAATATTACTCTTTTACCATTTTAAGTAAAGGCCCCTCATTCAGTGTATTATATAGACGCTGTCCTGGGTCCTCCAGGAAAATTCTCCAAAACCAACGCCCTGTGCTAAGATAAAATATTTTCACACCATATTGCTCAAATATAGCATCTTTAAATACGAATCAAGGTTTTCTTCTTTTCAATCCCACAAAAGATGGTATCTCATTATATGTTCACCTGGATTCACAAAGCACTTCAGAATTTAAAAAATGACAAACATAAAAATTATAATTACTATGAAAATGGTAGGAGTATTAGACATATTTGGATACACTGGACTGAACGGTGAAGCCTTTGGTCTTGAGAGTATACACCTGTTCTGGTTATTTACTCAACACAGAAAATAGACACTTCAGAGAGAAATACGGCTTCCTTTAGGAGATTAATGTGTTCTCCTTTCAGATGAAGAAAACCCTACAAACACATTTTAATAAGACACATTGTTTCCCCCTGTCCCTAGCTGTGGTAATGAGTTTTTACTGAGCCATGGTCCCACATCTTCAGCTGCTCTCACTGTGGACACCTGCAGCATCACAAAACATAGTTTCTCTCTAGATATATTAATCCAGTGCTGTTCACTGTCCATTCCATCTCACCCATCACCTTACTATGATACTTTGTGTCATACAACACAGAATCTTTGATTAATCAAAATAGTTCTTATAACACCACAAAGTTTCTGATTTAAAACAGTTGGGTATCTTGAATTGAGACTAAAACAATGATTTGATTAGTATGCCATATTACAAATTTTTGAGATGAATTTTTTAAATGAACTTCCATTTAAAGATGGAGCAAAGTAAGTACAGCTAAATATTCCAATAGTGTATATACGTTACAATGAACCCCTGTATAAACATTATTTATGCATGAATAAATGCAAAGAAAATACACTATGTTATAACTGTTATAACTAGCCTAAATTAATATCAAAATCTGACAATGAAACACATGAATTTGTGACATTCTGAATTTTGAAAAACGCATATTTATAAAAGCATCAAAATAATCTGAAGTCAGAACACCTTTCCTGGATATAATTATATTATTATGATTCTCTACCTTGACAGATGACAATTTTAGACAAAACCTAAATAGAACTTCTAGTATATGCACTAAAATAAAATGTTAACAGATAGACAACTCACCATAGTATAAGTAACACATTCAAATTTAGTAATTTATTTTCCAGGTGGAAACCAGGCTTCTTGGAAGACTTCAAACTAAGCCAAATGGTCTGATTTTACCAAAGAGGTAGGCACTAAAGGACTAAATTTACTTCTGCGTAATTTTTGTTAACTACATTTTGCATGCAAATGTCTATACAACCATGTTAATGAAGTTATAGAGAAGGAAAGAAAGTTGGCGGGCCCATTTTTGTTTTATTCAAAAGCAACTTTTCAGTTGACTTGCTGTATCATTTTAAACCGCTTTTCATTCAGTCATACGAAAACAGAAAAGCCTAACAAGGCATTCAAATTGGATCACAAGTCAAGAAAAATAATACCTTACTTATGAACAGAATACAGGCTTGACAGTTTTTCTCCTGTACCTCAAATCTTCAGCACATGGGACAACCCTGCTGGAATCAGACAAAAAAAAGTTCTGTTAATGATAGATATTTAGAAAGTGTAATCTACGACCCAAGGTCAATCACTACTGGGAAAAACGTTTGTCCCTCCTAATAGGAGCTCAAAATTGTTTGAACCCAACATGAGATTGGATGCTTAACTGATAGTTACCAAAAATCTCCTTTTCCAAGAAATACAAACAAATGCATGTAAATTCTACATGGGTGAGTTTTCTATTAAAATTTGGACATTCAAGCTTCAAAGCCCGTGTTGGCAATGAAAGTATTGCTTTCAAGGAGGATGTTAATCCCAAATTTATCTCAGATTGTTAAAGAGGTTTTCCTATGGTGTAGGAAAAAGAATATTTTTAAAATGAAGGCACACTTGATTTGTAATAAAACTGAAAGTAATAACGTCAGAGGTGAAGGCGATAAAAGGAGAAAAAGGCAGAGGTAATGCTCACAACTCTGCATTTATGGTCTATGTTACAGCCAGGACCAATACAATCTCACCCCAAAACATCCAGAAAAATAAAGCAAAATAAAACCTCTTTCATTTTCACACACTGAAGGCAATCAGGACCCTCACCCAAATTTCAAACTTCCGGAACTTGGGAATATCTGTAAAAGCCCCAACACCAAGGTTTCGGAAACCTGCCACATCCCAGAAATAGGCGGATCTTCGATCATGGAGCTATGACTATTAAGAATTCACAGATTATCTGAAACATTTGCTAATCACCCCGCCCCCATGCTAGAGGGAGAGGAAGACTCCAAACACTGGGGAAGGCCCGCTGTGAAGACACCAGGCCCCTCTTAGGCCTCAGGTTGTCCACCTCAGTAATTCCAGCCACAGCTATTAGGTGACCTTATCAGGGAAAACAGGGTACTTGTGTGTGTGAGAACTGGGGTGGGGTGGTAGGGTTCCAGAATGTCAAGACATTTAATAAATTCATACGATTTTTTTTCTTTAATCATTTGAGAGCGCTGTGTTTATACATGCTGGGCAACGTAAACCATTAATCTTGCTAGATTTTTGCTACTTCTGCTTGAAGCCTACAAACGGCATTCCTGTCAATGGGAGGAAGAGACAGACGGAAATCAAGACAGAGACAGGCAGCACCCCCAGGATGTGAAGCTTGTTCCTACTGCAAGCTGTAGTGGAAGGAGATGATGACATCCAGAACAAAATGTCTTTTTCACAAGGATGCTAGAGCTCTTGCTTTGTGATTGATCTCTGTGTATAAGAAAGAATGATCAATGGAGAGGACGTAATTTTCCCCCTTTTCTGGAATCAAAATATAGGGCTTCTTAGTTATTTTTAAACTTCTTCCTGTAGAGTCCATCGCTGTGTTCCATGAAACAGACAAAACTCAGCAAGACAACAAAGACTTGATCCGCAGGAGAGAAGGTAATAAAGAGCAAGTCCTCTCCAGAGGGTAATTAATCCTTAGTCATTCATCCTAGAAGTCCCAGTTACAGTGGAGGTTAATGTTCAGGTAGCGTCTTTCTATTTTCTTTAAAATTTTTTTAAACATTTTTTTTTTTTTTTGCAGAATGTTATACTATTAATTGCCAATTTGCATATGTGTGCAGCTGCTGTTTTGGCTCTGAACTCAATCCGATAAGCTTGCTGGAGGTATCGCAGAGCACTTGGCAGCTTTCCTATTTGAAAAGAAAGCCTCTCCCCACTACAGAACAGCTGATCGTCTATCAGCCATAGACCCTGATGGCGTGAATTACAATTACACTACTTTTCACACTAAATCTGGGTGATAGCTACTTGGAAAGAAGTTTCATCATTTTTTACCACAAACTGGAAAAAGAATTACATGGTCATGCTGTGCTTTTAAAGGCAGTTTGGTTCACTTTTGTCTATTTAACACCTAATTCCAAGAAGTCCATAGGCATCCAGAGATCTGAATGGCGCGTAATGAATTCACTGTTTAGATTGAAGATTTTTAAAATCTACCTCAAATTACATTTATTAACAAGGCGACCAGGAAGTGTTAAAGTTGTTAGACGCTTCATTTATTAAATAATTTGTGGGTATTTTCAGTTGTCATATCTAGAGTCATGGGGTTTGCTTATTTTTTTTTAATTAGCAATCCAAAACAATGCTACTGCAATTTAACAATTCATCACGTAATCTTGGGCTCCTCAGTTCAGCTGTTAATGTTAGATAATTCAGATTGTTATTTTGATCTGTTTATAAATGATTTACGTTGCATTGTGTTGGGGGGAGAACTGCAGCCGCCGAGGCAGAAGATCTTCCCCGTCTTCACCGCAGTGCTTAGGAGGGCTTGAGGGCACTTCCCAAAATGCATTTGGGGAGCTTCGGTCTAGCAGGAGGGAACACGTGACGGGGGCCAGGGCCACTCATCATGCCTTGATTTCCTAGGAGTCCTTAGTTTACTTCGTTATTGATTTACATTTCCTGTCTGCTTGGGACACTGAGGCAGGCCCTCGTCGCCAAAGTGCGTCTTCATAGAATCCTACGTCCCTCGCAGCTTTTCTGGGACATTAGAAAGTCCCTTCTTTCCTCTTCTTGCAAGAACCCACCAAACGTCAGAAAACGTTAAGAGGCCCCGCAACAGCCCTCTTCTCCACACTCTCCCCTCAGATCCCCCCTCCCGCCTTGACATTTTAATCCATTTGTTTAAAAAGCAGAAACAAAACAAAACCAAAAAAGAACAAGACGTAAACCCACCTCAAGCAGCAGAAGTGGAGCACACCCATCCTGACGTAGTTCACCTAAGAGAAAAATAGATTGTTTTCCTTTTTTAGTCGCTAGCTTTATTAGATTTCTCACTCTCACAGATTATCCGAAGACTACCCATTGATTGATCGCCCGTAGAGCTGCATTTGGTGTAAAGAAAAAACTCACAGCTTTATTGGCTCCCAGGAGACAAAACAAACAGAACAAGATATTCATATTAATGCAAACAATGCAACAAATGAGGGGAAGAACCGCCCGGCTGGAGCGAGGCGCCGAGCGCGGCGCGGCCGCGCGGGGAAGGGCCTGGGCGCGTCCCGCCCCGCAGCCGGGCCCTCCCGCCGCCCCGACCCCGGGCCCTCGGCGGCCGGCCTCCCGCGCGGCTCCCCCGGCCTCCGCGGCCCCGCGCCCGGCGCCCGGCGCCCGGCCTCCAGGCCTCGCGGGCCCTCGCGGCGCGGCAGGCCTCCAGCGCAGGCCTCGGGAACGGGCCTGCCTAGGCCCTCCACCCTTCGCAGAGCGGGGCTGCGGGACCGAAAAGCCCTCCTCGCTCTCAGCGTTCCCTTTCCGTCCGCTCCGCCGAGGGCCTAGGCCCAGAGCCTCAGCTCCCCCTCGGCCCCGGGTCAGAGGTGGCAGTGGAGCCCTCCACCGTGCCCTCGGCCCCACAGGACCCACCGGGAGGGAGAGGCTCGACAGGCGCCTGGGGACTCTGCGAGGGAGGAAGTTACCCGACACGGATTCGCTCTCTTGGAGGTGCTCACAGGATCATGGGGGAGAACGTATAAACACACATTTAAACACAACACAAAACACTGTACAATCGAAAACGAGGGGAGCAGTATGTATTTGTCTCAACAAATGCTGAGAGATATTTAAGAGGCACTGAGATTCTCCTTGAGGGGTGAGAAAGGAAGAAAGACCATTCCAGGCACAAAAAAAGGGTAATTGCCTCGCTCCTAATCACCCCCACCCCCCAAATCCGGAAAAAGCCAAAAAACTAGAGGAAAATCTGTTAAGACCTGATTTCACATCTTTCTCGTCAATGAAATATTAAATAGAGGATTGCCAGAGATTGCATAGGGCATACTTATAGTAAAAAATATATTTGTTGTTTATCTGAAATTTAATTGGGCATCCTGTATTTTTATTTGCCAAGTCTGGCAATACTAACTGAAAAAAAATACCTTTTTTTTTTTTTTTTGAAGATACCATACAAGAAGCAAGGCTCATTCTCTGATGCATATTAATCAGAATATTCAGGAGTTTTCAATAAGACTTGGTCTTTCAAAGGAAATGAGTTACCTTCACAGGATACTTTTCCAAGCGCATTGTAGGGTAGAGCAAGAAGAAATGATGGAAACTCTTGGAAATGTCCTTATATTTTGGAGGAAGTGACAGTATCATTGTTGACTTGACTAGAAAATGGGCCAGGGTTCCTTTCTTGAGACTGATTCCTTTCCAGGCCAGTACAGAGTAACCATAGCATATCTGGAGGTAGAGTGTCAGTCACATGGTGTTTCCATGCCATTATTATGTATGTTTTCTAAAGTCTTACTATAGAGCCGCACTACTTGTTGGTATTTATTTTACTTTGAAAGTTGGAACTTGAAAACTTTAAAGGTGGAAGGGAAAGCAAAATCGGCTTTGAAAATTATCAAGTGTTCTCTCTAAACCCATAAAACAGATCTCATCCAGGCCTTACAGATGCGAAAAGAAAAGACTTTCAGAATGCCAGTGGTAAAACCTCAGGAGAAACTAAACAGTGAGTCTTTACATATTGGAGTGTGTGTGTGTGTGTGTGTGTGTGTGTGTGTGTGTGTGAATGGAAAAGCTGAACGGTGGAAGCCTGCTGCTTGTTTCTCCCTCAATCCTGGTTAGTGAGAGCTTTTTCAAGGAAGCTTTATCACCCTCACTGATACTTTGGATTCCCAGGG
Organism: Hyaena hyaena; assembly: GCF_003009895.1. Classification (NCBI taxonomy): domain Eukaryota; kingdom Metazoa; phylum Chordata; class Mammalia; order Carnivora; family Hyaenidae; genus Hyaena; species Hyaena hyaena. The sequence goes on along the minus strand of NW_024081084.1, from coordinate 241,446 downwards.
AGCTTGCCTTCCTTTTAAGCCAATTGCTTGAAGTTGTCTGAGAACACCCACACAGGATGCCCCCCTTAACTACTGCAAAGGGAGAAACTATTTGTCTAATGAGAGCTGTTTTCAGAGTTGATTCACCAACATGTAAAGGAAGATAATATAATGCCTGAGACTTCCTCATGAGCCTGGGGGCCATCTTGAGACAAGTGAAGGCCAACTCTGGAACCAATGGAACATTTGTTTGGTTTAGAGAATGTTTTAGTTCCAGTTTGATAGTTTCAGAAAATTTATAGGCTCACTTCCAGTTCTTACTGGTTTACTTTTTTTTAAGTTTATTTATTTATTTTGAGAGAGAGAAAGAGAGAGAGAGAGCATGCGTGCAAGTCAGGGAGGGGTGCGGAGAGGGAGAGAGAGAATCCCAGACAGGCTCTGCATTGTCAGTGCAGAACCTGATGCAAGGCTCATAAACCATAAGATCATGACCCGAAGTCAGACACTTAACCCACTGAACTAACCAGGTGCCTCTGGTTTACTTTTCTTTTCTTTACCATACAAACCATAGCCTTTGGTTTAGAATTTAGACGATTAAAGGTAGTGTAGTGGTGTGGGTGTTATGGTGGGGTTTAACTCCAAGCTTCAGAGGGACAAATCTGTTTTACCTTCTCTCCTACCTTGGTTTGTGTCTCAAGCTACATCCCAACACTTGCTGCCTGGAGCAAGCCAAGAGAAATTCTGGACACTCAGAGCACTCACCTGCTTCTTCCTCCCAGCAGAAATGTTCTGAGGCCTGAGTTAGGGGGGTGATAAATGGATAATCCCTAAATAACACATCCCACCCGTGGTCAGGTTAATGTCAGGCTCCCCACTGTCCCTGTGGTTTAGTATAATGGTTAGTCTCTTTGTGTATAAAAGACTTCTGATAGAATGATTAAAGCTTCCTATGAACCTAAGTACAAAGCCAGTGAAAAAATATACCTGTTTTGAGGTGAAGGATTATTATGGAAAAAATAGTGGATTGAAAGACAGGAGAGTGTGAGTTGGGTTCTAACTATTTGAGTGGGTTTGAAGAACTCATTCATTCTCTTTAGATGCAATTTTTGGTTTGTGTTTTTGTTTTTGTTTTTTTTCACCCACATAAAAAGAAAGTTGGATTAGGCAATCTTTAAGATTTTGTTATTTCAAAAACAAATATTCCCTGAATTAATTAGGAAGTAGTAATTTATCTTTTGTACACTGTTTCCAAAAGACAGAAGTAAGATATTTAAAGAACTTATTCATGCTATAGCTCTAAACAACAAAGGAAGCATGGGCACACTTCCGGTTATCCAGGCATTCCGGATTCCCAGGGGATCTTCAAACAACGGAGACCAGTTCAACATCAAGAGATGTTGATGTTTAAGCAGGTCTAAAAAGTCTGGAGAAGTCTGAGCGATTTAACCCTATACACCCAAGACAAGGGGATTACATGTTCTAGAACTTATGGTTGAGTCCTATTTGGGGATTGAGACCTCAGAAAAAAGACTGCAATAAAGAGAAAGCTGTAAATATACATGGCATCACAATAGTGAATATTCTAGTATTTGCTGTGTTTTAAGTATGTGGATTCACCCGTGAAGAGCTCAGAGACTGGAAGAAGTTAGCAACCGAGTTGTAACTGATTCTAGAAAAGACCCAAGGAACTCACTTCCTTACATCTTATCAGGGTTATAAAGTGATAGGTCTTTTAATCTGAGGCCTTCCTTGTACCGTAGGCTCCAACACGCTTTCGCTAAACAGACTTCATTCACATTCTGAATCTGGTTTTTGTCTCACACATGTTAAATTTTACAAAACAGAAAGAAACAATAGAGCTTATTAGGAAAAACTTGTTTTGAATAGTAAATTAAGCATAATGGAAATAGGCACATGTTTTAGCACGATCTCCCCCCCCCCTTTTTTTTTTTAACCAATTGAACATTTACATCTTTTTCAAAGTGCTGTGATTTTCCCCTTAAGTCTTAAGCTGGCACCACACACTTTCAATAAATGAGACTTACAGCACTTGTATCTACTGAGAGGAATCATTGTGATACTGTGGATTCCAAATGCACAGCCTCTGTAAAAAGGGTTTTATGCAGTCTCCCCTAAACTGTATTAATCAAATCATTGTGGCATTCTAAGAATCCAAAGAACTACCTAATTTCAAAGGCAGTGTAAATCAACTATCAGTTCTGACTGGTTTCAAATCATACCCTGTTCTTGGAGACTGGAAACCTGTGCATTCAGAGGCCCACTTGACTAGATGGTTTGTTAAGGAGAGAGATGCCCCAGGTGGAGGCATCTCCAAAGCCAATATATTTTCTTTATAACTGGTGTCAAATTGATGTATATATTAAAAAATCTTGGAAATGATCTCAAAAAGGAAGTAACAGCCCAATGAGCCATATGTTCAGGGAACCTAACAGGTTTCCATTGGGACCAAATTTCACTTCACCTTTTTGTCCTTATGTGCAAATAAAAATTTATCTGTAAATACACCATTAGAACAACCATGCAAATTTGTGAAGTCTGTAGACTGAGAAGAAATTGCATTAAAGCCATGCCAACCAAGACATTGGAAGGTAAAGAATTGGATTAGGTACTAGAAATAAAAAAACGCAACACAGAACTGAACTAAATGTATTTGAACTCTATCGGTTTACCACTCCAGGGAGAGAGGTTTTGGTTCTATAGAATTGGTTAATGAAGAAAAGACTGATGAATAGATAATGAGTTGATTAATTTGGATGCTGCTGAAGCATCTGAACCTCCAAATTTACATTAATAAATGTAAAGTTAATTTTTTTTCTGTGAGGTATTTTAATAGATTCAGATGCTAGGGAGTTTCCAAATGCCAGATAATACGTTAGCACTAAAAAGTCTGTTGCACTAAGTGTAGAGAGTGCTGCTCAGTGGTTTTCCAGGGAGGAGAAATCAACAAACAAAACAAAACAAAAAAACAAAACTCAAGAAAATGAAACCAACATTATTTACACAAAATTCTTGATGTAACTCTTTTAAGAATTCTCAATTTTGAAACTTTTAAACATTCTCTATGATTTTAGTAGATCCCAACAATTTTGCATTCAGCTATTGTATTGGTACGCCTGGGTTCCTTCTAAAAGGAAAAATGATTCGCTTTGTGTTTGTGTACGTTTTGATATGACTACATCAATGATGATGATATAAAATAGCAAAATTTACTCAAGTCATTTTTATTTTATTTTTTCATGTTGTACTTTTATTATGAACCGTTACAAGCAGAGAAGTGTAGAGGGGACAATATAAATGAAACTCTCATGTATACATGACAGCTATATCAAACCTTCACGTTTTAAATTGATCTTTTTTAAACGGACAGCTGGGTGTGTAAATTAATGCAAGGGTAAAGGTCAGCAGAATAAAAAAATTATAACGGCTGGATTATCTTTCAGGGGCTTTCCTTTTCCATCTATGTTTTGGGGGAAGGAAGTTTTATGATGTTAATTTAGACACCTGCTCAGCTAAATAGCACGAAACTCACTCTCACGCTCACTCGTTGGAAGGAATTGCATTCTCATTCAGTCCAAATTCCTACCAGTTCTCTGAAGCTCTGTTTCTTTTAACCCTCTCAAGGCACAAGAACGTCGGTGTTTCAATGTTTTAATACATATGTAAATATAAAAATGTTGGGTATGGGTAAAAATGTATATTAAGCAAAAGCTTCAAGCTCAACAACCAGCTTTTAAACTCAAAAAGTAAGAGGAGATTGTATCAAAACCTCAGGTCCCAGGCCTGCCTGCCTCAACAGGTATAGACCTTTCCAGCAGACCCCAGTTCTGGTGGATTCTCGGTCCAGAGGCCAAAGTCGCTCAGGTCAGAGCACTGACAGGAGCAACCGCGCAGAGACCCGTCCTTCCGGAAATGCCCCGGTCCCCTCTAGCCTCCCAGGCTCTGCGGCACAAGGTGGGGTGGCCGAGTTTCAAAGGCTCTCTGTCACCAGCAACAGTTTTCTGGTGTGTCTCGGGGGTCCAGTCTAGTTTGGGGGTCAGGAGGTCATGCCTAGGAAACACAACTAATGTTAATGTCCTTTATTTGTCCTCCTCACTCTGATGAAGTTGTGTGCGCTGTTCGGGCTTGGTGGGGCACGGAAGGTGCCGGGCCCTCGCTCTCAGCCGCTGCCCCGGAGCCGGCTGCGGCCGCCAGAGGCCTTTAGGGGTGGCGACTGCCTGGGACCTGTGGTCCGATCTGCACCTTGCCCTGGGGCTGTCTTCGCCTTTCCGGTCTCGACTCTCCCCCCAGTCCCGTCTGCCACCCCTGGCCCTTGCTTGCCCTTCGTAAATTCATTTGGGTTCCCACTCGCTGCCCAGCGCGTTCAATCCACCAGCAGGAAGCACGCGGGCGGGAGAAGGCAGGCTCCTCGGCCTCTTCCCCACGAGGCGGGCGCGAGAGCGCGGGGCCCCGACCCACCCCCAGGAGGCGCCCAGGGGTGGGCGCCGGCGCGGGCCGGCCCCGGGCGCTCTCGCGTGCGTGGCTCCCGCCCCGGGGCGAGCCTGCGGCCCGGCCCGGCGGAGGGTGCCCGCGGCGGGCTGCGCCGGGGCGCCCGGCCCGCGAGGGACGCGAGAGCTGTGGCTGGGTTCCACTCGCCAGCGGCGGGCAGGACGCGCGGGAAAGCGCGGGAGCAGGAAGCGGGCGGCGGCGGCGGCGGGCCCGCTGGAAAGGAGGGAGCGCCGCAGGCGGGAGGAGGGAGCGCGGAGGAGGGAGGCCGGGAGGAAGGAGGGAGCGCGGCAGGCAGGCGGAGGGAGGGCTGATTAGCATGCAGCAGCGCTCGCGCGCCCGGCTCCATTGTTTTAACACCTCCCCTCTCCTCCGCGCCAATCTGTCACCGTTCAGCAGGCGAACGCTGCTGCCTCAAATGCTGCTCTTCTCAAATGAGACGGATAATTAGTTGCCCCGCACGAATGCCGCACTCTTCTCACCCCTGATTGCTATCACCTTCTTGCTCCTGGCAGTTTTGACACCTCGTAATCAGCCTGCTGCTTTTCTCTTTTCTTCCCGACTTCTGCTTCCCTCCCCACCCCCCTATTTATTTATTTATTTATTTATTTATTTATTTATTATCATCAATGCAATCCTCGTTCCTATTTGGACCAGGCCTCCGCGGAGTTCACCTCGCGCGTATACGTGTGCGCATATATGCGTATATGTAAAACAGGGTGTACGTGCGTGTGTCGGGGGCGGCCCCGCAGCTTTGCGGGAAACACTGCTTCCACGGGGAGAGAATTCTCCTGAAGATATTTTTGGGAAGGGTGGAGTTGGGGAGAGGGACGGGAGGGGAGAGTTGGGGAGACCTCAATTAATGCTTTAAAGATCTCTTAGAAATTAACAAACTGGGGAGTCTCGGAATCTGCTGTCAGGAGCGTGTTCTCCCCGCTCTCCTCTAACAAGCACTGACAGTCTAATTACTGGAGCTACAAGCAGCTGTCGAGGCAGCAGCGCGGCAGAGAAGGCGCCACAGGCGGAGCGCACCAGGCCGGCCCCTGCGCCCGGCCCAGCCGCCCAAACCGGCCCGACTCCGGGGGGGATGGGGCGAAGGACGAGGCCCCGCACCCGAGAGCCCCGCGAGCAGAAGGCGGGCCTGGGAGCCAGCGGACGCGTTTATCGTCTCATATTTATAAAGTCTTTACCTTGAAGGTTAAAAGATGTGGAAAAAAAAAAAAAGGAGGGGACGTGGTGGGGGAGTGGGAAGAACATCTCCTGAGCTTCCATCCACCCCTTTTCTACCTCCTCGAGCTCTCCCTCCCTCCGTGTTGGTAAAATAACCACGCAACCCGGGCTGAGGGGGCGGGGTGAGCCAGGCTGGAGTGTAAGAAAGCAGATGTCCCCGCTGGCACCAGCCTCAGCCTCCGGGGAAAGCTGCACCGGGGGGGGGGGGGGGGGGGCCCTCCCGAGGACATTCACCTCCCACTTCTCAGGCATCCCGCTCACAACTGCCTCGTCTCGGCGGGGGTGGTTTTTTCAGACTCAGCGTTTCGCGTGTGCAGCTTTTTTACCTGGGAGCTGTTCTTACCCGGCCACGCTTAGCAGATGCCAAGATGCGGCCCCTGCACGACTCCGTAATAAGAGACAGAGGGAGAGACCTGGCGGGTGCCCACTCCACCTATGCGAGCTGCAGCCAGCGCCACCCGTGCGGTGCGGGGCTGAGCTTGCTCTCCAGGCTGCATTTCCTGTGGCCCAAGAGGGCCTTTGTCCCTCGGAAGTTGGAGCCCTGGAACCCCAAAGCAGAGGAGAGTTTCCCCGCTCTTACTAACAGTGGTGGAGGTGGGAAAAGGGGGGGACTGGAGAGGAGTCCGTGATAACACTTTAATTCGAGTCACTTTATGGGCTATAATTTCCTTTGGTTGTCGGCAGGCTAGTAGATGTCAACTGTGTGAGAGGGACTCTTCTAGAAAAGAAGAAGGAAAAAGAATCCCCGTTCACAAGATAGGTACAGTGTGGTATATTCTGGCTGGTACAGGCTGAGAAGTTTTTATTTTTAATTGTGTGTGTGTGTGTGTGTGTGTGTGTGTGTGTGTGTGAGAGAGAGAGAGAGAGAGAGAGAGAGAGAGAGAGAGAAGTGAGTGAGAAAGAGTGAAGTGAGTGAGAGGGGAGGCTGAGTGGGTGGGAGGTAGGGAAGAGACCTGGGTAATTGTCTAGGTATTTCCATTCAGCCCCAGTGGCAATGGAGGAAAAGATGTACACGACTCAGAACTGTTCACAGTGAATACCTAATAATCGCTATGTCACCTTGGTGAGGAAGATGTCAACATGACGTGCTTGGCACCCTGAGAAGTCGGGGCACCGTTCTCATGCTTCCATGAGTTAAGGCTCCTTCCTCATTGTGGTACAGAGGCCTCTCAAATTCTCCCATCCTAAAACCTTCCAATTTTTAAAAACACTTCTTCCAAAGAAGGCTTAAATTTCTGTTTTGAGAGTTGCAAATCAATGTTCACTTTACAAAACAGAAGCCATGCCTCATTTAAAAAATTTGAGGGCAAAGGGAAACCTAAAAACCAAGCATCATAGGGAAGAAAAATGAAAGAGAAGTCTCATTTTAAACAAAATTTTGCAGCATTCTGATTTGGTAGCCTTTCTCTCAAATGTTTTCCAGTGGCCATCAATCAGGCTGCTGACAATGAATAACAAATTTCTCAACAATAATGTACACATTTCTAATATGAATCAATAAATGTGGATAGTTCTAACAGGGTTATAGATTTGCTCCCAGTAAATACAAATAGGTTTCTTTAGTAAGTTTTGTTTGAAAAATAATTTTTAAATTCAGCGATCGACTACTTGTAACTAAATGTCACCAGAGCTGATATCATCATTCTATCATTAGAAAACATGAATGTTATGAACTTCCCCCAAATGTCATTTATTCCTTTATTTTCTTTTGCTCAGGAACAGAGAACACATTTAATGATCATGACATAAGTAACTTTTAAATATTTAACTCATTTCATCATGTAGCTATACACATAGTAAGATTTAAAACCACATATATTATTTTTAAAAAAACTAAAGTGTTTAAATAATCCTACCAGTGATATTATCACTGGGCAACAAATGTCTTAGGTTTGGTATTTACTTAGACATTTATGTTGTCTGCTGTTCTGTATTACAGGTTTATTTTAAAAAGTCATCTATAGTATAAATAATCTAATTTTAAGTGAAACATCCTATAAACATTTGACATCACCAAATTCAATAGACTGAACTAGAAATCCAAGCAATAAGCTTAGATATTTAAAACAAACATAAATTAAGGTAATAAACACTGTAAACATGAATACAATGAATTACAGTTTTGTACAGGATGATTTATAAAAGATAATAAAAGAAAGTTACAATTTTTAGGAAGAAATTCAAATAGCTGTGACATAGCTATTTTTCAATGAACAATCTTGAACTAAGTTTTCAAATCAAGTATTTATAGTATTACAAACCCAAGATCATCACACAGAACTTGATGATCACATAGAATCATCACACAGAACTGTTTTCAAATGCATCTTAAGTCTCCCCATTAAAGTGTGAATTAAGATGCCGGAGGAAATCCCCCCTGGATGTAATGGATGGTGGGAAAACTGCTTGACAGAATTCACATACTCGAGGTATATGCAGTTCTGAGCCTGTGCCACTTAGTACCGACGATAAATCACTGTCTTGATTAGGAAAGGGCTTCCAAACGGGCTACAGGAGACAAACAAAAACATCTTGTTATTTGTAGGTAAAATCAACTTACAATACATTTCAAGTTCAAATTTTCTGAGTGGGTTATGTGCATAAATACAAAATTCCTTTATATGAAAGCAAATTACCTTTCTACAGAGTTAGCATGAAGACCTAACTCAATTCTCTTTTCATTAAGGGCCCAGCTAAACTTTAATTAAGAGTCACTTAAGATACACACAGTTACTTTATCTTCACATATTTAAAAATTATCCAGTTTTACCAGCAGCAAATTTTAAAACTCATTATCATAACAGCAGTAGTTTTGGAACAACAGTCAGTAATTAAGACTTTTTAAAAATGAAATTCTATCATTTCTATTTTACAACAGAAACCTTAAGTTATAGGGCTCTCATTAATACAAAATGCAGTAGACATGATGTGTGTATGCAAGCATTTTGATCAAGAGCAATTTATATTTCACTATTTATAAGCAAATACACAATGAATAAAACATATAGGAATAAGTGTTGTTTTGGTTTTCGAAGCGAAAATTTTTAAATACTAAACAAATTGTACCGATCAGTTGTTTTTTGAAACCTCAAATATTTAATCATTCAAAAAAATCTAACATGGGATGCATTCTTTTGACTTACTTTGCTCCTGCAAATAGTGCATAGTTTTGCCTTCTTTCTCCTTTCTTGTGACTGAATTTGTCAATAGTTGCAAAATTAAAGAATTATGGAAAAATCACAATTCAACAGAACTACCTCCAATGTAAGCAGCACATAAATACTGTGAAAATACTGCATTTCTTCTTTCTAAAAAAATATCTAGCAGGGCAAGAAAAAGCATTTAGATCAATAATAGGTGCTCAATAAATATTTGTTGATTGGAATATCTGATTTTCCTGAGATACTGTATACCAAATTATTATTATAATTTGCTTTCTGGTATACCTTGACATAGGTAAATTACCTATGACACAGTTAATTTTTTGATACTTTGAGGGAAATCACCTCAAAGTGAATTTAAAGAGACTCTTTTGGGCTCCTATTACTAATATGTTTTTAAAGGAACAGCCTAGTCCAACACTTGATACAGTGTTAGTTTTCATTCCCTTAACCAATCTCTTTCATTCTAGTTAACCAATCATTTCCAATAAACAGTGTATTACTAATTGAAGCATTTAAGTTTCACGACATCACTGTCTTCTTATAAACATTTTACTGGACAGCTGCGTACAGTTGGTGTAAATATACAAAGTCTGTCTAGACCGAGATACGTTCAAATATCAGAACAGAGGGCTTATGATAACATTGACTCAACTGTTTTTTTAAGAAGTGACAATTTTATCACAAAAAATAGTAATATTTAAAATGTTTATTTTAAAATCTGTGGTAAGATAATTTTCCTTAGGAAAGCTATGATTAAAAAGCAGTTGGTAATAAATGTGAATATATAAGCCAAAATAAGTTAGAGTTAGCCAGATTTAAATTTTACTATTTGCAGTTTAAACAAAAAGCACAAAGAATTAATATGCATCTCTTTAATGGGAAATTGATATGGATATAAATAAAAGATTGTTTACAAATAAAGATGATTCTTATTAAGATCTATAAAGAGTAAGAAATAGACTTAGAAGCAATTTAGCTTCCAAACTTGGTGAGCCAATCTTCTATTGCCAGTTTATCTTCAAAGTCCACACTTATCCTTCTCTATTAGGAGTTATTAGTTTAGATTTGCCCTTTTCAGAGAATTCAGTTGGGACCCCACTCACTGACTCAGCCAAAGTAGGAAGAAAATAAAATCACATAGAGCAAAAATACGCAGATATATTTTAACTTTAGGCTTTGTTATGATAGCTGAATGTATAAAAAGGTGTTAAGTAGTGGTAACTGATACAAAATAAAAATCTGAAACGTGATACCCCAAATTTTCACTTCTCTTTCTCATTACCAACAATTTAAGAATTTTGTATTTATGAGTTTTATTAATATAAATAAAATAGCAAAATGTTTTTTAAAAATTAAGAAATATTCTTTCAATCCTAAACTGCAACATGGCCTTCAAAACAAACTAATCTCTTTGCCTTTTCTGCCAAAATATCAATTATCTAACCTTATGCCCCATGTCTTGTGACAGCTCAACACCAATTCTCCTGCATTTTTTAAGCTGAATACTTTTCTATCAAGTTGTAATCACATACCAGCTGTTTCTCTTGCTGTAGCATAGAAAGCAAATGCACAATGCAGGGTGCCATCTACTGAAACATGAATGCACACAGACTAACTAGTAAAAGAACAAGCAAGAGATATAATGGAGAAAAAAGTAACAAGCATTAGAACTGATGTACTTCACAGCTCCACAGGAATTCTACTTGTAATAAATGAAATTGTTTAATTTGTTTCACTTAGTAGTAACTATAACTGAGACTATGGAGTGAAACAAGGCACAGTGTAGAACATAAGTGAGTTTATAATTAAAGCTGATTGTCAGAGATGCCTAGTTTCCCCCACTACTAAAATATGCCACAGCTTGACTACTGCCTCCTTTGTATGCTGATCTAAAAGTCTGTAACCTACACCAGCACTTAGAAGGCCAAAAGGTATTCATCAAGTTGTGGGATTTTTAAAAATAAGTATCTCAAGGCAAAGAGAAATTAAACAAATGTTTGCAAGTTATATAGATATTTACACGTCAGTATTTTCACAGGCTTCTGCTTATTCTAACAATGATATATTTTTCATTTGCCTTCAGGCATTAAATTTAAAAAAAAAACACAACTAAAAGCACCATTCTCTGATAGAACCTGAATTAAACGGGAAGGTAGTAGTAGACTAGGGGGGCTGAGAGGTTTAAAATCATTGAAGTGTTTGATTAAAATCATACATATGCAGAGGCCATTTAAAAAATATATTAGGCTGCATGTTCATTGCCAGATTAGAAACCAAAACGAAACCCTACAGATCTGCGTACTGTATAACTGAGAATGTAATGGAGGTATTAGATGAAAGACCGTTCACTTATTTTGATAAACAATAAGATGCAATGCAATTATTTACTTATGAAAACCATGCATTCTTGTAAAGATGAGTATGACATACACAAACTTTGTAATAAAAAATGTCATTTGTTTCACGGTATGAATTCTAACAAAGAATCCTATTGTAACACTGATGCTGAGTAAAAAGCTTTGAATAAGGACTAAGAAAGTGATACATACTAGGTATGGATAAAGTTGACATGTATTTTCAAATATTCCCTAAATTTGAAGGTACTTTATAGTAGAGCTGTACCATAGAAGATGACTATCTTCTATAATTTCATGTCATTTATTATAGGGCTTGGGCTTTTTATTAAAAGCCTTAACTTTAACCAGTCATCAGTTTAAAAGGAATATCTGATAACCTAAAAAAGATGCAAATCTGTGCACGTATGGTAAAATATGTGTTCACGCATAATATATTTGTTAATGCAAAACAGTTACCTGCTGTGGTCCTCGGATAGCTTTTCCCGGGGAATCAAGTGAAGGAAAAGGTGCATCAGATGGGTCCTGAAGTGGTAATGTATTTACATATAATGCGTTATGGTTTCCAGGTGGCAGACACGTAGCTCTATCCAGAGTTGTCCTGATACAACTGTTTACAAGATTGGAGGGTTTTGTTTTGTCAGTTGTTTTAAGGTTTTGTATAGCTGATGCTATGGGGTCAATTCCCTGAATTTCAAATAAAGTTTCTTCTGTTTTAACAAAGTTTCCCGGGTTGTCTCTGAACTCCATATTAAATTTATCCTGGCACACAGCCTCAGATGTGGCAGGACCAAGGATGTTTGGTCTTTCTGGAGTGCTATGTAAGAAAGTAGAGTCATTGTCCATAGGTGGAAACTTGACATTGAATTTAGAAAGTGATTCGAAAGAGGTATCTTCCTCATCTCGGCCCAGGCCTCTCGGTGTGACAGATGTGATGCATGGTGCACCTCTATTTATATCATCTTTAGCCTGAGGCTTAAACAGCGCTTCTTGTTTATCTGTTTTATCCGTACACTGTACAGGAAGAGAGCACTGTGCTTCTGCAGGGAAAAGAACACAGAAGGAAATGGTTGCGTTCCAATCATTCTTAAAAATGATGAATGTTATTTTTTTGATTCGTTTTTATAGCAACTGAAGACAACTGGTACTTTTTACCCTTGCTACCACCTTCCACAAGAATATCAGCAGTCTCCAGTGGGTGAACTGGAACGTAGCTTATTAGTCGCAGTGAAACTACTTTGTCTTTTCCTAGGTCTTTTCTGTAAGCTTTGCATCTTGTTCACAGTTATACTGCTCTATGCTTAAAAAACATTTGCTTGTAGTGTATACATTTAAACATTTTGTCAGTAATGGAAGCTACAACTGTGAGCTTGCTTAGACAAATAAGTTGTTAAAAAGAAAAATCCTTACTAGGCATATATGACATTATACAGGTTAAGAATCTACATGAATTCGGCCATTTATTACCCCTAATATCACTGTGTCACAAAATATATCACCAATCAATTTAGCCATTGGGTATTCTCAATAATCCATGTGAGGGAGTGGTAGTAGTGGGGGTTGGGGAAAAAGAAGACAGCAGAGGCAAAAGAAGGATGAAATTTTGGGATGCATGTTCAGAAAACTGTATATGAATATATAATTCTCCAACTACACATATGTGTGTATGTATATGTGTATGTATATATATATGCCTATTAAGATAGCAGGTGGATATCAGGTAGATACCATGGCTCTGAAGCTCATTTATCTGGAAGCTGCTCATCCAACAAATTCAGCTCTCCAGAACAAATCCAGCTCTCTAGGACACAGGCAAAAGCTAGAAAGTAAGTAAACAGAGCTTCTGAGGAGTCAGAATTAGAGCCAAAAGGCCCACAGATATATGTATTTTGCTCTTACTCTCATTTTAGATTTATTCTAACAAGCTTGATGATATTTCCCTTAGCTCAGAGCTGGTTAGAAGCAGCAAATTAAAAGGTAGGGATAGGAGTTGTTGAAGACAGATATAGATATCAACAAGAGCTGAAAGCATGAGAGGAGACAAGAAAAACAAAATAGCAGATATAAGAACTCAGAAAACACTACAGTCTGGTGTAGGGCCAATAAGGGCTACATTTCTCATGCAAAAACACAATGATCAAAGCATTCTCTTATGCTGATGATCCTGAGACATGAGAAAAAGCTAAATTATGCTTCACAATCTTACCTAAGAAGACAGTAGGCTGGAGATTGGTAATGTGTGATTTTCATTAAGCGGACAGAAGGGAGAGATTAAAAAAGACATCAGCACTTTAAAAAGGTAGTCATCAGAGAAGTTGTATCTTCACAAAAGGAGACTTTCCCAAGGATGCCGATCCAAGCAGACAGGGTACAAGAGCACCTTGCTCAGTGTCTGTCCAGATTAGCAGGCACTGAACAAACACCAATTCCTTTCCTTCTGGTCCTTGCAGTCTCACGACACCTTCCTGTCTTTTGCCACAGTGCATTCCAACACAAGGTACTTTCTGTTTGGACACGACTGCAGTATATTGCAACCAAATCCTCAAGTTTACCTTCTTACACACCTACTGCCTCTTTTTAGTACACACCACCTTATCTTACTGGATTATTACAACAGCCTTTGAACTGCTTCTCTGCCTTTAAACTTAGCTCATAGCCAATCCATTCTCTACATGGCTCCCTGTTTCTTTTCTGAAGCATAAATCTGGTCATGTTATCTTCCTCACAGAACATTTTCATGGCTCTCCAAAGCCTCATCCCTCAGAAAAGTCATAAAACTATTCATGACTGGGCCTTCGTCACCTGTCCATGCTCTCATCTCTCCCAACTGTTGCACTTCTTATTCCAGCTATAATGAACTTGTACAGTTCTCCAAATCAGCCAGGCTCTCCTGTCTTTGGGCCTTTGCACATGCCGTGCAGACTGCCCTGAAGTGTCCTCTCTGACTACTCTTTACCGCAGTCTTACTTATCCTTTGTTTCTTAGTGTAGACTTAATTTTTCTGGACAGTTCTCTCTGGCTCCTTAAGACCGGGTTAGGCATGGCTCACAGGTGCCCCAAGGCTTACACATTACATTGTATTTCCAAGTATACTGTTCTTTTTCCCATTAAAGTATGTTGCTTAAGGTCTTAAACTATGTTTTGTTCCCCACTTAACCCCAGTACCCTGCCCAGTGCCTGACACATAGTATGCCCTCAATAAATGTATTCTGAATGAATTTGTATTTTGTTCCCATGAGAGCCCAGGATAATAATCCACATTCACTAGATCATCTGTCTGTGACTAGGGCTAACTGCGACCAAACTCAGCTGTTTGGCAGGATTCCTTTGTCCTTAGAGGTTTCTTAAAGTCCACTAACTCTCAAGTAGTCATTTTTCCTGATGGTAGACTTAGCAGTAGCAGGAAATTCTAGGAAACGGTACTTTCTTTGCAGATTACATTTGCTAACTGCAGATAACAAATTAGGAAAATCAACTGCTAAGGTAACCACATTCTATAACACCCGAAGAAGAAATGCATATCAAAATGATCTTCATAATCTTCACAAGGAGAACAGGGAGAACGATGAAGAATCTGCTGCTGCTAATGACAACTATTAACATTAATAGCGTTTCTATGTGTCATGCACTACTATAATCATTTTGTGCGCCTTAATTTCATACCCAAATTATCACGTGGTAGGCACTATATTATCCCCACTTTATCTGCAAAGAAACTGAGACATAGAGCAGTTACTTTCAAGGCTACATAGCTAATGAATGAGTGGCATATCTGGCACTGAACCCAGGCAACCCAATTCTAGAGCCTGTGCTCTGAACCATTATGCTAAATCAAACATGCTGTATGATGTACATATACACACACATACACATAGAAGACCTAGAAGACAAACACACTGTATGTGTATACATGTGTGATATATATATATGTATACATATGTATGTATGTGTGTGTATGTATACACACACACACACACACACACAGAAAAATCCCTCAAATGATTTTCTTTTCCAACAGTTGACCTACCCCCCTTTTGAACAAAACCTGGGAAACTCAAAACAGCTATAATAAAGCCGATATTTTCTTTTTTAGAGCTAGCAGGCATACCTCAGCCACATTAAAATAATTTAATAACTATTAAAATTAAAATAATTTTCAGAATTAATCTGTTCAAGCAATGAGTTACTATCAAAAAAAAGATTTAAATGAGGTGCATAAAAGCAATTGTCATCTTGACACCATACTGAGAAATATGATCAGGTGAGGCAAATTGTTTTTCTATTTTATTTATTTGAAGAACACTTATTTTTGCAAGAAAAAAACAAAATGAAAAACATTTTTTAGGTTTCTAAATTTTAAGTACAGGCTGTCCATTTAGACTACTTTTTAGTCTAATTACCTTGTATATTGACAAGAGAAAAAGATCTGATGGTTGTTTGTAACTTGCAATCCTATATTCTACTCTCTTGATCTTCCCTGAAACAAGACTCTCCTTTATGGACCAAATAGCACTTTTTATGAAGCCCCATTTGCTTAAACACACATTTTATCTTAATCCCTTCTCAAGGCTACTGCCATAAGTGGGTGAGAAGAAGAAAGAAAAAGGAAATGTACAATTCTACTAACTCAGGAATTTTTCATGAATTATATATTTATCTAAAGGTAAAAGTCAAATATTAACACGGAATAACATGGGGATAATAATGCTAAATATGCTCTTTCCAGATCTATCATGCAAATTACATTTAAAATAGTTTCTTTAGATTCTTATTTAATGTAATGTTCACCCTTAAAAAGCCTGAACAGGCATCTTTTCCCAAAACATTTTTCTTTCTTTCCCTTTTTGATCTACTCCCAGAATAATATTTAATATTTTGGGTTCTGTCTGGGCCCAGCAAAACTTCACTGCAGTCTATGGCACAACAGATCCAAAACGTTTCAAGAATAATGTTGTACTTATTACTTGTGTCACATTTACTATAAAACATAAGAATAACGTTAGGAAGCAGTTTTAGTGGGGAAGAAAATGAAGCTAAACACTCAGTGTCCTAGTTGACAGATACATACTCAGATTTAGACCTTCACAATTTAAAAATGGTCAAAGTATTAAGCCACTGATAATGGGGTAGGCTCTCTGTGTAACGATGAATATGTCACCATTACAATGTTTTGATAAGATGCTGATGTTAAAAAAATCCTGTTTATGAGTTCTGTGTACTACATCTCTATAGCTAGTACATTTTAAATAATTCTTTTACTTCAGAAGTACTTAGTGTCTTTAGCCTACACAAAAGATCAATTTCTCATGAAAATGACAAAAACTAAGGTGAAAGAACTAGCATTCTTTCTGAGGTGCTAGAGGGGAAGAAGGGGAAGAAATAAATTATGTCTGTCTTCAAAGACTGTTTTGTTTCTCCACCATGTTGTGTACCTTTTCTGAAAATAAAACAGTAGTAGTATGCAAAAAATGAATTTACACTGTAAAAGGTTTTCTAAATAGCCTAGATATAAGAGCTGTAAGAGATGGAAAGTGATCTTTAATTAAAGGGGCATTAGCACTGCTGCAACATCTTTCAGACTGAAAACTGTAAATCATATCTCTTGGGATCCATATGCAGAATATCTCAAATCACAAGAGTAAAGGAGAATTTATCATATTAAATGATCAATTTGCCTTCCTTTTGTTTATGGAAGTTTTTGGTAGCCAGACTCAATCCCTGATATTTTGCTATTCATATGGAACGGCTGAAGCAAACACCAGTCTGGGGTTTTAGGAAAGGGAAGAGGCTTTAAAAAACACACTGCAACACATGTGTAAAACAGATGCTACTTTTAAGTTATATTTTATGCTAAATTTGTACTTTGTACCTCCAAAAGACTAGCCTCACGAAATATGAAACGTTTATTTCTTGAACCAAATTATAAAAGTCTATCCATAGTGTTCAATTAACTTTCAAGCAGAAGTTAAAAACAAACATGATGTTATAATTTTACTTAGCTTGTATGTGGTAGTGCAGCTTCAAGGTTGCTTACTAATACGTGAATTAATGTTTAATTAACCCCCCAAATAGCAACTGAAAACTTTGAGGGATATTTCTTATATTTATTTTGTACTCTTTGCAAGGTGGGACTTCTCATTAAGATGATTAGCAATTACATCACTCAGTTCACTCTACATAGTTCCACACACAATAAAGAGAGAAAAAAGCCAGTCATTAGATAATGTAATACAGTACAGAACTTAAACAGCACTTACCCATTATAAGTGGTAGGAGGTGCAAATTGCAGATCCTTAGCACTTAATGAGCATTTCGAAACATTTTCACAATCAAAAAGAAATACATTGAAATCAATCAGATTAATAGTACTGTGTGTTAAATCAAACCTTACCAGTTGCAGTGGCCGGTACATTAAGTTTGCTTAAGTGGTCTTTTTGTGCTTTTGCTAGCATGCATACTCTATGAAATTCTTCTTTTAGATCCTGGAAAGTCTTCTCTACATAAGCCCTAAAAATGAATATTTTAAAATAAAGGCTTTATCTTCAAATATTTTCTAGTGTCATTAAATTTACATAGCATCATTTTATATACCACAAAATAATTACTGAAAGGTTAAAGTTAAAAATTAATTTTAAAATCCTTGAAAATGTCCCAAAGAACTATTCTATTGTTTGCAGAGCCAGGCAAAAAGGCACAAAATAAGCAATAAGTTAATAGTTCTAATACATACATGTAGCAGAGACTAGCATATCTACTTATTCATGAATCACACTTTTGCTAGCTGTTTCATCCTCACGTTAGAAATTTCAATGTACAGAATTTTGTTCTCAGTAAACATCTATTTATAGAAGAAAATAATATGTTCCTTATTTTGATAAGATTTACATTAAGATCTGTCCATATAACATAATGTGGCCATAATACTTGGTCTATTGAAATATCAGTACCTTTCATGGAATAAAGGAATGCCAAGACTCCTTGGTGAAGTTTCTATTCTAGGAGAAGAAACCTCTTGTCTTCTTACCTTAAAAATACAAAATAATCACCACTTTAAATTGCTTCTAAACTCAAATGAGAATGGGTTAACAGAAAATACAATGGAAAACTCATCTTTCTCATTGAAACATAAATTTAGGTAGTTTACAGATACATATTTTTTTTCTTTAAATGAGAATCATCAGGGAAAAAGGAAAACTGGAGTAGAGAAATAGGATGGAGACAAGAAATATTTCGGGTAACTTCTGTAATTACTATTTCCAGTACTAACAATTCAAGAACTTTCCTCAAATTCAAGTACTTATTGAAAAATTGTTACTCTGATCACCAAGCACCTGATATAACCAGAAACTAAAAATACCAGACCAAAAAAAAAAAAATCTGTGTTGTGTGTGTGTTTACTTCTTTTCCATTATTGGTCTATAGGTTTAAATTAATGTCTTTGTATTTTGTTATAGATTCTTTGCTGAGGCATGTAGCTATATTTAGAGGAAGAAAGAAAACCAGGCTACAGCACCTTAGCATTTAACAAGCATGTTAAAGATAGTGCAATGATGTATTTAAGCTACATTCTGAGGCTAAGTTCTTGCCTTTCACTCCCACCCTGTGGCTTATTCTGGTATTACATTTATTCTGACATTTAAAAGTCAACATTAAAGAATATGTAATAAATCCACTGTATGGTTTAGATTTTGAAAAAATCTTTAATCATACCTAGAAAACTTTCTGTATTTTCTATACTCAAAAATTGGCAAATTCAAGATCTGAAGAAGTCTTAATATTATACAATCATAAGTTATAATTCTATCAAAACTGTATAAGATCTTATTTAAGTTCAATGAAACCAGTGGACATTTATATTTAGTGACTTTTTAAGATTTAAGGTCATTGTAGCCATTATTAAAATGGATGACTTTACTTCATTGTTTCTTGTCATCTAACTCCTTTTAATCTTGCTTTTTGAAAAGTTCCTGCTGTTTCTTAGGAGTTTCATTTGTTCTTTAAGAAAAAGACTTGATTCCAATTTGTTTTTAAAAATTAGTATCTTCTCCAATGTATATCAGTTTGTTGCTCTACTTTTCCAGCTCTTTCTAAATACCAGTGTTTGCTTAACATTTCTAAAATAGAGGATTCCTTTAATTAGTAAAATAAAATCTCGGTAACCCAAACAATTTGTGATTTTATATATTATGTTGTCAGACTGAAGTAACGAAAAGATCATTTGCTGCTGCACACTTTTTGTCTGGCAAACATTTAGGCCAGGTCTTCTTCTGGATTAAAAGTGTTTTACTAAGCTTACAAAGCAGTCACATCAGAAGACATTTTCATATTCACAGTTTGTTTTCAAAAGCAGTAGACAAGGTTTTTCTTTAGTGTTATGTGCCATTAAAACACCCAGTGGAATTTAGCGTGGACTAGGAAGAAAGGAAGAAAAACATTTTAAAAATAGCCAATCATTCAAGATACTACAAGTATGAAAACAAACTTTTAAAAGATACTATATTAAGGACTGCCTGGCTGGCTCAGTCAGTAGAGGATATAGACCTCCTGATCTTGGGGATCATGAGTTCAAGCCCCCTGTTGGGTGTAGAGTTTACTTAAAAAACTAAAATAAAATAAGGATATTATTTTAAATCCATATCAACAAAATCAGAGAAGTGGTAATATTAAGAGACTAGAAACATTTGGCAATTTAATGTTAAGCAAATCACAAAATATGTGATTAAATAAAATGATTAACCTTCTTTTAAAATTTATTACTAGAAATCTTCAATAAGAAACAAAATTATGTTATTAGGAACCAGAAAGAATTAAAAAGAAGCACAGCTGACCCCTGAACTATGGGGTTAGAATTCCCAACCCCCCATGTATAACTTTTGACTCCCCCAAAACTTGATTACTGATAGCCTACTACTGACCAGAAGCTTTACAATAACACAGCACGTATTTTGTAAGTTATATGTATTATGTACTATATTCTTACAATAAAGTAAGCTAGAGAAAAGAAAGTATTATTACAAGAATCATGAGGAAGAGAAAATACATTTACAATATTATACTGTATTTATGGGAAAAAAATCCACATATAAGTGGACCCACTCAGATCAAACTTGTGTTGTTCAATGATCAACTGTACTCTAATTTTAATCTAAAAATGAAGATACTTACAGAAAGTAGTAAAGACTATTCCAGTTCCAAAGTACTGATTTTGGAATCAGTACTTGGAATGATTGCTTCTGATGTTAAAAATAAACCTTAAAAATTAAGGGGGTTGGGGTGGAGATGAGGAGAAGAAGGTGAAGGAAAAGACGAAAAGAATGATAAACTTTTGTATGGTTTGGTAAATAACGTGTGTCAACCTACTTCTCTGTCATTTAGATTTGATAACTACTTTGGGTGAATTTATCTAGAAAAGACTCCTCAAGGGTAATGGTGGGGGGTAAAGGGAGTACTCTCTTATTAAGAAATTTCCAAGGTCTTTAGCTTCTTTGGGATTAGGAATACACAGCCCTGCTTACTTTATTTTTGTTACTATTATTGAAGAAAAATATTACAATTGTACTAAGCAATACACTGCATCTTCTATCATTCACACCAAATATATCTCTTGATATAGTTAAAATGAAGATTTTAGGTTTCAGGCATCCTAGTTCTGCAAACAACAAAATTGGCATGCAGTTCTCTGACACTGTGATTTATCTAGGGTTTATCTAGAATGGATGTAGCATGTCAATGCTATTTTCCATTGTAGCTATCTGACACAACTTTCTGAAAATAATCATTTATACTTCAAAGAATGTAGAATTAGTGTAGTCAATGGCAACTCCAACATTTTCCCCAGAAACTCAAGACTTGCTTTTCAGTGTTAAATTAATTTACTTAATAAAGACTATGCAGTTTGTTGAACATCCCAGAGAGTAAATAAACATTAAAGGAGGTAACTTATAGTTTTCTTTCTATTCTCAAATATTATCCAGGCGAACCCTGCACTGCAGGAAGCTGAAGTTACTGCAACTTCAAATAAGAAAGCAAGGGAACTTTGAACATTATATTTTAGGAGATTTTAAACGTTAAATCATTCAACAAATGAGTTTATTTTGAGGTACTAAAACTTAAAATACTTAACATTATAAACTGTTCCAAGTACTAGTTTGGAAATGCCGAACTTGTGGAATGAATACTGAAATAAGAGCTTTACACGTCGTACTTTTCATTTACACTTCCACTATGGCGCTGGATAAGTCATTCAACTAAATCATTAAGATAAACCCATTTGAAACAGTTGAAAGATGTTGTGAAATGATTCCTTAAATTGCCTCTTATGTGAATTGGGAGAATTTTGTTTTAGTGTAAATCAACTTAAGTTTTTCATAGATGGGTATCATATTAAAAATATATACTCCAGGGCCAGCTGAATATGCAATGATACTTAAGAAGGAAAAAGAAAATGTGGCTAATATTTTTGTTAGTCCAAAACCAGGTTTATTCTTAATGCAAAGGTAATGGAGAACATTTTTGTGTTGGTCCAGGCTCTGTTAGATAGCAACATCTTAAAGGAAGAAATGTATGCTTTCCCCAGTTCTTGTCTTTTAAAAATATTTACCACAGGGGCGCCTAGGTGGCTCAGTTGGTTAAGCATCCGACATCGGCTCAGGTCATGATCTCACGGTTTGTGGGTTCAAGCCCCGTGTCAGGCTCTGTGCTGACAGCTAGCTCAGAGCCTGGAGCCTGCTTCAGATTCTGTGTCTCCCTCTCTCTGACCCTCCCCTGCTCGTGCTGTCTCTCTCTCTCTCAGAAATAAATAAATAAACATTTTAAAAAATTAAGAAAAATAAAGATTTTTTAAAATAAAGATTTTGATCATTAAATATGAAAAATAGGGGTGCCTGGGTGGCTCAGTCAGTTAAGCATATGACTCTTGATTTCAGCTCAAGTCATGATCTCACAGATCGTGCCCCGTGTCAGGCTCTGTGCTGACAGCGAGCTCAGAACCTGGAGCCTGTTTCAGATTCTGTCTGTCTGTCTCTCTCTCTCTGACCCTCCCCTGCTCACGCTGTCTCTCTCTTTCTCTCAGAAATAAATGAAACACTAAAAAAAAATTAAAAAAAAATATTTACCACAAAAGTGAAAGTATCTTATTCCTTTTAAAACCAATTTGAAAAATAAAATGACTCCCACAATAACCAAAATATGAATTTAACCTGTCTGCAAATGGATGAATGCATAAAGAAAATGTGGTATATATATTTCTGTACACCTATCTATCTATCTACCTATCTACCTACCTACCTACACACACAGTGGAATATTGTACAGTTGAGTCTTGAACCACATCGGTTTGAACAGTGCAGGCCCACTTCTATGTAGATTTTTTTAAACAAATACAGGACAGTACTGTAAATGTATTTTCCTTATGATTTTCTTAATCTTTTCTCTATATTACTTTATTATAAGAGTATATAATACATATAAAATACAAAATATGTGTTAGTCAACTGATAACAGTAAGGTTTCTGGTCAACAGTAGGCTATTTGTAGTTATGGCTTGGGGGAGCCAAAAGTTAGATGTGGATTTTCAACTATGAGGGGAGTCAATGTCCCTAACTATGTATCTATATCTATATCTGTATCTATATCTATATACACACACATACATAATAAATAGATCAATCTTAAAAAAAGGAGGAAATCAGGTCATTTGAGACAACATGGATGAATCTGGAGGACATCACACTACATGATCTAATAAGGCAGGCACAGAAAGACAAATTTGCATGACTTCACTTATATGTGGAATCTAAATAAGTCAAACTCATTGAAGTAGGGAGTAGAATGGTGGTTGCCAGGGTTTGGCGAGTAGAGGAAATGGGGGGGGAGATGGGGGTAAAAGAGTACAAAGTTTCAGTTATGCAGGATAAGGTCTGAAGATCTAATGTATAGCATGGTGATTAATACTATTACATTGTATACTTGAAACTTGCTAATAAAGTAAATCTTATATGTATTCATCACAGTGAAAAAAAGATAACTATGTAAAGTAATGGATATGTTAATTGGCTTGACTATGGTAATCATTTCCTAATGTATACATGTATCAAAGCATCATATATACTAAAAACACATACAATTAAAACAATTTTTTTAATGTTTGTTTATTTTTGAGAGAGACAGAGAGAGAGAGACAGAGACAGAATGTAAGAGAGGGAGGGGCAGAGAGAGAGGTAGACACAGAAGGCTCTAAGCTTCAAGCTGTCAGCACAGAGCCTGACATGGGCTTGAACCCATGAACTGTGAGATCATGACCTGAAGTGAAGTTGGACACTTAACTGACGGAGCCACTCAGGCACCCCTATGCAATTTTTATTTGTCAATTATACTTCCATACAGCTGGGGGAAATGCAACAAAATTTAGACTCAAAATCAGTTTTTTCTTAAAAATTTTAAGTAAGTGAAGTCAGGAGAATTAAACTGTGTTACAAAACTTTTAAAGATAGTACTAAATTCATGAATACAATGTATACTCTCTCATATGGAATTTAAACTTTAAAGGGCTAATATTGAATAAAGGTGGTAAGTTTGTAATGATACATATTTGAACTACAGCAATAACTATCATTCTATTCCAGTGTTCATATCAAAGAGCCCTCTAAAATTTAGTTAAGATGCAAAAGGAGTATTTATTTTTAGGTGGCTCAGGCAACTGTGTGTAGCCAATATTAGATTTTGTTTTTGGATGAGGCTTAGTAGAATTATGCTTTTATTTTATTTTATTAACTAAAAAGTATATTTATACACACACACACACACACACACACATAGATGTTATGGTGAAGTCAAGCACTGAATATGGTCTAAATAGGGAGAAAGTGAGAGTAGGGCTAAGACAAAAGAGATTAAGGTGGAAGCAGGAACAAAATATTACAAAAAAGGGATCTGGTGAGAATATAAAAGCATAGCTAAAGAAAAGTTTGAGGACAAAGGGTAAACAAAAATTACAAGAAAAACGTATTCATGAGAATTTATGGCCGTGTGAAATCTATGGCTCTCTCACCCTCATTAATATTACTGAGAATCTAGCAAAGCAAGAGGAACACAGATCCTCTGAGTCTTGTCTGCTCAGCATGCAGGGGATGCCAGGCAAACCCAATGCCAGTGCAGGAACAATTTCAAGGCAAAATGGGATCCATTCCATAGGAAAGCAGCAAGAAAATAAACAATATAAACATGAAGTTAAATACTTCAATACTTCCAAGATCTTTACAGGATTCTGGCTTAATGTAAATCCCCCCAAGTCACTATCAATGCTACAATATTCTTTAAAAAAAAGTTCAAATCCTTTACCAGTAGTAACACAATGACTATAATTTCAATTCCATTAAGTTAATTTGAAGCAGAGTGAGACTAATACTTTCCTATCATCTGCCTTTGGAGTCTTCACTGTGTTTTAGGCTCCTTTTGCACACATCTTTCTGAGGGCTTGATCCCACACACCGTGAGATCACGACCTGAGCTGAAATCCAGAGTCAGATGCTTAACCAACCAAGTCACCCAGGCACCCCTGAATTTATTTTCTTAATAGACAGAAATATCGAATTATGGGGATGCCTTTCTACGAAAAATAGAAAATGAATACCTTAAATGACCAATCTAAAAAAGTAAGGTTTCCTATTCTTCCCTTCACCCTTTCTCCAAACACTACATTCAAAATGAACTGATTTGTGAAAACCCTCTTCATTAACCACAAATTTAATGTTATAGCATTATCACGGCGAACAGAAAATATGTTTGTGAAAATAGCTATTAGTTAAGCAATTTGTATACATTAATTACTTAACTTAATCCACATCATCTTATGATTTAGGTACTTTGATTTTAAAGTTTGCTGTAGTAAATAAGGCTTTGGAGAGGTAAACGATTTGGCTATAGTCTGGTATGTGGGGTAGCTGCAATCAGAACCCTTATCAGTGTAGGATCTTAACTTCCCCAGTGGAGAGAGGGCATGGCTGCCTGAGAAGCTTGGTGGGGGTTCTCTAGCATGGTGAGGTAGATACAGAATAGTGATGTTCATACACTGGACCAATTCAAACTAATTTTAGGCTTCTAAAACCTGTCACACAACAAATACATTTTTCACTGAGTGGTGATAAGCCAACTTTTGATATTTAAATTTTGCCTGGGGAAAAAACCCTTTGATATAGCCTTATTATTATTATTATTGTGTTCAAGAATGTCCAAGTAGAAATTTACATTTAAAAATAACCTAGATAGATTTATTCAAGTTCTGCCAAACCAGTTCACTTGCTGACAGGAGTAATCTGGCAAGTTTTTCTTAACCAAAACTTCATAGTTCAAGTACTTCTCTAACTTATTATTAGAAGTTAGCCATTTGACAAAGCATGACAGTGAGGTATCTTATTGTTACTTCTATCCTCTCAAAGCCTTAACTCTCCTCCTGCCTTCCCATCTCCCAGGAGAGGACTGGGCATGGTTATAGTAGCTGATTTAAAACTCTTGTCTCCTAATTTTGCCATCTAGGTCTACTCAGGGTTGGTGTGTTCCCTTGAAACTGGGTCACATGTTACTGACTCTCCACGGATTGAATAATTTTCGACTGTACCCTGAACACTGAGTATGCTATGGAGACATCATGCTACATGGAGCCAAGAGTGGTGATGTTTTTGTTTTTGCAGGTCCCTGGCTAGGCTTAGACTACAAACTGTCACTTGTTTCAAGAAGGGTAGTTTAGATTTCAGGCCAGTCCTTTAAGCCTTAGCTGCAAACTGTTGCCCAGCACACTCATGGGCTCTGGGGACAGCCAGAGACTTGAGCTGAGTCTAAACACGGAACTTAGGATTCTCCTTTCTTCTCTAGCTCTCTCCTCTCTGGGGCCTCTTCCTTCTCCTTGGTGGCGATGCTTCTTCTGAACTCATTCTCTTTCCTGATTCTTCTAGCCAGAAGGATGGTGGGCTTTCCATTGGAATTTCAGCCACTGCAACTATGGCCATTCTCAGGACAAAACTACAGAAAACTGGGAATTTACTCTGAGCTGATTACTTTCTCTACATTTTGACTCCTCTCTAAAATAGGCAAAGTTCAGTGTCCATTTCCTCAGGGAGTTGTTCTTGTATATGTTGCCAGAGTTAATACTGTTATTTGTAGAGGACCTACTAGGTACTCATTCTTCTATAACAGAAGCTCCAAGTCACAAATTCAGGGTTTTTTTTATTGTTGTTATTTTTCTTTTAATCCCTTCATTCTTCTGAGATTTACCATGGCTTTCCAGAGATGTCTTAATCACTAATCCAATGGCTTCTCCTAAAGCTCTCATTTTGTTAATTGCTCATTTGACAGTATTTCACACTACTTTGACCATATCCTCCTCCTTGAAACATTTTTTGGCTACCAGTATAGCATGCTATTTAGGTTTTCTTCGTAAGGTTTGACAATTTCATTGGCCTCTCTTCCTAGGCCATAAATGTGGATACTAAGGTTCAGACACGGGTACACAGTTCTTTTCTCATTATATACTTACCATTCATTCTCATGTCTGTATTTTCTACAGTCCGTATTTTCAGGCCTACCCTCT
The DNA here is from genome assembly GCF_003009895.1 of Hyaena hyaena. NCBI lineage: Eukaryota > Metazoa > Chordata > Mammalia > Carnivora > Hyaenidae > Hyaena > Hyaena hyaena. The sequence continues at coordinate 214,633 of NW_024081084.1, read as the reverse complement.
TTCTTGATAACCACTCTCATCTCTTTGATCCAATAGGTTTTCATTTGTTCTGTTGTCTACTGTAGACCAAGTTTTAAAACATAACCTAATTATCTTTTCCTCAAATATGGTTCCTATTTCTAATCTTCATTTTCCTGTTTTTTTCCTCCCAAATATAAGGCTACTCTCCTTAGCATCAAAAATCTTAGGGCAAGGTAACACCTTAAGGAAAGTGAGGTTAGGCTTTCCTGAAATAGTAAAATCCACAAAAAAAAACTATAGGTCTGACAAAGGGCAATAAAATGCCAAGGTCTATTATCTTCTTCATGTCGAAAAAGAATAGACATTTATCAAAAAGTAGGAGAGGCAGAGTTTGAGATTCAGCTTTAGAAAAAAGTTACCACTTTGTCCTCAGGACAAGAGGAGAAGCAAGAGCAAGGGATAGGAATGGGGACTCTAAGGCTGCAGCACAGAAAAAAAGGAGGAGAGAACGTTTAAACAGCTGCAGAAAGAAGGAAAGCAAGAATTATTGTGACTATTAGGACACCCAGGAGTTAATTTCCCATGACACTTCTGTGGATATGGACAAGTCAGTGAGCAACATTATCTGGGTGCAATGTAGAGGGAAGCATACTGTTCTTAATTGTAAATAGTAAAGAGTAGTTAGGGATAGGGGAACTGAGTCAACCCATCCGAGATGGCTGATACGGAATTACTTAGATGAAAACTGAGATGGAATACAAAAATCATACCACTGCTGATAAACAAAATGGGAGACATAAAACAAAAGACATCCATCTTGGATAGAAAAAAATCTTTCAGGGAAAAAGTCAGATTTGTATGTATGTATGTATATATGTATGTATTTTTAGTTTCTTTTTCTTTTTTTTTTTTTTTTTACAAATAGTTTATTGTCAAGTTGGTTTCCATATAACACCCAGAGCTCATCCCCACAAGTGCCCTCCTCTGTGCCCTTCACCCCCCTCCCCCCCACATCCATCAGTCCTCAGTTTGTTCTCGGCATTCAGAGTCTCTCATGGTTTGCCTCTCTCCCTTTCCCCCACTATTTCTTTATTTTTAATGTTTTTTTAAATTTATTTCTGAGAGAGAGAGAGAGAGAGAGATAATGAGCAGGAGAGGGTCAGAGAGGGAGATACAGAATCTGAAACAGGCTCCAGGCTCTGAGCTATCTGTCAGCATAGAGCTGGGTGCAGGGCTCGAACCCATGAACCGTGAGATCATGACCAGAGCCGAAGTCAGACACTTAACTGACTGAGTCACCCAGGCACCCCAAAAAGTCAGGTTTTATAACATAGCAAGTAAGCAGCAGAATTCAGAGAGTGTAACATATTAGGTGCAAATGAGAAATTGGGTGAGCCTTCCCTGCCTCTCCTCCACCAAATTCTAGAAATATCCTAAAGGGGACTACAAATCCAGTAAGAGGTTGTTAAAATACAATATTGGGGAAAATGCTAGCTAGAGATTCTGCAGTTAAATGAAGCTAAGTGGTTTTCTTTTTTTTTTTTTTTTAATTTTTTTTTTTAGTGTTTTATTTATTTCTAGAGGAGAGAGAGAGAGAGACAGCGTGAGCAGGGGAGGGTCAGAGAGAGAGGGAGTCACAGACTGAAACAGGCTCCAGGCTCTGAGCTGGCAGTCAGCACAGAGCCCGACGCGGGGCTCGAACCCACGAACAGCGAGATCATGACCTAAGCGAAAGTCGGACGCTTAACCAACTAAGCCACCCAGGCGCCCCGCTAAGTGGTTTTCTTACTGCTGATTTCAGATCCTATAATACATTCTTATGTCTTTAAAATGTATCAGAAAGGGCACTCAGTATGCAGCATTTATAGGTCTGGGGTTCTGAGGGACACTTCAGGAAATGTATTGGGTACCACACTATCTTTTAACAGATTAGAGTCAAAATTCAGCTTGTTCTAGACTTAATATAGTAGGTATAGATAAGTAACTGGGAGCAATTTACAGGTATTATGATTTAATGTATAAAGATGTGCTCTCTGGGCTCAGACCTAGTTTGCGGTGACATGGCTAAACACACCAAGAAGGTCGGAATCACCAGTAAATAGGGAACCCATTATGGTGCCTCCCTTGGAAAAATGGTGAAGAAGACTGAAACAAGCTAGCATGCCAAATCCATGTGCTCCTTCTGTGGCAAAATCAAGAAAAAGATGAGCTGTGGGGATCTGGCACTGTGGTTCCTGCATGAAAACTGTAGCTAGTGGTGTCTGGACCAACACCACTTCTGCCATTACAAGCAAGTCTGCCATCAGAAAACTAAAGGAGTTGAAAGATCAGCAGAAGCTCCACCATTAGAAAACTTGTTAGCCTATAATAAATGGGTAATTTATGTAACAACAACAACAAAATAAAGTATGAAGGTATAAAACAATTATCTAATAAATGTGATAATGTGAAAATGACTGATAAACAAGCAATGTGGCTTCCATAGAGAAATAAGGGTTCCTGAAGGGAGGTTAAGAGTATTCTTTAGAGCATGACATTTTTTCAATAGAAGTAAAAGTAAGTAACTTACTGAGAAAAAGGCAATTGTTTTTTCTAACAGAAAATTGTAATCTGATAAAAACAGTGGTTCTCAAAATAAGGCCTAGGATCCCTGGGAGTCCTGAGATTCTTTCAAGGGATCTATTTTTGGAAAAGAAGTCTGTCTGGGCCTTGAGTGTCCTTGCATTTTTGCTGTGTGTGCCAAGAATACAAGGCTCGGATTTTTCTTTACCTGGAATATTTCTGAGGACTGTGTTTGCAGAGGGCAAACATGAAAGATAATGTCTCTCTTGGATAATGAGCATGCTGCTTACTGCTTACTATAAAACGACAGATCTCGGGGCACCCGGGTGACTCAGCTGGTTAAGTGTCTGACTTCGGCTCAGGTCATGATCTCACGGTTTGTGAGGTCAAGCCCCGCATTGGCCTCTGTGCTGACAGCTCAGAGCCTGGAGCCTGCTGTGGATTCTGTCTCCTTTTGTCTCCGTCCCTCCCCAACTTGCGCTCTGTCTCTCAAAAATATATAAATGTAAAAAAAAATTGTTTTTAAATGATAGATCTCCCGAGCTCAGCGTTCCTCACTTTTAATGCAACCCGCTGCATATGTAGGCATCCATCTGAGTCTTACCATGTTACTCTTCCCCTTCTCCCACAGGGACCAGTGCAAATAATAATGTTCTTGCTGATTATGTGCTGTGTATAATAAAGATTTTTTTCTCTGATTCAAGAGCCTTCTGTCGTCTTACAGCATCTCTGAAACAGTAACTGGCTAACCTACTAGCTTGTGAGTAGGGTAAAATCAAATCCCTGCCCCTGACATCCATGGTGTCAGCTATTACCACCATACTATTAGAAGTTATTTGTTGTTTTCTTTTCTCTGTTGGTATTTATGTTGATGATGCAAAAGCAATGGTGAATAAAACTGCTAGTGCCTGAATGTATCAAAGCCATGATACAAACCTGAGTTACTGTACACTTTAATGTCACATACTCAGTACAAAAAGATCCCCAGGCATCCTGAGATGTCTCCTCGATGAGACAGTAAAAATTACTAATTTTATTAAATTTTGATCACAAGTTTATAGCTTTTAAATACAGTGTGAGACAAAATAGGAAACACACATAGAGGAATTCTACTTCACACCACAACTACAAGGGTTGTCTTGGGGAAAAGCACTGGTTCAGCTGTTTGAGTTGCAAGCTGATCTAGTCACTTTCTTCATGGAACACCATTTTCACTTGAAAGAATGACTGACATGCAAGCTATGGTTATTCAGACATTCTCAAAAGCAAATGAAGTTAGCCTCTCACTTTACAGAAAACTGACAAGATTTGTTGTCCATGAAAATACTTAAGAAAGTGAAAATTAAAATCTTGGGAAGTGTGTAGGCTTGACAATTGCCCAATACTTTACGATGACATCAGTGATGATGTTAAACGTGATTTTTAAATATCGTAAGTCAATATTTGCAAGCTCTGCATAGCACAGTAAACGAATATTTTTCAAATGACCGATTCCTGATGCTCTAAAATCATATAGGTAACAGACAGATCTAAAGTACAAGAGAGACCACTAGCTTTTCATGCAGTAGAAAAGTTCACTGGTTTCAGTTCTTATATTGCAATTGATACTTAAGAAACTACTACTTATTGGGGTACCTGGGTGGCTCAGCCGGTAGAGTGTCCAACTTTGGGTTAGGTCATGATCTCACAGTTCATGGTTCCAGCCCCACATCGGGCTCTGTGCTGACAGCTGAGAGCCTGGAGCCTGTTTCAGATTCTGTGTCTCCCTCTCTCTCTCTGCCCCTCCCCTACTCATGCTCTGTCTCTGTCTTTCAAAAATAATAAACATTAAAAATTAAAAAAAAGAAACTACTACTTATTGAATTTTGGTATAGTATCAAAGGAGAACAGCTACCATTTCTAAAAAGGTTTTAAAAATATTCTTCCCTTCCCAACTACATATCTATATGAAACTAGATTGTCTTGAGATAATTCAACCAAAACACCAAAACAATCAAAAAACACACCAGATCACACCAGATCAAATGCAAGAAAGCATTTTATAATGTTGAAAAACAAATGTCTTCAAAACATTTTGAAATTAGGATGACAGATTATAATATGAGAGAAACTAGATTGTTTTAGGGGCATAGTCTTAACCTAATGAGGCCAAGAGAATGGACTCTCATGCTTGGGTCAAGAGAAATCAGGGCTGAACAGAATATACTAACTCTATTTTGTGAAAGAAAAATGGGAAATGTGAGGAAGGGTTTAATAGGGGGAAATAAGGGGAGAAAAACCACACCAGAAATAATCAAATCTGCTCAGAAGCCAGGGAAGAGAATTTAAGAAGTGATATGCCACTTCTCATTTTCTTCTCCCCTTATAAATTATTTTCAGTATTCTAAAAACAGAAACTCTAAAATGATGTATTGATTTAAAACACAGAGACCCAAATCAGGAAAGGGTTAGGATGGATTAATATTTCAGATTTGTAAACAATCAAAACTGCAACAGAAGTTTCAATGTAAACATTGAATGTTTTGGATATCAATATGTATTTTTTTGTTTCTTAAAATCTGTGATATATTTATTATAACACTTTGGGAAAAAACTCTGAACTTTAATGATTGAGCTGACTGAAGATGATTTTTCTTCCTTCTAGTTATTATTCTACCAAAGAATCTATAAACAAAAACCAGTCTCCAAAGAGGAGTAATACAGGGGTTCTTGGGTGGCTCACTCGGTTAAACATCTGACTTTGGCTCAGGTCATGATCTCACGGTTCTTGGGTTTGAGCGCCACATGGGGCTCTGTGCTGACAGCTAGCTCAGAGCCTAGAGCCTGTTTCAGATTCTGTATCTCCCTCTCTCTCTGACCCTCCCTTGCTCACGCTGTCTCTCTCTCAGAAATAAATAAAACATTAAAAAAAATTCAAAGAGGAGTAATACGGAAGTGTTATACTTTGAAAGAAGTATATTCAATCCAGTCTCTAGAAACAAAATTAGGGAGAATAGGACATTTGCTCTGAGAAGACAGGGTGCTCACACACATTTCTCCAAGCCTATGTTAGCCTCAGCCTAGGTTGGCATGTGCCATTGTATAGAAGGTATAATCACTATTTTAATCTAATAAAAGGTGGTAAAAAGAGAAGTTTGAGCATTAAAATACAACCGCTTTTTCTAACAAAGTTGAGTAGTGAACATAAGTGAATTTATTTCAAGTTCCTCTCTTCGAAAAGGTAGTGTTTAGACGATGTAAACCAAACTTGACTTTTGCCGCAGAAATCACTTGATGGTTACATATCTTGACTAATGGTCTAATTTCTAACTTTCATTCAAATGATGAAAAAAATATTTATCATATACCTATATATGACAGCCTATTTTTCCCCCCAGTAAATATGTATATTTTAAATCAGTTTGGTACATGATACAGATTGGTATTGCAGTTTTTAATGGACTAAAATAAAAATTTCTAAATATAGCAGTGTCTGCCTATGTAACAGATATATGCAAGGTAAAATAAGGTATTTGAATAGGACTATATCCATATGAACAAATAAGAGAAGAAAAAGCTGAAAAGGTTTCTATATACCTTCTGGATTAAAAAACACAAATTATTAATGGCTAAAGATAGTAAACTACTAATGGAAGGGGGAAAAGGCTTTGAGTTCTATTGTAAGAGCTCTTCTTGCAAAACTTAAGTGGTTTCATATTACGGTTTTGTTGTTAGAGCAGTATTCAAAATTACAGATGAGAGGCTTTATCAGCTACACTTTCACAAAAATTGCTATATGTATTGACAGTAACATGTAGCAAGTTATTCATAATATGATAGGCTATTATAAAGCTTTTATAATGCATATAAAACCAGGCACTTGGACACTATATGGCAACTTGACAAACAAATAAACATAGTTGAAAAGACCTGCAATAGAAAAAAGAAAAACCTGGGGCACCTGGATGGCTCAGTTGATTAAGAGTCCAACTCTTGATCTCAGCTCAGGTTATGATCTCAATGGTTGTATGAGATCAAGCCTTGCATCTCTGCACTGACAGCAGGGAAGCCTGCTTGGGATTCTCTCCCTCTCTTTTGCCCCTCCCCTGCACTTGCATGTGCTTGTGTGAACACATTCTCTCTCTCTCTCAAAATAACTAAACATTAAAAAAAAAGTGAGAAACTATAGGGGGCCTAAACTCAGATAAAACTCCCTAAGTGGGAGCTGCATCTGAAATCCATAGTATATGACAAATGAACACTGCACGGATGGGGATATCATCCAAGACCTAGACTTGTGAGGCCAGTATTCTATAAGCTACAGAAGTTCAGAAAACAGAGCAGCATTAAAGTTCATGCACTGTCTGCTGAACTGTCATACATAACAACTGGAGGAACACACCACTGCCTCTCACTGAAGGACCGTCTACAGAATAAGGTAACAAAATGGTAGGGAGCATTCTGTCCTCTGAAGCCATGATTAGGTCATTTTAAAAAGGTTATAGTAGGGGCACCTGGGTAGCTCAGTTGGATAAGCGTCTTGACTCCTGATTTCGGCTCAGGCCATGATCTCACAGTTTGTGAATTTGAGCCCAGTGTTGGGCTCTGAGCTGACAGTGCAGAACCTGCTTGGGATTCTCTTTCCCTCTCTCTGTCCCTCCCCTGCTTGCGTGTGCTCTCACTCTATGAAAATAAACTTAAAAAGTTATAGTAAATGAAATTCATCTTTCAAAATAGTCAGTTTTAGCTTTCAGTTATGTATGTATGTATATAATCCTGCAACCAGTGTGGGCTGTGAACTCATGACCCTAAGATCAAGAGTTACACACTTTACTAAGTCAGCCAGGTGCGCCAGCTTCAGTTTACATAATGTTCTCCAAAGTGGCCTGGAATAATTTTGGCTCTGTACAGATTATTCTTTTCCCATTAAAATCTTGCAGAAAATTAGGTTTTCCTATCTGTGTACACATTACCAAAACACAGGCATATAAGATGTTTTCTTTTCTCTACTTGAACTAAATGCTGATCCCTTGCTCAAGCCTACCTTTAGCTCACTGGGAATTTATTTTTAAATTAAGGTCCTATATGTTTTATCTGTACCATAAAATTATAATTAGCATTTCATTTTATCATATAATTAAGACTTCACATTGACTTACAATGTTTGCTAATTGCTTTGGGGCTCCAAATCTTTGTTTCTCCAATCAGACTAAAGGAGATGGATGGCTCCTTAAAGGAGATGGATCTTGTCTTATTCCTTTTTTTTTTTGTTCTCCTGTCAATGACTAGCAAAACAGAAGGAGTTCAACAAATACTTCTTGTCTAAGTGATTGACAAGTGAATTTTTAGACATCAGCTTTCTTCAGACATGTCAGCCTCTATATTTACTAGAATTACCAGGTACAGCACATCTTATTTCCTTAACATTAGCACTGATGGCAGCTCCACAGCTACAGCACTGTTTTAGTCTTCAAAACCCACAAAATCTTTGCTGCTCCTCAAAGCTACCGTCTATCTACTGATCTACTCACAATGATGGCGAAAATTAGGGAAGGGCCAACTGTCTAACTGGCATCTTTCAGTAACAACTGCATTCTTTGTATTTTTACACTTTTGCTTAAAGCATGTAATGCAGATGAAAAAAGACATATATAAAGAACAAGTTAGAAATATATACATAAAATCAGAAACAAAGCATAAAATCAGCTCTTTGAACGCATGATTTTCTATTTTAAAAAATAGAAGTTCAAATAAACTCGTATTACACTTTGTATCCTGGATCCTAGAATCTGAAGTGACTTCAGTAATGTCGATTTGGGTTATTAAATCAAGACTTTATGCCAGAGGGCATCGACAGTATTTCTTTGTTCTTCTAGTGGCTGGCACTGTCAGGTGCATAGCAGTTCAGTCACTGAATGAGTGAAGAAAATTTACCAGTATCACCAAATCACTTCCTATATATTTTCTTGCATCCAAACACTCTATCTAGACTTCTGTATAACTTCCACAAAAATACTGTAGGATAGAAGGATCAGGGCAAACAATTTTTGTTAAATCCTGGACACCTAGGATAGTATTTAGTTTGGCAGCTGAAGTGCCTCTCAAAAGCAGTTATTATAAAAATCTCTTATTTCCAAGATCTTAAAAATGACAGTATATTACAATCCTGGTTTTTAAAAAAGGGAGTTAAACAATGCCAATTTATATCTACATTAAGAAACACAATTTGTTATTTAAATAACTGCTCTCATGACATATGTTACTGTGTCTGACAATGGTGTTCTATAAACAAGAGATAGTAGTTTTGTCAAGAATAAGTGTATGTATTTTTGTGTTATTTGATTTTCTACATATAAATATTTTCGATTTTCAAAACTGGTTATAAAAAAAGAAACAGCAGGAAATAGTTTCTTGGTTCTATAAAATAACTGCTCAACTATTCTCTGGAAAGTTTACATTCATGTTAGAATTTTTGAAATTGTTAAGATGAGAAGCTATGATATTTCTTTCTTCTGAGATTAACGGTGGTAGGATTCAGGAAGTTGAATTTACTGTTAAATTCTGTCAAGGCCCTCTATTTTTCATTAGTATTTATCATATAAATCAAATATTACACCTCATACCCCTGATCTATGGTACCCTCTCTGTATGTCACAATCTACAATCCTGTGATATATGTACAGGGGCACCTAGGTGGCTCAGTCAGTTAAGCATCCAACTTCAGCTCAGGTTATGATCTCATGGTTTGTGAGTTTGAACCGGCTTCTGATTCTGTATTTCCCTCTCCCTCTGCCCCTCACCTGCTCACACTCTATCTCTCTCAAAAATAAACATTAAAAAAATAAAATACATGTACAAAATCTCCGGTACTCTTCCTTTTAAGAAGAGGAGCGTATTTCCTTGCCTCTGAAGCACTTTGTGACTTATTTCTAATGAGCAGAATAAAGTGGAAGTAAAGGTATGTGACTTTTAGGAACTAGATCATATAAAGCACTGTGGTTTCCTTGTTGCTCTCTTCTCTTGGACCTCTTACCTTCTTACTCTGAGGAAGTCTCTGGCCAAGTTGTGAGGAAAGGCCATGGAGAGGTCTCCTGCTAACAGTTATGTGAGTGAGCCATCTTAGTGGATCCTCCAACCATGCCAAGCCTTCAGATGACTGAGGCCCTTGCCATACCCTGACTTCAATCATATGAGATCTTGAACCAGAACCACTTAGGTAAGACACTTCCAAATTTCTGACCCACAGAAACTGAAATAATAAATATTTGTTGTTTTAAGTTGTTAAGTTTGTGTATAAAATTTGGGGTACTTTGTTTGTTGTATGATAGATAATGCAATGACCCCTTTGCCAAAATCGTTATCTCCTCAAGAAAGACTGTGCAAACTATAGTGGTATATAAGAAGTAAAGCTCAGGTTTTCCACTAAACTGAGTACATTTTCTTTAATGCCTCTAAACTAAAGCAGAGTACTAAGGGTCATCCAATTATACAAGCTCTGCCGTCTTGACTTCTTCATGTCCTTTTAGAAGTCAAAGAACTCTTGCATGTTCTTTGTGGAGGAGTATCACAAACAGGCTGAACTACAAATTTCGTGTTTCTCAAATAAAATTTTCTAAAAGGGCTTCTTTCCCCTCAAATACCCTTTTCCTCCACTCTTTGTCTCATTTTCCAAGGCAGCTTTAGTTATCATTTGCCATAATGCCATAATGCCATCCTAACCAAATCCTGAACAAAAATAAATAGTCAAAAGAAAACAAATCCTCACACAACTCACCAAACCAAAGGAGGAAAGGGCTGTGGATGGTCAGTAGTAGCTTTCTTGTGTTATTGGTTCAAAGCATTTCTATTAACTTATTCATTACAAAGTCTAGGCCAACTGATTGGGAATGTGATTTCTAGAAATTGTTTAGAGTTTAAAAAGACTAATAATATAAAAGTATATTGGACATAGAAAAAAATGAACTGGGGACACCTGGGCAGCTTAGTCGGTTAAGTGTCCAACTTCGGCTCAGGTCATAATCGAGCCCTGTGTCGGGCTCTATGCTGACAGCTCAGAGCCTGGAGCCTGCTTTGGATTGTGTCTCCTTCTCTCTCTGCTCCTCTCCCGCTCATGCTCTGTCTCACTCTGTCTCTCAAAAATAAATGTAAAACAACAAAAATTTTAAAATAAACTGTACCATTATCTTAGCCATTTGTACATACTGCCTTCCAGTTTCTACACATCCATGCATACTTTTACAAAACTGCAACTGAAATCAATATAAAATTTTTCAATTTTGAAAAACCCTGATATATCCAAAATCGAAGTTCTTTAGGAAAGGATTTCACTTGTATTAACTAAAACTGAATTTAATTATAGCTCAATATGTACAGATCAATATATATGCAAATTGAAAAGATTTTAATTTCAACTGCTTAATTGGCCAGTGTTTTTCTAAATGAGGACTAATTTTTTACAATATACAGCCAGCTCTCAAATATTCAATAAATCCAATTCCTTCTTTCCTTCAGAATATATTTCCTCTTCTTTTTAATCTGTTACATGTTTGGTGCTCATTAGCACTTTGTAGATAAAAAACGATGAGAAACCTGAAATATGAGTTAATATTTATTTTTATTAAATAGTTACAGTATAAGACTGAGTTGATGAGCTATTCCAAGTATTAAATATATGGCTGTCAGATAAGTGTTTCCCCTATTAGTAAAGATCATTAAGAGAACTCACTAGATTTAGATTTCTCATTTTATTTTTTCCTCTATTGTCTGTTTACAAATAAAGTTACAATTGTGCAATATTATTAAATTCTTTGGAAATAAGCCGTCTCTGACATAATTTCTGGACATAATTTCTGACATTAAGTGTTAGCCCCGGTATCCAGATAGTATATGTTTTATAGACAAAAGACATCTTATAAAAATAAAACAAATATAATTTAAAAAAGAATTCCGTGGAACGTTCCCGCTGGACACTCACTGACTCAAAAATAAACCCTGAAACTTTCATAAACAATGACAAATTACCAAAATATAAAATAAATGAAATTGCTTACATATGTAAGAGCCTTTTTTATAACATCCTGTTTGTTCTAACCAAGATTATATTTTCAAAATTGCCTTCTGTATATTTTCAACTAGAGATATTTTATTATCTTCAAAGAAATGTTATAATGGAATATAGGAATTTTGATTAAAAACTGATGATAAATAATAACATTTCAAAGTCCCCAAAACAAGGGGCACCTGGGTGACTCAGTTGTTTTAAGCAACCAGCTTCGGCTCAGGTCATGATCTTGCAGTTCCTGAGTTCAAGCCCTGCGGCAGGCTCTGTGCTAACAGGTCAGAGCCTAGAGCCTGCTTTAGATTCTGTGTCTCCCTCTCTGCCTCTCCCCATTCATACACGCTCTCTCTCTCAAAACTAAATAAATATTAAATATTTAAATATTATTTTTTAAAATAAAAAAAGTCCCCCAAACATGAAAATAAAATGTAAATATTGTTTACTTAAGCACTAAGTTTATGTGTTACCATTTCACAGTAGTTCAATTATTTTATAATGTACTATAATAGAGCCAGTCATAAAATTGTATTTCAGAAGTCAGAATCACTGCTTCTAAATTCTGTCTTTTGCAAAATAAACATATTCTAGTGCCAGAGTTTCTTGTGTTTATCAGCATTTTTAGATAAATGGAAATTGGAATGGGGGAGAAGAGAGCCGAATGATTCAAATAAAAAAATAAAATTTATTTTTAAAAAATGATAGGGGAGATACATTAGAGAACTTCTCATTCTAAAATTTTTATATATAGAAAAGTATTTAAATTGGATTTCTTATGTATGATGTTAAATAAACACAAATTAAGACAGTCTCAGATACAGGATGGAAAACTGAATAACCTTGGCACACAAAGCTAAAATCTTCTACCGTATTTAGAAGAAAAGAGAGAAATATAGCATTCTTGACTTAATTGGTCTTGTGGATGTTGAGTCTTGATTAGCTAGGAGATCTTATTTTATTCAAAAGCTGTTTCATCCTTCTAAAACCTAACTCATTAAAAAATTCCTTTTTAAACACACATTTCAATGATTCGTAAAAACATGGAAAATAATATACACCCATATACCCACTAACTTGATTTAGCAAGTGTTAACATTTCACTTCAGCAGTTTTCTTTAAAAAAAAAGTTATAGATACAACTGAAGCTCTCTTTAATCCCTTCCCAGAATCAGAGACTCTTCTCTTCCCAACTGCAGAGTGATCATTTTTCTAAGAAAGTTGTGGAACTTTCTTGTCCATGTTTTTATACTTTTACTACATCCTTGTGTTTTTAGAAACAGTGCCATATTTTAAATTTGAAAAAATTTATATAATTCATTCCCATTTTATCATTTTATAATTTCCATTTTTGTTCAACATTGTTTCTGAAATCTAGGCATACTGATATATAAATATCTAGTTAATTTTAGTTTTTCTAAAGTGTTTCATGTAAAGGTGTACATTTCTGCTACTGATGGATGTTTAATTTGTTTCTAACCAACATCTTTATACATGTCTCCTTGCAGAGATATGGAATGTTCCTTTTTATATTGTTTCAGTGAAGGCTTTTGCTTAACTGGTTAGGTGAATTTTTTAAAAAATTAAGCACAGGCAATTGAAGAAAAAATATTATGTTATTTTCTAATCCAGAATCATCTGTGCCTTACTATCTAGCTTAGTTAAATGTTTTATTTCTTTGTATATAGAAAAAAGAATACTAGGAAACATGAAACATAAGGCTTTATTTTACCTGGACACAGTCCTTCTATTTGAAACATGTAAGTCATTGGTTTGTGTATATACAGAATTTCTGTTTAGAATTCCAGTGGTGGATCTACCTCCGGAGAACAAAGCAAAGAAGATGTGTTATGTGTTATGTTATGTGAATGTTGGTTTTTGAAGCAATGGTAGGAAGGAAAAATATCTCCACGTTCTCCCTGGCTCTTGCCCACCCAAATTCGATAGAATACTGACTGAATAATTCAGTAAATCAGTGGAACCCAATTTCTTATTTTCTTTTTTCTTAAAAATTTTTTTTCAATGCTTATAATTGAGAGAGAGAGAGAGAGAGAGCGAGCAAGTAGGGGAGAGGCAGAGAGAGAGAGAGAGGGAAACACAGAATCTGAAGCAGGTCCCAGCTCTGAGCTGTCAGCACAGAGCCCGACGTGGGGCCCAAACTGACAAACCGCGAGATCATGACCCGAGCCAAAGTCGGACGCTCAACAGACTGAGCTACCCAGGTGCCCCATCATTTTTATTTTCTTTAGAGAATATGCCAGCAATGCGGTCTACCTTTAATTCTTTTTCTCTTGGTATTCCTGATTTTACTTTATCATGTGGCTGATCAAGAATCAAATTATTCTTCCTTGCTTCACTGTCTTCAAGCAGAGGAACATAGCCAAAACTGTTATCTGCAAGACAAAAAAACCTCTTGGATATAAGTAGGATATCCCTGTTTTTGGTATCAGCTGGAAAAATAAAAACAAATCAGAAACCCTAATTTTAAAGAAATTTTAAACTATGAGTTTCAGAAATTGTTCAGATAATTACTTTGACAATTTAAATTTGCCCATTTAGGTTTTTTTTCATTCCCACAAAACTCCTATACTCCCCAAATCAGTGGTATGAAAATATGTAGAATATAGAAAATGAGAAGCTCTTTGTGGTTTACCATCAACAACAGCAATTAAACTTTTAGTAAGCCATATTTTTAGGTATGCATTTCTTGTTTAAGATAATTATTTGTGTAACTACTCCATACTTATTATAGGAAAATTAGAAAATGCAAACATGCCATAAATAAATAAATAAATAAATAAATAAATAAATAAATAAATAAAAGGTGCCCACAACTTTTATGACCTGTGAATTATTCCTGTCAACATTTTGGTTCATATTTTATCACCATTTTTCTTTTCCAATACATATAAATTCACACAAGAATCTTTTTTTGCACACAAAAAATAAGATTATATATATCTTTTTATGCTGGTTTGTTCTTTTCTATATATAATGAACATGTCTCGTGTTAGTAAGTTAACATCTATTATCATCACTTTTCTCAGCTACATAGCTATTCATTATATGAATGACTGTAATTAACTGTTGAACATTTCATTATATCTACTTTTCATTATTAGAAGTTATACTGTGATAAGCATTCCTACATACCTTTGAGTATTTAAATACCTTTGAGTATTTAAACAAATATTTTCTGATGGCATATGGTTAGGACTTGAATTTTTTGTTTAAAAGGCACAGACATTTAAGAAAGCTTTCATTGCTTACTGGCAAATTTCCCTCTAAGAAGTTTTATCGACATAGAGTTATACAATATAGTATATGTGAATGTTCATTTTCCCATACTCTGGCCAAGTATTCATTTCATTACTATAGGTATGTAACTGCACCACAATCATTAAAATATCAGAACTACTGAGAAACAATGGAGAAATAAAATAGAGAAACTTGATTTCCACCTTTCTGTTCTTCAGGAGGTTTAAGAAATACGTAAAAAATAAATATGAATATACCTTGACTGGAATTCACAAGCAGTAACTGTGATTTCAGCTTGTCAATAATAGCTTGTTGAAGTGACAGCTGTTCCTGTTGCTCACGTATTCTCTGCTCATAGTTCTCAGTCTGCGGACATAAAAGTCAGTCAGCCTTATAGTTACTGGCAGACATGTACATACATCTACTGTCCATTAAGAATTACATATAGATATGGACTGCCCTATTGCTATTCCCCAGGTATTGAGCATGTTATTTGCGAGCTAAAAACTGGCTTCAACAATACAGTAATAATCATTATAAACATCACTGACTTAAAACACTGTAAAATTTAAAAAGTCATTTTAATTAAAGAAATTTCAGTTAATAATTCAACTCTTGGTCCTTCAGTTAGGAAAAAAATGGTAATTTAGAATTCAGTCCTTAATGGCAGCAACAAAAAAAGCACAAATGACAAAATGGGTTCTATATTACTGTATAAAAATACCTGCTAACTTAAAAAATGTTAAGATTTCGTGTCTTTTAAATTAAACCATTTTTGAACTTATATTTAGGGTATAAAATGACAAAGGCAGTAGCTAGACTAAGACACTCTGAAAATTAAAGGAATGAGTATGAATTATAAAATTATATTGATCAAAAACTTATTTTCTCAGATTAAAATTTAAGAAGTCAAGGGAATATGTGGTTAATCCTTACTGGATATCTTGAATATCATAATTTCCCTTATATTTTTAATCCATTCATCTTGCTATTTTATTGCAATTGCTGTGAGAATTAAGCAATGAAAAAAGACAGCAGTTTGCATTAGAGAATACAGATGTTAACAAACCTTCAAGCAAATTTGAAAATGCTGCATTACAATTAACAAATTAGTACAAAGCCTTTTTTTCAAAAAATGTTTTGTTTATTTCTGAGAGAGAGAGACAGCATGAGCAGGGGAGGGTCAGAGAGAGAGGGAGATACAGAATCTGAAACAGGCTCCAGGCTCTGAGCTGGCTGTCAGCACAGAGTCCTACACGGGGCTTGAACCCACGAACCATGAGATCATGACCTGAGCTGAAGTCAGATGCTTACCTGACTGAGCCACCCAGGTGCCCCTAAATTAGTACAAAGTCTTAAAAAACATTACCAGCAAATAGCAGAGAATTCTTTATCAATTTTTATTACTGGTGCAACAACAAATGACTAAATTGTAAATTCTCTGAATATAAAATAGTGTCTAAACAATCTTGGAATGTCCTTCAGTAGATACTAAGTATTTAATTTTGAATTTTTTTTATCAGAGTTCAAAATCAGTGAAATTATTTTTTTTAGAGACCACTAAGCTTAAAGTTCTTTATAAATTACACAGCTGTTCCTAGATTCCCAAAATACATTATCTTAGGAAATTAAAGCAAAATACCACATTTCCCCAAAGGGTATAAAATTATAAGTAATATACTTCAAAGAAGAGTACTGACAGAGCTGATAAGTAATTTAAGTGGTTCCTTATCTTTGCATGTTGCCTGAGGGTAGTGTTATAGGACCTGATATTCCCATTAAATTCTGCAAAGTAACTTACACATAGGAAATATTTAGTACATGCTTGTTGAAAAAAGAAATAATGGAAATAAAGAACCCAAGTTAAAAAAAAATCCAAATTTTATTACTGCAAATAGAAGAATGTATCTTGTGAATCCATATGGTTCATATGTTCTATGATTATGAGTCTCAAACTAAACCTTAAAATGCCAAAATCCAGTCTAGGGCCATGCCTCTCAGTACAAGACATGTTTTTCCTACATAAATTTATACCCAAGACCCTAAAAAAAAGTGGGTAAGCTGACTGAAAGGGGGATTTAAATGTCCCTAGCAAATTCTGTAATACCTAAACTTATCTGGGCTACCCAGAGCTACCCAGCTGAGGAATCAGCAAACTGATGTTACTTCCTCACTATCTACTTCTGTGTATTTATAGTTTTTCCAAAGAACTCTAAGTTCTTCATAAACACTAACCAATAACTGCCCATTCTTTTATCACTATGTTTTGATAGGTAAAAATATCCTACTATCCAGACATTACGTAACCAGTATAAAAAACTCAGCAAGTTAGAGATAGGCCCAGAATAAGTGTGTAAGTTATTCAAACCTCAACCTATTCTCCTTCTCCTATATATTTCCCCACCTTCATAGAAAACCAAAGGACTTGTATTTTCTTTTGGAACCAACTCAGAAGGCTCTGCCAGGTAATATTCACCTTTTATCTCTGGCTTAAAAACATACTTTACATACCTGCATATCAAATATAATAAATGAATAATGCTAAAAATGTAGTCACTGGCTGGGAAAAATCAACAACTATTTCAACTTAAAGTTTTGAATTATTTCTTAAACCACTTAATAGAGTACTTTATAAACTCAAGCAAATTCTATAGTAACTTAAAAAGTGATATTCTGGAAGTACAGCAGGAGAAAAGAATAGCAATAACAGTCCTTGTTCTCTTAATGCTTTTTCCACATACTTATAGCAATTGTAGTGTTTTAGTCTCATTATCTAGAGATCTGATTTCACTTTAGACTATGACCTCTTCAAGGGCAGAGACTATTTTCTTCTTCTATCTCTGGAGTACAGCAGAGTGGCTGGTACATTTTGAGATGCTCAGTAAGTATTAGTTGAATAAATACACTTTAAGTTGTCAATTATCAGAGAAATAGGCTTCAAAAATAACTTTAGGACTTACCTGAAAGAATGGAGAAAAGGCTTTGGTTATATTTTATAAGGGAAACAGGAAAAATGGGAGACAGGTCAGTAGGTGAATAAGACTAAAGGAAATTAAGTTTGAGAAATGGGTGTAAAAGATAGACAATGTCTGAAGATCTTTTCTTTTTCTTTTTTTGGGGGGAGGAAAAAGGGAAGCTTATATCATCAGAAAAAAAGGTACTAATTCAAGAAAAGAGAATACATATTCAGAAAATAGTATAAAAATTTTGACTATAAGGCTATAAGGAGAGTCCAGAAGATATTGTATCAAATCGGGAAAAGCCGGTAGAATTCAATTTATTTGTTATATTTGGAAACTGAAACAAGAAGTTTTTTTTTCCTTTTTACTAAATGCTTTTGTTAACTGAACAAATCTGAATAAAGTTATAACCTGAAAAGTCCTTTTAAAAGGGCAGATAATTGTTGCATTGTCACAGTATCTTTTAAAAAACAATACATTTACAAACCAAGTACATTCCAGCCCGATCAAAGATCCCACAAAACAGAAAAATCACTAACAACCACATTGAAAATGTACAACAGCAATGTCTTGTCAACACGTCTGTACAGAGCACAGACATGACAGCTAAAACAGACAGAAGAGAAGATGCTTTTGACAGCCAGTGTGTGTGAATGATTCTTTGAGTCAGATGGCAGCAACAAGTTACCAACTAGGAGATCTGCATGACAACTAACCATCCATCTGTATCAAACACCATCTGGCCAAGATGACTCTGGCTTCTGTGTATTTGACACTCCTTCCAATTCCAAAGACTAGCAAAACAAGTGGTCTACCAGCATCTAAAGAGGTAAGCAGGTACTTAGGTATGTGTGCCATAATGCACTCTGTATTCTTTCTTAGTGTTCCAAAGCAAAACTGAGAACAATGCTGATCAAATACAGTATACATTTTAAATTTATTAAAAATGGTTGTCCATATACGGCTTCCTTGACTATCATAAACAAAGCAAAAAGCTTATCTTTAGAACTGTCCCTTTATCCAGGGAAAATTTCAATTCATCTTTAAAGCTAAGGCAGCATACTCTCTATAATTTTGGATATGCAGCTGCTCAAGTTTTCATGGGTTTCATAAATATTAAAAGAGTTCTATAAATTTTTTCCCTATTGCTGACCCTGAAAATTATCATTTTTTCATATTTTCCAAAGCACTTATTTCCTAGATAAGGGAAAGAAGTTCAAGTACCCTTAAGTCATTGATGATACTTGCAAAAGGTCAAACATTATCTCTTTTCATCCTTAAGAACTAATCTTAATATTCTGAAAAATACCACTGTTTTCCTCTGGGTATAAGAAGAATAGGAATATACTAAATTGAATAGATTAAAAAAAAACCAGAATCTCAATGTGAAAACCTTTCAGACTGTTCCAAGATTAACAAAGAGAACAAAAGCTTTGTAGGATGCTACCACAAATGCTCTCAATACAGAAGCACCACAGTTCTTGAAGGAAGACAATAATAATAATAACTGTCCCAAAACACAGCACTTTGATCACAAACTAATTGTTTTATCTTGAAACTCTGGGTAAACTAAACGTCAACTTCAAGTTAAGAAAATAAAAGTTGGGGTGCCTGGGTGCCTCAGTCAGTTAAGTGTCCGACTTTGGCTTGGGTCATGATCTCCCGGTTTGTGGGTATAAGCCCTGTGTCGGGCTCTGTGCTGACAGCTAGCTCAGAGCCTGGAGCCTGTTTCAGATTCTGTATCTCCCTCTCTCTCTGACCCTCCCCTGCTCATGCTGTCTCTCTCTCTCTCTCTCTCAGAAATAAATAAAAGCATTAAAAAAATAAAAATAGACTGTATACGATTAGCAACTCAGAGATCCTGATTTATACAGCCTATTCTCCAACCATTCTCTGCTATATTTTCTTTCTTTTTTTTTTTTTAATGTTTTATTTATTTCTAGGAGAGAGAGAGACAGCGTGAGCAGGGGAGGGTCAGAGAGAGAAGGAGTCACAGACTGAAACAGGCTCCAGGCTCTGAGCTGGCAGTCAGCACAGAGCCCGACGCGGGGCTCGAACCCACGAACCGCGAGATCATGACCTAAGCGAAAGTCGGACGCTTAACCGACTGAGCCACCCAGGCGCCCTTCAAGCCATCATACCTTAATAAACTACTGCAATAGCCTTACTGCTCTTTCTAAATATATCAGCCAATCCATTGTCTAAACTAGCCATTATGTATTTTGCAAAATGCAAATATAATCATAACACCCGGTGGGTTCTCTCACCCTTCACCCATAAGTATCTTAAATGGTTTTCTACTGTTTTCAAAATAAAGAACCAAAAATCCTCAACATGGCCTCTAAAGAGCCTATATAGTCTTGCCCCTGATTCTTATTGCACATTTCTCTTGTACTTTCAATTCTTTAGGGCAATGAGTCTTTGTAACACAGCTCCTTATACCTGGAAAGGACCCCAACCCTATCCTTTCAAAAATCTCTTCATAAAGACTATCTTCTCTGATCTCCTAGGTTAGGTCAAGTCCCTAACAGATGTTCTAATAGCAGCTTATTTTTCTTCCTAATACTTAACAGAGTTTGAAATTTTACATTCATGAGATTATCTGACTAGTGTATGCTTTACTAGATGTGCCACCATTCCATGAAGCAGAGAGCATGTGTGCTTATCATTGTGGACCCAGTACTTAGAACGCCTCCTGATACAATACGTTGAGTAGGTACTCACAATATCTCTGAAAGAATATAATAATTTAAACATTCCTAATTATTAACAGAATTTCTTGAACTTCTATCTTAGCATACCTGTCTAAAAGTTTTGACAGAACATATTTCTAGAAATGAAAACCTGGAACAAAGAATACAAATATTTTAAATTTTGATAGGGAGAAAATGAGTCAATGGCAAAGTACTGACAATGTACAATAGAAGAAATGAAACTTTAATCAGAAACAGTCAGAAGCACCTTTATTCTAATACCAGTAGCTGCTGTAGAATGAAAGAAGAGTAAACTGCTCCATTCCCACTGACACTTTACACAGAGATTTTGGGGAACAAAGAAAGGAAAAAAGGATGGTAAACAATGAGGCCATTCACATCTTAAGTGAAAGTAAAGACATTTTTAAATAAAGTAGTACCTATAATAAAGGCATATTAGGCCTTCACACGACCCTAGAAAACACAGTCTACAAGTTTTTACAGGTAACATAAGCCTGACACTTCACCTGTCAGATGGGTCAAGACTACCTCTAGAACAAAGCAATCTGACAACACAGTCCTTAATGGCTTAATGTTGTTGTTGGTAAAATGTTTGGCTCTGTAATTTATGACAAAAACACAGTACACAGTCAAATTAAGTCTTATTTGAGGCCTTTATCATAGACTCACTGGTTAGTTACTGAGAATCTTTACTTAGGAAACGGGATGATTTTAAGTATTCTGTAATCCTTCACCTTTCAGCAGTACAAAGAAAGGAAATTTTGTTTGTAAGCACCTGAACTATCTTAAATTAAGGAGATTTCTACCTTTCCATATAAGACATTGTTGATTTTTCACTTCTAACCAAGAACTGGCAAGAAAAGACAAATACGTTTTTCCACATTTCTCTTTTCAACAAAGGAGATTTGTATTTTCTTTTTCCATAATACAAAGATCTTGGGAAAAGCAGAAGACCCACTGTAGGAAGTTTCCTGAAACTTAATCATTTGTGAATATGGTAATCTGATTTTTAAATGGCAGTTTGAAAATTTTCAGATTTTTAAATTATTTTATTACTGATACTTCTCTTGGACAGATGGTCAAAGAAGCAATAGAGGGTACTTAAGTCTTTATTAAATATATTTGGTTTCTTCCACAGAACAGTGGCAGAAATGGATGAGAAGCTACTTGGTATAAGTAATAAAACTGATTATATATTTAAGTCCACATTATAGACTCTTGTGGTATTTGAAACTTTCCAGGCAATGTTAGCCTAGTTAGTCAAAAGATGTGGCAAAGACTGCTAGTTATTCCCCCATATACATTCTCCTTTTTTCTTTTAGTAATACAGAAATTTCACTTGGGCACATGGTCATCCAGCTAGAATAGAATACATTTACCAGCTATATGACCATTTGACTAAGTTCTGTCTAACAGGATGTAAATAGAAGTGACCTGTACAAATTTTAGAAGACATTATTAAAAGAAAGCTGTCTGCTTCTCCCTGCTTCTCTCTGTTCTCACTGGTGGGGAAATGCTAACAAGCAGAAAGGCCACTGTGATTCCAGAGAGGGAAACCATATTTAAGGATGGTAGAGCTGCCCCACTATCCCTGGCTACTCCCTTCTGGACTGTTACATGAGAGGACAAACTTTTATCTTATTTAAGCACAGTACTTCTTGGTCTCTTGCCAACAATAGTTTACCCTGTACGGCAACTAATTCAAGGCCCAAGTCAACTCTACCACTGCTCTATAAAATAGTTTCTGGTCTTATTCTGTATGCATATTAAAAGTTGCCCATATGGGGCACCTAGGTGGCTCAGTCGGTTAAGTGTCCGACTTTGGCTCAGGTCATGATCTCACAATTTGTGGGTTCATGCCCCGTGTTGGGCTCTGTGTTGATGGCTCAGACCATGGAGCTTGCCTCAGATTCTGTGTCTCCCTCTCCCTCTACCCTTCCCCTGCTTGTGCTCTGTCTCTCTCTCTCTCTCAAAAACAAATAAATATTAAAAAGAAAAGTTGCTCATGTCAGGGGCTACTGTGATTAAAACATCCCTCTACTTTGGAAAAATCAGAAGACCTCTTAGTGTTGGGTACATACGAACGTTTACACAAGGCAACAAACAGAATAAGCAACATCAGACTGTGAATCCTTTAAGGGCACTCTCTGTTTTACTCATCTTGGAATCCCTAGCATTTATTATGTACGTGGCACATAAATTGTAGAATGAATGAAATATTAATAGCAAGCATTACACTCCAGCTCCTCTTCATAAGAGATGTATAAATCACAAAGTAAGGATTTATCTAAGAAAATAGGAAGCTAAATTAGATTGTTCATAGTAATGGGAAGAACACTTTGAATACCTGGAAAGGGTTGTGATTTAGCTAGGCTAGTAAAATAAATGTGGCTTCTGGATTCAGATAAACCTAGTTTCAGTATAAATTCTGCCACTTTGCCTAAAAAAATTAACTTATTTCTGAGTCTCAGTTTCTTCATTTGAAAATGGGCTAACAATGTCTACTCTGCAGGGCTAGGAGGATTTACATATAAAGTATGTGATACTTGTAAAATATATTCATTCAAGGAATGTTAATTTTCCTTTCTGTTTCATGAAGTAATATAAACTTAAGGACTGAATGAGGAAGAGGATGCAATTGGTTCAGCATTAGCTGGGGTTACCTGACATTTTAGTACGGTCTAGAATAAAAGCTATACTGGAAGAAAAAGCTAAGACAATTTAATTGCATGGTGGCAAGAGTGCCTTAGTATAACAATGGAACATTCGGTATAGAACTAAAAGAAAAATCTACTTAAGGGGCCAGGGAAAGTAAATATACCTGCTGATCAATAGTAGGATACTAGTCACAGAATGAGGAATTAAATTAGATGACTGTAAGCACTCTGGTAAACACAGCTTTGATAAATCTTAGTGACAATGATGATGAAGATAAAGACATTATTGAAAAATTTTGATCTTTTTCAGATCAGCACCATTCTAGTAAATAAACAGATGATTCACAGATTCTGGAAGAATGTATATCACATTACTAACAATGCTTACCCCTGGAGAGCAAGGGAAAAGACAATCACTTTATACTCTGTATATCTTGAATTACTTGCATTTTTTTTTTAATTTTTTTTTTTTTTATTTCTAGTAGAGAGAGAGAGAGACAGCATGAGCAGGGGAGGGTCAGAGAGAGAGGGAGTCATAGACTGAAACAGGCTCCAGGCTCTGAGCTGGCAGTCAGCACAGAGCCCGACGCGGGGCTCGAACCCACGAACCGCGAGATCATGACCTAAGCGAAAGTCGGACGCTTAACCGACTAAGCCACCCAGGCGCCCCGAATTACTTGCATTTTTTCAATAAGTATGTGCTGCTTTTGTAATTTCAGGCAGTAATACTTTAAAAATCACTAACCTCTCCTTATTTGAATTTGTTTCCTTCATTAATTTGTAACATTGGATGCCTTTGCTTGACCGAATGCTCTTAAATGGATGTAGCACACCAACTTCTTAAAGAGGAGTCGTTACAATTTTATTATTATTTTTTAATTTTTTAAAATGTTTATTTACTTTTGAGAGAGAGGAAGAAAGAGAGAGAGACAGAGACAGACAGACAGACAGAAAGACAGACAGAGCATGAGCAGGGAAGGGGCAGAGAGAGACAGAGACACAGAATCTGAAGCAGGCTTCAAGTTCTCAGTTGTTAGCACAGAGCCCGATGTGGGGCTTGAACTCACAAATTATGAGATCATGACCTGAGCTGGTGTCAGACACTCAACTGACTGAGCCACCCAGGCACCCCTAAAATTTTATTATTCTTTGAGAGGGAGAGGAGTGAGAATGCACACATAAGCAGGGGAGAAGAGAGAGGGAGAGAAAAAATCTTAATCAGGGTCCACACTCAGGATGGAGCCCGAGGTGGGGTTCAATCCTACAACCTTGGGATCATGATCTGAGCCGAAATCAAAAGTCAGACACTCAACCAACTGAGCCACCAGGCCCTGACAGGAGTCTTACATTTTATTTCTTCACAGAAACACTATGAGAAGAACTGGCTTGGAGTATGGACAACTAAGCGGTGAAAGGCTGTTGAGTTTGTACAGATGAACAGCAAAAAGACATAGCTAGTAAGAGAATCTAGGCTACACCAATTCTTTTCTTTTTTTGCAACAGGTTTTTAAAAGTTGTGGTAATATATATACACACAACTTGCCGTTTTAACTATTCTTCAGTTTATAGTTCTATGGCATTAAGTATACTCACAATGTTGCGTAATCATCACCACAAACTATTCATCTTCCTCAACTGAAACTCTCTCTCTTAAGCACTAATTCCCCATTCCCTTTCCTCAGCCTATAGAAACCACCCTACTGCTTTCTGTCTCTATGATCTGACTACTCTAGCTATCTCATATAAGCAGAGTCATACATATGTCATTTTGTGACTGGTTTATTTCACTTTGCATAATATCTTCAAGGTTCACTCATGTTGTACTGTGTCAGAATTTCCTTCTTTTTAAAGGCTGAATAAATTCCATTGTATGTACACACTGCATTTTGTTTATCCATTCATCCATCCATGGACTTTTGGGTTGCTTCCACCTTCTGACTTACAAAGATTGCTATGAACATAGATGTACAAATATCTCTTTGAGTCCCTGCTTTCAATTCTTTGGGGTACATATCCAGAAGTGGAACTGCTAAGTCATATGGTAATCCTATGTTTATTTTTTTGAGGAAATACCATACATTTCCCATCGTGGTTACACCATTTTGCATTCCCATCAGAATGTACAAGAATCCTAACTTCTCCACATCTTTGTATGAAGTTGGGTATGAAGTTGTATCTCACTGTGGTTTTGATCTGCAGTTCCCTAATGGCTAATGATGTTGAGGATCACTTCATGTGCTTATAGGTCATTTTATAATTTCTTTGGAGAATGTCTATTCACACCCTTGCTTATTTTTATTCAGATTGTGTTGTTGCTATTGTTGTTGAGCTGTAGAAGTTCGTTATATATTCTAGATAGCAATTCCTTATCAGATATACAATTTGCAAATACTTTGTTTTTTTTTTAATATTTAAAAACGTTTTATTTATTTTTGAGAGAGAAAGAGAGACAAAATGTGAGCAGGGGAGGGGCAGAGAGAAAGACACAGAATCAGAAACAGACTCCAGGCTCTGAACTGTCAGCAGAGTTGTACGCGGGGCTCGAACTCACAAATTGCGAGATCATGACCTGAGCTGAAGTAGGATGCTTAACCGACTGGGTCACCCAGGCACCCCAATACTTTATTTTTTAATGTTTGTTTGTTTGTTTGTTTTTGAGAGAGAGAGAGAGCAAGCACTAGTTGGGGGAGGGCAGAGAGAGAGGGAGACACAGAATCTAAAGCATGCTTCAGGCTCTGAGCTGTCAGCACAGAGCCTGATGCAGAGCTCGAACCCATGAACTGCGAGATCGTGACTGGAGCTGAAGTTGGATGCTTAACTGACTTAGCTATCCAACTGCCCCTGTTCTCTCACCTTCTTCAGTTTGCCTTTTCACTCTGCTGATAGTATCCTTTGATGCACAAAAGTTATAATTTTGATGAAGTCTAAGTTATCTAATTTTTCTTTTGTTGCTTAGTCTTTTGGTGTTATATTCAAGAAATCACTGCCAAATCCAAGGTTATGAAACTTCCCCCCACCCCCCCCCATGATTTCTTCTAACAGTTTTATAGTATTAGCTCTTGCATGTAGTTCCTCTTTTGGTAAAAGGCAAATCCAATCCATGAACACGGAATTTTCCAACATATGTTGATGTCTTGTTTATTTTTTCCAGTAATGTTTTATAATTTTCAGTGTATAAGTCTGTCACCTACTTGGTTAAGTTTCTTCCTAAGTATATTATTTATTTTCATGATATTACAAATGGAACTTTCTTAATTTCCTTTTCACATTGTTTAATGTTATACATTAACATTCACATTGTTTAATGTATAGAAGTGCTACTAAATTTTGTGTGGTGATTTTGTATCCTACAATTCTGCTGAATTTATTAGTTTTTACAGGTTTTTTTGTGGAATCTTTAGAGTTTTCTACATATAAGATTAAGTTGTCTGCAAACAAATCATTTTACTTCCTCCTTTCCAATTTATATATTATTTTCTTGCCTAATTGTTCTGGGTAGTGCTGGAAACAGTACTATGTTGAAGAAAAGTGGCAAAAGTGGGCATTGTCTTAATCCTGATCTTAGACGCCATCAGTGTTTTACTGTGGAGTATTACATTGGTTGTGGCATTTTCATAAATGACCTTTCTTATATTGAAATTATTTCTTTCTATTCCTGGTTTATTGAGTGTTTTTATCATAAAAGGGGTCGAATTTTGTCAACTCTTCTTTCGCATAAACTGAAATGGTCATGTGGTAACCCACTTTCATTCTGTTAAAGTGATGTACTATGCTGACTGATTTTGTATGCTGCACTTTTTCTTACATCGCAAGAATAAATTTCCCTTGATCAGGTGTATAATCCTTTTAATATGCTGTTGAAATTGGTTTCCTAGTATTTTGTTGAGGATTTTTGCATCGATATTAATAAAAAATATTAGTCTGCAGGCTTCTTGCAGTGTCTGTGTATGGTGCTGGTATGAGGGTAATGCTGGCTTCATAAAATGCATTAGGAAATGTTCCATCCTGTTCAGTTTTTGAAAGAATATGAGAAGGACTGGTGTTAACTCCTCTTTGAATTCACTATGAAGCCACTGAGTATTAAGCATTCTTTGCTGGAAGCTTTTTATTTACTATTAATCTCTATTATTTCCTTCTTTCTACTAACCTTCGATTTAGTTTGTGCTTCCTTGTCTAGTTTACCATGGTATAAAGGGAGATTTTTAACTTTAAACACTTATATTAAAAAAAAAAGATCTCAAATCAATAACCTAAGTATTTAAAGTTAAAAATCTCCCTCTTGGCAAAGCTTTCACTGCATCCCATAAATTTTGGTACGTTGTGTTTTCATCTTCATTGGTCTCGAGATATTTTCTAATTTCCCTTGTAGCTGTTTAAGACTATGCTATTTAATTTATTTTTTTTTAATTTTTTTAATGTTTTATTTATTTCTGAGAGAGAGAGAGAGAGAGAGAGAGACAGCATGAACAGGGGAGGGTCGGAGAGAGAGGGAGACACAGGATCTGAAACAGGCACCAGGCTCTGAGCTAGCTGTCAGCACAGAGCCAGATGCAGGGCTCGAAACCAAGAAACGTGAGATCGTGACCTGAGCCGAAGTCGGACGCTTAACCAACGGAGCCACCCAGGTGCCCTATGCTATTTAATTTCTACATATTTTTAGTTTTTCATCTGTTGTTGACTTCTAGTTTCATTCTATTGCGATTAGAAAAGATGCTTGCTATGATTCCAGTCTTTTAATATTTATTGAGTCTTTTTTTAATGGCCCAACATATGGGCTATCCTGGATACTGTTCCATATGAACTGAGAAAAATAGGAATTCTACTGTTGTTGAGTACAGTATTCCGTATATGTCTGTAAGTTCCAACTGGCCTACAATGTTGTTCAAGACTTCATTTTCGTTATTAATCCTCTAAACTGGTTGTTCTACCCATTACTGAAAGTGCTGAAAATAAGGTACTAAAGTCTCTACAGACGGCTGCTGTAGAACTATCATTTCTTCTTTTAATACTGTCAATGTTTGTAGCATAGGTTTTGAAGCTCTGATGATTAGTGCATATATAATTACTATATCTTCTTGATGAATAACTTTGTCATTATAAAAGTACCCTCATGGGGCGCCCGGGTGGCGTAGTTGGTTAAGCGTCCGACTTTCGCTCGGGTCATGATCTCGCGGTTCATGGGTTCGAGCCCCGCGATGGGCTTTGTGCTGACTGCCAGCTCAGAGCCTGGAGCCTGTTTCAGTCTGTGACTCCCTCTCTCTCTGACCCTCCCCTGCTCACGCTGTCTCTCTCTCTCTCTCCTAGAAATAAATAAAACATTTAAAAAAAAAAAAAAAGTACCCTCTTTATCATCTATAAAAATCTTTGATGTAAAGTTTGTTTTGTCTGATATCAATATAGACACCCTTGATGTATTTTGGTTACTATTTGAATGGAATCTTTTCCCATCTTTTCATTTCCAATCTATGCATGCATGTGCTTATTAAATCTAAAGTGAGGCCTGTAGACAACACACAGTGGGATTCTGTTTTTTTAATCCATTCTGTTAAACCATGTTTTTTGATTAGGATGTTTAATTCATTTACATTTAATGTAATTACCAATAGGTGAGTACTTACATTTGCCTTTTTGCTATTTGTATTCTATATATCTCACAGCTTTTTACTTTTCGTTTCCTCCATTGTTCTCTGTTTCGTTGTCTTTTTGTAGTGACACATTTTGATTCTCTTCTCCTTTCCTTTTGTGCATATTCTGTAGATATCTTGTGGTTAACACTGAGACTACATACAACATCCTGAAGTTATGACAGTATCTTAAGTTCATACCAAACTAACTTCAACTGTATACAAAAAACCCTCCAACTTCATAGCTCCCTCCACCTCCCTACTTTGTTACTGATGTCACAAATTACATCTTTATATACAATGCACCCATTAATAAAGATTTGAAGTATTTTTTATATATTTGTCTTTTAAATCCTGTAGAAAATAAATGGGAGTTACAGACCAAAATTATAAGAATACTAGTTTTTATATTTGTCTATATTTACATTTACAGAAAACTTATTTTCATATGGCTTCAAGTTACTATCCAGCATCCTTTCATTTCAACTTGAAGGCATTTCAACTCTTCACCATTTCTTCTAGGCCAGGTCTAGTGGTAATGAACTTTTTATTTTTGTCCGGGAAAATCTTAACTTCTTCCCCATTTAAGGATAGTTTTACCAGATATATACAGAATTCTTGGTTAATAGGGGTTTTTTCCTTATAGCACTTTAAATATATTATCTCATTGCCTTCTAGCCTGCAGGCTTCTGCTGAGAAATCCACTGACAGTCCTATTAGGGCTCCCTTGTACATGATGAATCCCCTTTTCTCTTGCTGCTTTCCAGATTATCTTGTTTTTGCTGACAGTTGATTATAATGTAGTTTGAAGCATGGCTCTTTGAATTTATCCTACATAGAATTTATTAAGCTTTTTGGATTTGTATATCTATGTTGCTCCCCAAATTTGCGAAGTCATCATTTAATATTTATTTAAATAACCTTTTTCTTTCTCTTTTTGTTTTTTAAAAGTTAATTTCTCTCTTCACCTTCTCCTATAATGTGTATATTGCCTCACTTGACAGTGTTCCATAAGTCTCTTAGGCTCTGCTTACTTTTTACTTCTTTTTTCTTTTTGCTCCTCAGACTCCATTATTTCAAATGGCCAGTTTGGGAGTTCACTGATTTTTCTTTTTCTTCTGCCTGTTCAAATCTGCCCTTGAACCTCTCTTGTGAAATTTTCAATTCATTTATTTTATTTTTAAACTCCAGAATTTGTTTCATTTTTTAAAAAAAGGTCTCATTGTGAATATTCCCATTTTGTTTATATTATTGCTTTCCTCATTTCCTTTTTTTTAAAAAGCTTATTCATTTATATTGAGAATGAGAGAGAGAAGGTGTGAGTCAGGGAGGGGCAGAGAGAGGGAGAGAGAGAATCCCAAGCAGGCTCCACACTTTCAGCACAGAGCCTGACATGGGGCTTGAACCCACAGACCACAAGTACATGACCTAGTTGAAGTCAGACGTTTAACAACTAAGCCACACAGGCGCCCCTCCTTTAATTTTTTGGTTCTATTTTCCTTTAGCTCTCTGGGCATATTTATGACTGTTTTAAAGTCCTTATCCTAGTAAGTCTGATATATGTTTATCAGCAACTATTTCTGGAAATTTATTTGATTCTTTGAAAGGGCCACATTTCCCTGTTTCTTCATAGGCCTTGTAATTTGTTGAAAACTGGGGCATATGAATAAGCTCTCCCAGTCTTTGTGGTCTGGTGTGGAAGATCTTTACTAATTAGCAGGCCCATCAGCCTTGAGATTGGCTCAAGGTAAAACCTTAAGTTCTTCCTCGTTATTTTCTGAGTGTGTATCTTGTTTCAGCCAGTGTGTGTAGTATTCTGTTTGTTTATGATTTTCTCTGGCTGGTTGAAAGCATTTTACTTTCTCAAAAAGTCTTACACCAGCTTCTTAGAATCTTAGATGTTCTATTATATTTCTCTTCCTTTGATCTCTTGCACTCAGATGTCCACACTGCAGAATCCCTGCAGTATCCACATGCAAAACTGCTCACCACTGCTTTCCATGACTTCCACCCTGACACCGAAACTATGCTACCATTCCCAACTCCGAGCTCCGAGTCAGGTGAGACAGAAAACAGTCCCTTGGATAGTCCACAGACAGGTCAGGAGGTTTCAAACAAGTTTCACTCTGCTCCTTCCTTTCTGAGGGAGGGAACCAGGAATTCAGCTATTTCTTCCCAACTGCACCACATCATTCTGGGCAGGTAGTAGGTCAAGGGCAAGTACAAATGCCATGAAATGTCCTACAGTTTTGAATATGGCTTTTTCTTGACTAGGCGTTTGCTTGGTTGCTGAAGATCACTGTTTTCCAGAACTCCCAGAAAATTTTTTCAATCAATCTGCAGTTTATTTGACGTTTTCATGGAAGAACAAGGGCCCGGAAATTCCTAGTCTGCCATCTTGCTGATATCACTCAATAGATCAATTCTTTAAGCATAATGTTAGGAAACGCAGCTAGGCTCACTGACAGCATATCCCTTAGGGCCTTTCTGCCGTCAGAACGCCAGGCAACTTCTCCAAGGCTGTCCTCTTGCTTTTCTCTCTTGCTCTATTCTCTTCCCCCTTTGTGCCCCCTTCTCTTATTACTCCAAACAGCTCTGGAAGATGATTTCCAAACTTGTGTTTTCACCCGATTCTTTACTTCAAAGATCCATACTTCAACTGCCTGCTGAACATCTTCCCCTTATCTTCTAACACTTGAACTCAAAATATCTAAATCAAATCAAATAATAATTTTCTTTACCAAAATCGGCATTCAGAGCCTTTGCTCTAATCTTCATATTGTAAGTTTGAGAACTTGTATATATCGTCTTATTACTAAAGATTCTAAATGAGGAATACCTAGCTTGGTTTACTTCAAAGTTCAATTTCATTTCTGGGACTAGTTAAATGACAACAAATTAGTGACTTTCACTGGTTTATTCGATTCTGTAATTCAAAAAACAATAAATATTCTATAAAATAAAATCCCAAGAAATGTCAAAAGGAAGTATATAGGTCTTCCCACAAAAATATTTTAGAAAAAAAACTAAAAAAAAACCAAAAACCCATAATGAATGAGATCAAAACATAAAACCTAATGTCAGAACTATTTCATTATACCATAGAGAATGTAATGGCCAAAAAAATTAAATTTCAAAAAGACTGATATCTCAGTTTATTTAGTAATTTTTCTTGAAGTTTATTCATTTTTGAGAGAGAAATACAGAGTGTGAGCAGGGGAGGGAAGGAGGAGGGGAAAGGGACAGGAGAGGGAGAGAGAAAGGGGGGAGGGAGGGAGGGAGGGAGGGAGAGAGAGAGAGAGAGAGAGAGAGAGAGAGAGAGAGAGAAAGGAGAGAGAGGGAGACACAGAATCCGAAGCAAGCCCCAGGCTCTGAGCTGTCAGCACAGAGCCTGATGCGGGGCTCAAACTCATAAACCGAGAAATCATGACCTGAGCTGAAGTCACACCCTTAACCAACTGAGCCACCCAGGTGCCCCTCAGTTTAAAATGGGAATTATTATGTTGCCTCTGGAGGATACAAATACCTCTGTAGTCCCGTCATATGACGTTGTCTAATGTCCCATCAAATCACAGGGGTTGGGCAATGGAATAGGAAGTGGGAGAGCAAGAAAGTACGCATTATCTCGCCTCCTCAGTGCCACTTTTGAGACATTATTCCTTTAAGCTTAAGCAAAAAGCCATCCACAAGGCATGCAATTATACCAGTCTCTCCTCAAAACTGTGTATCTTACAACATACTAGTCATTCTCTCACATTCAAGAATTTTGGCTCCTCCTTTAGCATAGTCTGTCTAAATGCTCCTAATCTTGTCATCACTTTAAAGAGAAGTGCTCTAATCTGAGTTTCTTAAAATTTCTCAATCCCACTCAGGCTATCCACTTTCATTGCTATGAAAACAGAAAATCCTAAACATCAAATTCAGACTCATTGGGAATAGACAATCCTTTCAGTTCTCACATTCTTCTACTCTTTCTGGATCTGTTCTTTCACTTCATGGAAACTTCAGACATAACCCCCACCCCCTTTTTTTTTTGTTCTTAGTCTATTAGACTGCTAGATTAACTTCTTTTTGAGGCTAGCTTGTATCTCAAACCACACAATTTCAATTGCTTGTGTACCCACTTTCTGGCCACAACTACCCACATTCTTCTACTCTTAACTCAGCAATCTTCTAATCCTGGATTTGGCCATCTGCTCATTCTACTTCTATACTAAGAAAGCTGCTGAAAAAAAAATGACCAACAAACATGGATTGATACTACCAAAAATTCATGGTAAATGTTGGATGTCACATATTTCTTCCATTTCTTTACTGAAGCTATTTCAATTCTTTACTACCACTCTCAGAATATCCTAAAATTACTTCACTCAGATGACCTCACCATGCATTTCGCAGAAAAAAAATACTCTTACATTATAATCCTATTTTTTCTTTTATTGAATAAATTTGACACGAAACATTGTGTAAGTTTAAGGTGTCCAGTGTGTTAGTTTGATACATTCATATATTGTAATATTATTGCCCTTGTAGCAATATTTATCACATTATATAATTATAGTATGATATTATTATCTATATTCATTATACTGTGCATTAGATCTCTATGGCTTACACACTACTCATTGCAAGTTTTTACCCTTAAACACCATCAACCTTATCCCCACCTTCTAATCCCTGGTAAGGAGTTTTTAATAGGTTTTATTGTTTTTAATAAGTTTGACTTTTTTAGATTCCACATATGTGATACATGATAAGCCTGCTAACATCCTGCCACCACCATCTCCTATCTGAAACATATTTTTGTGTGTACCTA
Organism: Hyaena hyaena; assembly: GCF_003009895.1. Lineage (NCBI taxonomy): Eukaryota > Metazoa > Chordata > Mammalia > Carnivora > Hyaenidae > Hyaena > Hyaena hyaena. The sequence continues at coordinate 181,050 of NW_024081084.1, read as the reverse complement.
TTTTTATTTTCTCATTACCTCCAGTTCTCAGAGGAATAGGTGTTTTTCCTCTTGTTTCATAGTCAATTCTTGAGTTTTAAATCTCCAATGACCAACTGGTTGACCCTATTTCCTTCCTCTCACCCTCTTATCTTTCAAATACTCCTCTGCTCTCTATACTCTAACTTGGAAATGCTATTTTATTCAAGGTTATAATAAAATATGTTGTTCTATAATCTGTATCTATAATCTCTACTTCACAATTCTACCTAGGCTTCTAAATCCATTATTTGCAACTATCCATTGTACAATTTCACGTGCATGTCTCACAGGTAACTAAACCTGATAGCTAAAACTTAATTACACATCTTATTTCCCCATCTGTAAATCTGCATGTTCTCTACTGTTCTTTTAGTCATCAATACCACCATCAATCCAGTCTTCTATTCCACATACTTTAAGCATCATCTAGACTCTTATGTTATAACACTCAGAAGTGGCCTGCATTCAGGTGCCACCTGCTTTCCATTCTATTTTCTAAATAAATATTACATCTCTTCCCTAATTCATCCCTAATGCTTAAGTCTGCATGTTGGCTGCTTGAAATGATTGCCATTCACTTTTTCTTTTTTTACAGTGAATTATAATAATTGACCCTTGAACAGCACAGGTCCACTTATATGTGGATTTTTTCCCATAATAAATACAATACAATACAGTACTATATATAAATTATTTTTCTCTTCCTTATAATTTTCTTAATAACATTTTCTTTTCTCTAGCCCACTTTATTTTAAGAACACAGTATATAATACATATAACATACAAAATATGTGTTAATCAATTGTCTTATGTTATTGGTAAGGTTTCCAGTCAACAGACTATTAGTTGTTATGTTTTTAGAGAATAAAAAGTCACATGCAGACTTCTGACAGTGCTGGGGGGTCAGCACCCCAACCCCCCTGCATTGTTCAAGGGTCAACTGTGTGTGTGTGTGTATGTATGTGTGTGTATACATATATATATATATATATATATATATGTGTGTGTATATATATATGTATATATATATAAACATATGCATATTAATAGATACTTACATATAATTATACATTTATATACCTTTATATATTTATAATACATATAATATACATATTAAAGTTCATAATGTATCTTGATGATTATCACTTATTTTTATATTCCTGGCTCTTAGAATACTGTTTATCATCAATGTTTGTTGAGTTGAATTCTACATTGTCCTCTATCCTATATTCTAATGTAAGGAAGACTTTTCTGAAGCATATATATTAATCATTCAATACATTTTGACTGAGTAAGAATGTAATACGAACTACGTAGTTCTATTCTTAATGAGGGAGCCCTAATCTACCTTCACAGCTTCTTTTCCTGTACTGCTCTCTATTGTTCTTGTTGGAGCCACAGAATCACCTTATTGTATGTGGAATGTACCATATATTCCCTTGCTTTTGTGTTTTTATTACATATACCACTCTCACTGCTTAGGGGACTCTTCCTTAATTTACCCAACTCCTAATCTTAGCCTATGTGAGGGGCTTGAGAGTTGGCTTACCACCTGGTCCTCCCAGACTGATTTAGGGCCTCTTCTCTGTGCTCATATGTTATTCTCCACAGATCTCCACTGTAGCACTTAGTATCCTGTGATAATAATTATTACTCTTCCTTTTATAGCTTCTTATTGGAAAGTTCCTTAAAGGTATAAACTATGTTTTGTTTCAGCATTCTCAGAACCTCATCAAGGGCCAAGTATACAGCAGGCATAAAATAATTTTTTTAAAATAAATCAGGATATTTTAAGTTTAGTATATAAGAATATATAGTATACATGTTTTCTTTTTTTCTTGAGTACTTGGCAAATATTAACAAAAAAAATTCCCTTTACCCTCCTTGAGATAATTGATGTGAACGAAGGCTTCTTCCATAGCAGTTAAAAGGTTAAATTACAAGAGTTTCTTACCATTACAAGAGTAATTGCAAGGGTTGCTTACCATTGGCTAGTGCAGGAAGAGGAGCGGTTAGAGAAATTTCTGTTTCTGCCTTAACGTAAGAATATCTCAATATTTCTCTTCCCTAATTCTGTGTTTCCTAACTTTCCTAGAACAAGTATAGGATTGTTGAAGTTCCTTAATGAACCTAATGGGAAAATAAGAAGAATAAAAGTTGAGAATTTTTGTTTTGTTTTGCTTTTTAAAAAGTAATTAGCCTTATACCTGAAATGGAAAGGAGAAGAAACCCAAATTCTAAACTTCAATAATTTTAGAAAATTCCATGTCACTGTTATGCCTCTGTTTCTCCTCTGCATTCCAAGGAAAACCTTACTCCAGAAGTCTACCTATATAAATGGAAGTATTTTTTTTTTTATAAACCAACAGGAGAATCACAAATAATAATGATTTCTGGCGAATGCTGAAAAGTATGTATAACAGCTAGTATTACAGATGTAATGAAGAAGAAAGGATGAAGAGAATTGTGTAGTTCCTTTATTTATGGAAGAAACTAAGAATTGCATGGCTAGCATATTTCTTAGATTTCAGAATTTCAAGTCTAATAAACTTTTTTCTTAAATGAGGGAACCAATGTAAGATCTCCAACTTTCTCCAACTTTCAACTGCCTGTTGAAACTGCTGAAGGTTAGCCCTCAGCTGGCATCTGGGAACCTGACTTTCGAGAACATTTCCTAAGTGATAAAGTTGACTGCTATGACAGCTTACTTAGACTATACCAAGAGCTTACGAAATTTATGGTGAAGACCTACTTTCCTTCTGAGAGTCTGAAATTTTGGTTAACAGAGGATATCTATGGGACTAGTTCTTAAACACTCTGAACTCTTGAGTCTCAAATGGAGTTCCCTATATAGAAGCACTACACACGTGTGACTAAATTTCTGAAACTGGAGGCAGGGTACACTCTGTGTAACCCTTTACAGGTGGGAAAGAGCATAGGAGGCCTGCATATGGATGCCTCTAGAATCTGCCTGATGTGTTGTTTTTTTTTTTTTTAAATATAGTAATGATCTGGCTGTGTATCTTATCATGTCACTGTAATAAATATCAGCTGTGAGCATTAATGTATTCTAAGTCCTGTGAGTCCCTCTAGAAAACACAGAATGTGTATATGCTCTTGGGGACCCCTAAAATACTACTAAATAGTGATATTAAATAAGCAAACAAAAGTTCTACCATTATCATATCACAAAAGTGTAGGGAGTTTTCTGTTTTGTTTTTTGGTTTTTTTTTTTAGACAGAGAGAAGAGAGCCCACGAGCAGGGACAGTGACAGTGTGGGAGAGAGATAATCTTAAGGAGGATCCATCTTCAGCGTGGAGCCCGACACGGGGCGTGATCCCTTGGGAAGGGATATTCAACGGACTGAATCACCGAGGTGCCCCACAAAAGAGTGTTAGTAAAATTCTGCCCTATACTCTGATAGTATGGAAAAATGGAAACATAATAGGTGAATAAAGGACAGAATTTTGAATTGGATACATTTAACATTACAAGAAGTTCATTACATTCTTATTTTTCTCATTTTGCTGCAGATCAATGAAGACCTAATCATGGGCCAAGAGCAGACATGCACCTAGAAACTACTAAGCTAAACTGATGCTTAGGAAATATACCTTTTCTCCAATTTACCCTCTTTTGAAACTGAAAATTAAAATTATTTATAGAAGATAATACTTTTTGTGAACTCTTCCCTCAGGTCACAGTTTTTAAAAAAAAAAACAACAATAACAATCTTAAATTCCATCCATTAACATAAATCCCTGTGTTTAGTTATTTATAATTCTTTAAGAAAGTTTCAAAACAACACAATATTTTTCAGTTGTAAAAGATTCTCAACTTCCATTCACCAGAATAAATAACTTTCAAATCCAAAATCACATACCTTTTGCTGTAGTTCTTTTATTGCAGAATCTCTATCCATACATGCCTGTCGAAAGGCTTCATAAGCTTTATTGAGTTGCTCGCCAATATTTTTATCCATTCCTCTCTGTTCTGTAGCATCACTATAAAGGATGGAGCAAATGACAGGTCTGGAAAATAAAACAATTTAGAGAGCTATGAAGCTACACAAATCTCATTTTTAAAACACATCTTAAAAACAGTTCCATACAGTTTATCATGAACACTATAACACCAAATACTATAAAAGTTAATAAAGGCATACAAGTCTTACCTAAAATACTGATTAGAAATGTTAAGAAACCCTAACTTCTAAAATTTTTAATATTATTTACTAATATTCAAGGAGCAAGTTGGGTTCCAGTTCATAAAGATGCTACTCTGAAAACAGTAATCTATGAATGCAACCTTAAAATGGAGAAATATAAAAGGCCACTTGTTATTAATACTTTATTATAGAAATGCACAACAGGACTAGCAACGTGGGAAGGGATTTCTTTTTACTAAACGGACAGTTATTCCCACTTACAAGGTGAATTCTTGCTACACTGAAATTAGAGCAAAATTAAATAGATAATAAATGTTTGTGGATGGAGTTCACACTGTTGTTATCGCAGAGCAATTAAAATGTGTGAAAATGCTCTTATTTTAGCACAAAATCTAGGGAGAGTTGCTGTTGGATTGTACATTAAAAAAGAAAAAATCACATCCCTCAGTTCTACCCACACTCTTTATTAGTTTTCCAACCTCCCTGCTGTTTCTGAACTACAGGTGATCTACTGAGTGGAGGTAATTTGGTTTTATCATCTCAATTTGCATAACATCTCTAACCACATTCCTTGGCTCTGAGCAGAGGGCCATGTAATGCTGCAGATTTTTCCTGTCCAGCTGTAAAAAAACCACACCACAGGACCTTTCTCTTAATCCTCTGAAAGCCAGAGAACAGATAAAGTTCTCTATCAGTCCTAGGGGGACTGGGGGTATTAAATTATTTCACTTCTTTATGATTGGAAATCCTTCTTAATCTCAGTCTCTAAGCTTTCATAACATCTTTCTTTTCTTTCTTTTTTTTTTTTTTTAAGATACACATGCTTTCTAAAAAGTGTTTTTAGTATTTTACATTAAAATACACTTCATGTAGGGGCTCCTGGGTGGCTCAGTCAGTTAAGCTTCCAGACTTAATTTTGGCTCAGGTCATGATCTCATTCATGGTTTGGGGGATCAAATCTTGTGTTGAGCTCTGTGCTGACAGTGTGGAGCCTGTGTGGGATTCTCTCTTCCTCTCTCTCTGCCACTCTCCTGCTCATGCCCTATCTTTCTCTCCCCCAAAATAAATAATCTTAAAAAAACTAAATTAAAAATACAATTCATATAACATAAAATCCACCATTTTAAAGTATACACTTCTGTGGTTTTTTGTTGTACAATCATCACCATTACCTAATTCCAGAACATTTTTTTAAAAATGTTTGTTTTTGAGAGAGAGTGCAAGCAGGGAAGGGGCAGATAGAGGGGGACAGAGGATCTGTCAGCAGCACTGACAGCATGAGCACGATGCAAGGGCTCAAACTCAGGAACCATGAGATCACGACCAGAGCCAAAGTCAGATGCTCAACCAACTGAGCCACCCAGGTGCCCCTAGTTCTGGAACATTTTTGTCACTACAAAAAGAAGGTAATATTAGCAGTTAATCTAATTCCCCTCTCCCATCAATCCCCCAGCAATCACTAATCTGCTTTCTGACTCTATGGATTTGCCTATTTTGTACATTTCATATAATTGGAACCATGCAATATATGGCCTTTGGTTTGGCTTTTTCCACATGGCATACAATTTTTGAGGTTTATCCATGTTGTAGCACGTAACAGTACTTCACTGCTTTTAATGTTTAGTATTCTGTTGTATGAATTTAACACATTTGTTTATATGTTCCTCAGTTACTGGACATTTGAGTTCTTTCCATTTTTTTGATTATTCTGAAGAAAGCTACTATTTGTGTATGCATACTTGTATGACTATATGTTTTCAATTCTCTTGTATATATACCTAGGAGCAGAACTGCTGGGTTAGATGATAAGTAACTTTTTAAGGAACTGCCAAGGCTGTTTCCACAGAACATGTACATTTTTATGTTTCTACTAGTAAGATATAAGAGCCCTAATTTTTCTACATCTTCACCAATGCTTGTTGTTCATTTTTTAAATGGACACCCATCCTAGTGGGTGTGAAGTGGTACCTGAACAGCTTTGATTTGCATTTCCCTAATGATGTTAAGCATCTTTCCAGTGCTTACTGGTCATTTGTGTATCTTCTTTAGAGAAATGTCTATTTAGTCAAATCCTTTGTCCACTTTTTAATTGGGTTATATTTTTCCATATTGTGGAGAGAGCACAAGTAGGAGACAGGGGGAGCAAGAAGGGGAGAGAATCTCCAGCAGGCTCCACACTCAGCATGGAGCCCAACATGGGGCTCAATGCCATGACCCCAGGACCAAGACCCTAGCTGAAATCAAGAGTCAGATGCTCAAAGGACTGTCACCCAGGTGCCCCTTCATACTACTAAGTTGTTAGAGTTATTTATATATTCTGGAAACTGGAGATTTATCATATATATATATGGTATTGGCATAGTTTTCTCCCATTCTGTAGACTCTCTTTTTATTCCTTGATTTTAATTTTGATGATGTCTGATTTAAATATTTTTCATTTTGTTGCTTGTTTTTTTCATGTCATATCTAAAAAACTGTTGCCTAATACAAGGCCATGCAGATTTACATCTATGTTTCCTTAAAAGAATTTTATACTTTTAGCTTTACATTTGGGATCTTTGATCCACAGAGTTTATCTGTATATGGTATGAGGTAGGGGTCCAAACTCTTTCTTTGGCATGTGGCTATCTAGTTGCTCTGGCACTAAAGACTATTCTTTTCCCACTGAATGGCCTTGGTATTCTTACCAAAATCATTTGACCATAAATCACAATGCTCTTTTAAATACCTAGGTAATATTCAATTCTATCAGATGGTGTTTTCATTTTGAGATACTAAATACACTAAGTCATTTTCAGGTTTAATAAAAATAATTTTGATGCTTTTGTTATGGGGATCAGAGTGTTACTCTTTTCTGAATTAATAAAAGACTGGTAATTTTTTTAGGTATTCCACTAGAAAGTTTGTTTCTACTGCTACCTCTGATAGACAGAAGGGATGAAGTACTGTTGGGATAACTAACATTGCCAGCATCTTTGACATGCTATAGACACTATGGAAAAATAAATAATATTAACATAAAGTATCACTTTGAGTACTTTATTTGGGCACTATATCACTTATCATTCAAAGAAGGATTTAAGGCAGCTTATAAAAATACAAGATAAAAATAAGTATACTAGAAACAAAAGAAAATAAGGACAGGGAGCTATAGAGACTATAATACACTCTAAGAGGCAAATGCAGAAATTAGAGGTTTTAAGTAACTAAGTGGGTAAGTTACCTATCACTGTCTTAAAAAGCTGCACATCATAACAAACTGTCAACATAAAACACATTATATTTTAACATCCGAGACAAACAAGAACTTTAAATTGTGAACCCATCTAGTTTATTTTGTTCTATCACTGAATGAGTCTGTGACCTGAGTTCAGGGCAACTAAATCTTTTATTTTTTTATGTTTTATTTATTTTGAGAGAGAGAGCGAGCTTGTACACAAGTGCAGGAGAGGCAGAGAGAGGGAGAGAGAGAATCTTAAGCAGACCCTGTGCTGTCAGCACAGAGCCTGAAGCAGGGTTTGAATTCACAATCTGTGAGATCATGACCTAGGCTGAAATCAAGAGTCAGTTGCTTAACGATCTGAGCCTCCCAGGTGCCCCTAAGTCTTTTGAACCCAAGTTTTTCTCTCCAATACAAAAAAGATGTTTGGACTTGATTTCTAAGAAACTTCTTTGTTCTACAGTTCTTGGGTCTGTGAGTCTAAAAATGCATGTCTGTTCAATCAAGAAGGTGCATTCTTGTTTTTAAAAATGTAAATGCAGTACTAAAAATAGCTGCATCATATGCAAGTAAATAATGTGGAGGCTTCACTTCAGGTCCTTGAATTAGATCACACAAATGTCACTAAGAGTTACTGAGTAAATTCCACATGGATACATCCTATTTCCTGAAATAAGAATGTATGCTGGAGAGATATAATTCAGGTCAATACAACTAAATAAATGATACATTAATTTCTATCTCACAACCAAGAAGAGAATTGCGTGTCAAATCAGTGACACTGACCAGAGAAAAAGGAAACAGTCGCTGCGACCCAACTAATTAAATTGGACAGATTTCAAATATTAACACCCTGAACTTTAACTTGTTCCTCATTTTTTTAAAGCATTTGTTAAGTGTAAAATTAATTTCACAATTTAAGAGGTAGTCACATTTCAATTACATTTTGGTATGCCTTCTGCAAAACTTGCCAGGCTCTGGGGAAATGGTTTTATTTATAGTAAACATGCTCAAACCCAAATCTCATCGCCTAAACCCAGGAGATCCAAGCTAGAGCAGCCTCTGCCTTGGAAACATTCTTATAGTTATGTTTTTTCTCTCTTAAGTGTATTTTTAGGAAAGCTGTCCATGGTAACTTCTTTATTCCTGAGTCTGGTTTGCTGTTTCTTTCCATTCTATGAGGAAAAGATTAAGTCACTGATGCCTTAGAATGTATCTAGGCAAACAGAATGCAAAGCACCCCCACCCACCTAGGGCATTCCCCCTCAAGCTAGGATAATCCCTACCCACCCACATCTGCCCCTCTGGCAGTAGTTCCTTTTTTCCCCCTGGGTGGTTCCTGTGAGAAGGAAAATGAAGGACACTAAGTTCCCGTTCTGCCTCCCAGGTCCAGTGTGTGCCCAACCAGGAGGAAGCACCAAGAAAATCCCTGGGCAGCAGGCTGCTTCCTCTTTCATTAATTCCTTGGCTCAATAATGAAACTGTTCAAGGGCAAAAGAGGCAGTCTACACGAGAGAGTTAATTTTATCTTTCCTTGTAAAGTTTCCCAGCTCCAACAAAGGTTTGGCAACTCCTAGGGCCGTAAACATATATTTTAACAAAATATATCCCATTATTATTCAATTCAATTTTTAAAAAAGTTTAGATTCACTTATTACACATAAGACACTTATGTGGGGTGCAGCAAGGGGCTTCAGAGAGTACCACATCAGAGTTGTGTTCCTTTTACAAAGTTTTTTCAGCATTTCTTTATTTCCTATTAGTCACATTGCCATATGACTGCAAAGAGCTCAGAGGTATTAAATAACTTGCCTAGAGCTACAAAGCTGTAAGTGTGTGAACTGGGAATAAAGATTTGAAACTCTTAGCTGAAGACTGTTTATTAAAGGCAACTGCAAAGTATTCTCCCATCGTGCCATGGTAGATATGTTTATTTGATAAAACATTGCCAAGTAGGAACAAAGCCTGTACTGGGCAACACTGACACAGAAAACAAAACAGACACAAAAACTATCCTCACGAAGACACCAAAAGCTGTAACTTAAAGAACAGGCGCGAGGGCGCACGCACACACACTCCCTGAGGTATCCAAAGGCCACAGACTTTGGAGAGGAAAGTGGTCACATCTATTTTTGAGGTTTAGGAAAGGCTTTGAGGGGTAGATAACATTTGCACAGGGTTTTGAATTATGGATAGGAATGACCTCACCCATTCCTTTTATTTGATTATCAAACAGTAGGCATCCTTTCTAAAGTGGGTTCCCAAAGGCTATAAAGATGTTTTTAGTGTTAGATAATACTTATTCTTAACTAAAAAAGCATGGCATAACAAGCATTTCTTTGTGCACTGTTCAGCTTGATTTTTCTGATCATACAACTTTGCAAACCTGAGATAATTCTTCAGTATAATAACGATGGTTACTTACAGAAATGACAGATTAGGCTAGTGCTCTTCCCATGAGAAGAGCTTGAAAAGAAGTTAACAGTTGGAATGAAATAAAGGGCAAGTCTTGTACCTTCACCGGACCTCAATTTTCCTTGCTTTTAAAATGAAGGAGCTAAATGATTTAATCTCCTTCAACTTTATGATTATATAGCATTTCCAAACAAAAAGAGTAGAGGAAAAAAAAAGTATAGAAACTAGTGCTTGGCAAATATAGAGATATATTTTTCCTCATATGATACAGATTTTTTAAAAGTAGTCATTTTGTTTTAATTTTTATTATAAATTAGGCCTTGGTTACAAACCAGCTGACATGGCATTTAATTTCAAGATGGCAAGAAGTGTGGAGTAAAGTTACATAGGGTGTCCTAGAAGTAAAGAGATGACATGATACTGTGAAAGTATGTGATATAAAAATATGTGAAATAACACTATAAAGATGACTTTATTTGCTTCATAACATTTAAGTATGCCCTCCCAACACTTTACTAGATAGAAGGAAGAAAGTAAAGGTTTTGGATTCAAATCCCAGATCTGTAATTTTCTAGCCATTTACTTAGCTTCTCTGATTATTAGTTTTCTCATGGTACAATCTGTAGTGTTATTGTGAAGATTAATATGAAGTATGTATTTTATCTGTTCCTCAACATCTTTCCATGTGAGAGACAAAGTCAAGTCTTTGCCTTTTTCTCTAACTAGAGCTTATAATTTAGTAAGGCAAACATGCATGAAAATGATTAACCACACTAGTAGACCAATTATAAATGTGTAAAAAGGTATGATTATATCACATCTTGATAGGGGTCTGGGAAGCACAGGTGGAAACATTTGTAGAAATTCACCCAATAGTTCACTGAAGATTTACTGCATGTAAATTTCACCTCAAAAGAAGAAGAAAAGAACTGTTCAATAAAAGGTATATGCAGGATAATAGCTCAAGACGAAGAACAATTAAAATGAAGGGACTGTGGAAGGCTTTATACAGATCTGACATGTGAGGATTTCAACTAGCAGAGAATGAGAGGGAGGAAGGAATATTCACTCTGAAAGAGCAGAGGCATTGAGAAGTCACTAGTAGAGTGCATTTAGAGAATGCAGGTATGTTATTTATGAAGTCTAGGATGTCTACAGAGAGGAAGGAGAGGTGAGGATGTTAAGACAGAATAGTCAAGGCTACCATGTATGATTGTACTGCACTATAAAAGTCCTAGGGGATTCATGCAGACCATAATTGGATGGAACTCCCTACAGTTATAGAGTATACTAACTGCATTAACTATATGCAGCAGACTCAGTTATGGCCAGGTTGCAGTGGACCCTGAATGTTACTCTAAGAAATTCAGACTTTAACCTGCTGACATTAATAAGTAACGGAAGACTGGGGTGCCTGAGTGGCTTAATCAGTTGAGCGTCCAACTTGGGTTCAGGTCATGATCTCATATTTCATGAGTTAGTTCATGCCCTGCACTGGGTTCTCTGCTGACATCACAGAGTTTGCTTTGGATTCTCTGTCTTCCTATCTCTCTGCCCCTCCCCTGCTCATGCTCTCTCTCAAAAATAAATAAACGTTAGGAAAAAAAATTATAAAAAAAGTAATGGAGGATTTTCAAGCAGGAGATGAACACATTTTAGAAAGGTAAATTGGATACATTATGCAATACAAACTAAAAAGGGAGACAAAGTGAGGATATCTATAGGAAACTATTGCTGTATTGTAGGTGAAAGATGGGCTTGAACTAGAGCAGGGGAAATGAAAGATGAATGTATTCAAGAAACATTTCAAAGTCAGAAATCAACAGGATTTGTTGGCCAAGTGGATGTGCACAATAGACAGGAAGGCAGCTTCGCGGGTCCATGCAATTCTAAATCAGTTGGCCTGGGATGGGGTCCTGAAATATGCATTTCAATAAGCAAAGCAACCCAGGTAACTTTGTTGAAGTTGATTCAGCAGTCATGCTTTTCAAAATACTAGGCAGACAGTGATGATAGCTAGACAAAGAAACAGGAAGAAAAATGTTTTGAGAGAAAAGATATTTGATACAATTTTGGACAGAACTGCTAGAAGACACATAATTAACAACAGGCCAGGAAAATGTATCAACTAAGTGATAACAAAATCTAGAGGAAGAAATGAAGGTTAAAAGTATGGCTTCCCTTCTGTTTATATTTTTAAAGTCCTGTTTTGAATGTTCTCTGATACTGTTAAGTCCTTGGACAGTCAACCAAGCCCAAATCTTTTTACCAAAAACAAACAAACCAACAAACAAAACCCTACATTTTTGAAAAGAAAACCGTGGAAAGAGAAAGAAGCAATGCCCATTACTGTATCACTCCATGTCACAACATGTACACACTTTTCCTTTCAAATATAAAGCAAAAAAGATAGGGCCACTTATTATCTGGACAAGGTCATGTCAGAAGGTAAATAAACTAGGGAATGCATAAAACAGTAAGACATTTTAGCAGAAGTCTGTTATCTTACACAAAGAGACTATTAGGCTCTGTTCTGTTAACCCTTACATGCTGTTAAGTAATAGGAAAAACAATTCTCTGTATGATCTTTTTTAAGTCTCTTCCCTTCTACTCTGCCAAATTTGTGACAATAAAGTAGCATTACTAATGATCTTTCACAAGAGTAGGATGTTTTGTACCATCCTACTGGAAAAAAAATATTTTCAGTAATCTTAAAAAAGTCCCCCTACACAGACCATAATAATGTAAGAGATGTCACAGGCTGAACAAGATTCATAAAAGACAAAGTTGTTTTTGAAAAAGCAGCAGCTAAAATCTCATGAGTTAACAGACTAGGGACTTCTTCAGCATTTCTGAGTCATTTACTATAGTCATTTACTATATCAAAACAAAATAAAACCACTATGAAAGGAAAGAGTTCTTTCATCTATGAAGATAGTGAAACTTCAGGAGACAGATAGGGAACCTTTTCACAAAAAGGTCTTAAATCACAGTTTAAATTGCTGAGCGGTCATTTAGTGTTGAGAATATTACCAATGATAAATGGAAAAAGGCAAAAGCTTACATAATTATAAAGCTGTACTCTGTGCTCTTAACCACTGGCACAGGACTCCCCAGCTCTTTATAACCTTGTTTTTAATTTCCCTGAGGAACACCTAAAGGCTGTTGGGCAAATGTTTGCAAGTCACTACTTGTTTTATTAGAAGTAATTGTGAGAACTCCAATGAGAAAATAATTAAGGTTTCAGAGATTTCAGATCTCTATTTCCAGTCACTCCCAAGATGTTTAGGGTGTGATTTTAAATGTATAATATGATAAAAGTTTAAAATCAGATATAATATCATGCAACACACTCTCTCACTCCAACTGTTGAATACTCCTGAAGACAAGACCCCCAAATCCCTGGATATCCTGAAAATCCTACCTCTCAAACCTGCATCTGTGCCCAAATTACCCAAGTCTCCATGCTATTCAAGGCCAGTTTTTCTCAAATGTGAATATTCAGACTTAGTAAATCCTAACACTTGCTGTGCTATCCTACTGTGAGGAACCAAGAGCTTATTAAATTTTTTTGCTTTTTTCACTTTCACTTTTTTGTATCTGGAAAAAAAAAGATTCTATAAAGATTCCAAAGTTAAATTTTAACTGAAACAACATCTTGTGTAAAATATAGTTTCATTATTAAGACAATTTGAACATTAGAGATAAAATTAAAAAGCCTAGTCAGCCAAAGATAAAATCAGATTTAGGAGTAAAGAGTACATGCTTCTTGACAAGTGAGAGTGAACAAGTCATTTAACTTTTCAATGGACCTCAGTTCCCACATCTGCCCCAGTTTAGGATGTCTGACTATAGGACATAGGTCAACAGAATCATCCAAGGTGGTTTAAAAAAAAAAAAAAAGAGATCAGTAAACACTGACCAAGACCTCTTGGATAATTCGTGGCGGGGGGGGGGGGGGGAGGAAAAGTGGATGTAAGACAAATTTAGAATCACTGCCACAGGGGGTCAACTCATAACTGGGAAAGCACAGTATTCTGTATAACACTGTACAAATATGCACCAGGGCAGGGAAACAGACTTTTTATAAAGTGTCTTTGTGTTCCACAGTGATCTGCTTTTTGAATTGTTCCAAAAGAAGTATATAGAATTTGGAAACAAAAATAGCAGGTGCTAAGGTAGAAGAGGTTGTTTGAGAAAGAGAAAAGAGAAGAGAAGAGAAGAGAAGAGAAGAGAAGAGAAGAGAAGAGAAGAGAAGAGAAGAGAAGAGAAGAGAAGAGAAGAAAAAGGTGTTTTGATATTTTGGCAGATTGCCCACAGCAATAGCACTCTAATGATCTTGGTTCCCTGAAATTTCCGCAACTCATCAGTTTATAGGACAAGTGTTTCCTCTATTAAGGGAAGAGACTCCATTGATGGCATTTGCACCGAGGTTCATGTTAGAGAGAAATTTGAGTGGGACCACAGTCTTCTCCCACCAAGCAGCCATGGCCCTTTCCACTTGATGCTTCCTCTACAAATACCCTAAATCATCTCAATTCTATCTAAATTCTCTATCTATAGATAGTTGAGAAAGGATATAGGTCTCAATGGCAAGCCTATATTCCAAAAAGACACACAGCCATGGACCAGAAAGGCAATTTTAGATTTCTGTTTGAGAGACAACCACGAAGGAGACTTCCTCACAGGGAACATTAGGGATGGGGGAGGGATCAATACCTACTGAGGTAATATTACTTGCCAGGTACTTTATATAAAATACCTTATTTTAATTTTTCTTCTGCAGGAGCGTAAATTATCTTCCCTTTCTACATAAGGAAACTGAGCTTCAAATTTATAAATTTGACTAAGGTCAAAGAATTAGAAAATGGAAGACGCAGATAATTCCAGGTCTCTCCAGTATGAAAGTTCAATCTCTAGCTCATTCTAACTTAGTTTTTTGAAAAATTTTAACCACAGCTATACATATTTATATTTTAATGAGTCAAAGAGGTTCACAAGGCTTAAGAAAAACAGTAAGTCCCTTTCTTTCTTCTTTCCCCTCCCCATTTCCTGCTTCACCTTGGCAACAATTTTCAGCTCTATTGGTTCTTTCTGGTATTTAACTCTGTATCTCTAAATAACATGCTAATGTTGCCACTATTGACTTTTCAGTTTTACTTTTCTTCCCACTATGCAAAGTAAGGATTCTGTTCTCTTTAACTCCCCACTCCCTGCTCTGACCTGCAACTTTATATCCTCCCCCCCATTCTCCCAAAATAGTTCTATCTTCTAAGAAGAGGATGGTTAGATAAGCATTCAGCTTCTACTTTCTTATAACTATGCAATGCTATTCCCTACTGAGCCACATAATATATTCTGGCTCTTTTTCCTTTCCTGAAAAACCTTTTCCATGAAAAAACTTTGTTTGCTTTATTTCCCAACATACTAATACAATCCATTTAGACACTTCAGTTACTCTACCATTTTCATCTCAGAGGAACTCTCCTGAGCTTTTTCGGCTTGATTCAGTCTAGATTTGTTGATCTCTATGCCTGAAGGGAAACCTTCATCTCAAGACCTTCTTTTTCACCTTGAATTTGAGGATTCCCTTTGTTCATCTCTCTCTCTCTGGCTGAATCCCTCATTTTCAGTATCCCAAATTTTCATCTTTCTTGTTTTATTCCCTCCATTAGGTGGACTAAACTCTCCAACAGCTTCCTGAGAAGGTGTTTGCAAAGTAAATTTTTTGAGACCTTGCATAACTGAAAATACCTTTATTCTATCCTCAGATTTAACGGATAGTTTGCCAGGTTCAAAGTTCTGGGTTGGAAGTAATTTTTCCACAGAATTTTAAAAGCTTTGCTCTGCTCTCTTCTACCTTCCAATTGTTTTTGTTGAAGTCCAGAGACATTTGGATTCCTGATCGTGTACTTAACCTGGCAGTTCATCCTTCAGTTCTTGGAAATTTTCTTCAATTATTTTTTTGGGCAATTTCATTCCTTCCATATTCCTTTGTGGGACTCCTTCGTCTGGATGGATGCTGAATCTTCTGAAGTGTTACTCTAATTCCTCCCACCCACCTTCTTTTTATTTTATTTTATTTTATTTTATTTTTTCTAGGAGAGAGAGAGAGAGAGAGACAGCGTGAGCAGGGGAGGGTCAGAGAGAGAGGGAGACACAGACTCTGAAACAGGCTCCAGGCTCTGAGCTGGCAGTCAGCACAGAGCCCGACGCGGGGCTCGAACCCACGAACCGTGAGATCATGACCTGAGCGAAAGTCGGACGCTTAACTGACTAAGCCACCCAGGCGCCCCAGACCCACCCACCTTCTTTTTAAATGAACTTCTTTTCTCACTTCATAGATAAAATATTTTGAGCCTACTGTCTTTGGTAACCTGTATTATTCTCCAAGTGATAGTTAACCAATCTGAATAAACAAAATAATAATCAAAGTAAGTGGTAGTACTTCCAGAGCTCTACTGAGGCTGGGGGTATGTGAACCAAACAATGTTCCACCACCAATTGCCCAGCTTAACCAGAATAACTCAACTTTGACTAGTAATATATTTTAGGATTTCAAGTTTGAAAAGAGTCACAGGCTTAAAGGTATCAGATTCCCACCACCTCCACCCAGAATTATTTCTAATGCTTTAATAAGGTATATTTTTTGTGAAGTAGTAGAGACAAGTATGGGTGGGTGATCTGGAAGGTGGGAAAAGCCCCTCTGTTGGGTTTCCCCCACTGCTGAAACGATTCTACTTTTACGTAAGTGTTCTGCCAAGGTTCACACTTGTGGTAAGAGGCCACTTTAAATCTAATGCAGTTTCAGGATAGGGGGAGGAAATCACCTTGAGTTATCTCTTCCACTGTCCTAGAAAAGAAAGTCACCTGCTTTTCCAACCCCTTGGGGTACAAATAGTTATAATAAGCATTCACATTCTATTTTAGAAAGCTTGCCACTTTAGCAAAAGAAGAGATAAATAAATTAGTGAGAGATACACCCTGTCTTTTCTGTAGTTTAGTTCTGTATTAGCCTCCTCAACCATGAGAAGTATCAGAAGCAAAAGCACAAGTCAATAATGGAGTACATACACTTAAACAAAAGAACATCCTCTGTCTTACATAGTTCAAGTAAACTTTTAAAGACATTCAAAAGTATGTGTTTTCCCTACTTGAAGAAGGGAAATGGGTAAGAACCATCACTCCTAACATTTAGTTATAATCACTTCCCACTTAAAAAAAATTTTTTTTTAATGTTTATTTTTAAGAAAGAGAGTCAGAGGATGAGTGGAATAAGGGCAGAGGCAGAGGGAGACACAGAATCCAAAGCAGGCTCTAGGCTCCAAGCTGTCAGCACAGAGCCCGATGTGGGGCTCAAATTCACGAGCCATGAGATCATGACCTGAGCCAAAGTCTGACGCTTAATTGACCCAGGGGCCCCTCATTTCCCACTTTTAAGAGAGTTCCATAACATAAGCAGCCAATTCCCCAAAATGACAGTTTGCATTTCTAGTCTCACTTTCCAATTGTGCTACAACTGTTACTTTGTTACAGTCAGGAGGCTGAAATAATAGAAACCTAAATACCATTGAGCCAGCAGTGTCAGAATTTAGATTTTGTATTTTTTCCATAAGCTGGTGGTTGGCTAAATCCATCAAGATAAACAAGGTAAGACGCTCCCCCACTCATCAAACCAAAAGCTCCACAGACCAGGTTCTCCATTTTGCTGGATGTTATTAAACCTGGTGAAACTTTTTGTGCTATCTTCTAAGAGTTAAAAGATTTCACAAAGACCACACCCATGTATCTCAGCTTTGCCTTACTTCCTTTTTTCTCCGGTAGTACTTCTTTCTCTCAGACTGTTTATCAAATTCTATGAGTTGAAGTCTACAACAGTATCACACCAAAAGGAAAACTGGGCATGACATGTGGTGTTCTACCCCAGGGTAAATAGAAAAATGGCACTGCTCAGTTAGCTTGCTCAGCTTCCTAAGGAGTATCCTCTCCTGTGTAAGGGCCATGTTAAAATCTGGAAATTGGGGGGGAAGGGTTAGGCAGTTTAAAATGACTATTTAACATTAAAAATCTGTTTTCATAAGTCATATAAAGCAGTGCTCTGGAGAATATTCTTGGATGGGGGAACTACAAGAGAAGGAAGACTGTGTGGGAAGGAGGAGCAAACATGAAATGTTCTATAGAAACTGTGAGATTTAAACATTAGCCAAAAAGAAGATAAGGATTTTAAAAAGCCAAGAAACATCAGTATCAATGGAAAGACATTTCTAGTTTAGAGACAGCAAACATATGAAATCATGAAATTATATTATAGTAAATGCTCCTTAAATGACCATGAACAGTAGATGCATTTAAATAACTTACAACAGTTGATTTTATTCAAGCAATTTGAAATATTTTCTTGAACAGATCTGAGTCCCTGATTTCTGTCCTTTTAACAAGTCACTCTCCCTAGCAAAATTAACTGGTTGTGTTTGTTCTGCTGTTCCAGAGAATAATTTTCTGTAACTCATTCTGTACAAATATTTCAAAGATTCTTTTAACTTCAACTCCTTAAGCAACGATCAAAATGGAACTTACATTAGTTTTCTTAGTCCACTCAATTCCCAGTAATTCCCTACTGAAATAACTTGAAAAGATAGACCCGGTTTTCACAATCTATTTTCAACACTTTTAATTTTATTTATTTCTTTATTTTTTGCAAAGTAAAAGTGTTGGTAGTAAGTGAAAGTAATTGCAGATCATCACTGCTCAGTTTACTCTCATAATTTAGTATTGATAATTACTATCAAAGAGAGTATCTCTGGATAAAAGGAAGAAAACTCAGGTTACTATACAGGATATTTCCCATATGAGATAAATATTATTATTTACTTTCCAGACTCTTTTTCTTAAAAGAATAAGTCCCTTAGGAAATGTTTTTCTTGGTTTCGCAACAATGCAAATGCACTGAACACTACAGACTGTACTTAAAATTGGTTATGATGGTAAATTTCATGTAATATGTACCTTACCATAGTTTAAAAAATGTTTTTATAGAGTAGGGATTGAAACACCAAGACATATGTATTACATAGGTCTCAAGGGCTTGTTTTCAGTTGCAAAGAACCTACTGCCATTGCCTGTTTCAGTCCTTTTTTTTTTTTGAACAGTGTCAAATACTGCACCTAGTTGAAAAGACTGTACACTAATTAGCATCCACCCACAAGGCAGTTCATTTTATATTCTCTGCTATCCTTTTTTTGAAGATGACTCAGAATCTTGGTCCCAGACTGTAAAGAGATTTTTGTTACCTATTCTAGATAATAGTCTCCTCTTTCCCTCTATCCATGACTGAAAACCATGGCAGCAAGCATGGGCGAAGGGAGGGAAAGGGAATGGCAGCCACAACATAAATCCTACAGGAATTAGAAATCAAAACTTGTCTTGATACAATGAAACATAAACTAGGTGAAATTAAACAGTAATACACATGTCTATAAGGTGTTAGAAAACAAATAAACAAAAAACCAAATAGTAACAGCTAATCAGTTAATGCATCACATCAGAACAGTAAGAATAGTGAAGTTTTATATCACAGGCTATTTTTATTTACCATTTACTTTTAAATAATGAGCAGTTTTAAAAAGCATACAAAGTCTTTGGTTGTTATAAGCCACACTCTCAAATCATGTCAATAATTATTTTTTCTGGATTGATACACAGTTAAAATACTCAAATATCCAAGCATTCACATAATGACTGCATGTCTCTGTAAATAGCACTTATGAGTGTCTTAAAGTCCTCCACAGTTTACAGATGTATGCTGTTCAATGACATTATCTGCCCAAGGTCATATTCTTCAAAGTGATCAAAAAGTGTCTGGAATAATCACTTATAAAAGGTAATAACTCAGGACACCTGGTGGCTGAGTCAGTTGAGTGTCTGACTCTTCATCTGAGCTCAAGTCTTAATCTGAGGGGCAGGAGTTGAAGTCTTGTGTTGGATCTGCACTGGGCGTGAAGTCTACTTAAAAAAAAGAAAGGTAATAACTCTACCAAAAAGTACAAAATACACTATTATCCAAATATAAACAGTAGACTATTAGTCTAGTAAAAAGATGGTCTTTGGTGGTTTGTACTTGCTAAAAGCCAGCCCTATTCTATGTGTATGCACGAGCCACACACATATCTGGTCTGTGCTAATAATTTTCACTTCATATTAAATAAGTACAGGCATGCTGAGCTTGTATATTTTTTTCACCAACTCATTTTGAAACCCTCCTATGGGATTTGGCTACAGTAGCATGTAAGCTTGGTTATTACCTCTAAAAGAAATTTCCCAACAAAATTGGGAAGCTAATGACAACAAAGTGAAACTGATGCTTTCCCAGTTGAGTGTTACTCTTGGTTTCCTTCAAGGCATAGAAGAACTTGCCCAAGTAGAAGCAACACCCTTTACTTTCTTTATAGTATAATGGAGTAGAGGAAAGAATGGCAATACATTCTATTATCTGTTGGGAGCCATTCCGAACTCACTAGTTGAGAAAACTCCTTGTGAGTTTAAGGTAAGTTTGCACAATCTCTTGCCCTCAGATGACGACCAATATCCATCCCCACTCAATTATTTCTGCTTGAGCACTGACCCCCAAGGCACCTTGTTGTTTGGTATCGGGAGTGACTTGTCCCCTTATTCTGGCCCTGGTATGATGATTTCACCTTGTGAAGGAAATTATCGTAGGAACTTCTTCTTTTGTGATTATGGGAACAGACGTTGTGTCTCTGGCAGGTCATGTTTTCCTCGATACTTCTCTTGACCTATAAACAGGCTAATGACCCTTACTCATAAAACATTGACTTTTACGTATACAATTCTGTTTCTACCGTTGTGTTAGTCCAAGAGGTTCATACAGTTCAACATGTAAGTCAACTAATCAAAAATGTTTCTCATGCCCTAGGTATTCAAGAAATCATAGACCAAAAACTAGACACAAAGGTAAATGCCCTCAAAGAGATTATTCTATATATCGGAAACGAGCTAAACTCTTTAAAGGTACGGTTGGCTCTCTGGTGCCATAAGGAATATAACTGGACAATTAAGTCTTGCCCGGAGACAAAAAGCCTAACCTAGAGAGAAGGAATAGATAAGGGCAGAACATAAGTTACTACATATACTTTTGCTAACTGGTGATGTACAGCAGTCCCTTCCCCAAGGCCTCCATTCCACAAACACCTTCTGTTACACTGGCAGCTGTGATGAGGATGGACAAGAGTATCTACAACTTAACTATGACTTAATCTTAACATTATTAAAATGTGTTATCCTGCTTTTTACTAAGAACACCCTGTTATTTTCTTAGTTACTCAACCTCCCTATAATTGGGGTAGTTCTGCAAGAATACTTCTGTAAAACCTGTTTCTGTACACTTTCCAAAGCATCTTATCACAGAGAACTATCCATTGTAAAACATTCCATTTTCTGATGCCATGTTATTGTCTGATCTATAAATAAAGACACCAAAACCAACAGGATAGAGATGCCTGCCTGGTGATCAGAAAGAATCTTGGGGCTCTCTCACTCTCTCTCGCTGACACTGTCCATCCTTCAGGGACCCCTGGACCAGCTGGAGCTAGACTCTGGCAATTATCAGCCTTGGTTTACCTACAGCATTTTCTCTGACCATGAAAACAAAGAGGTGGAGAGAAAGGACTAGGATCAACACAGAATTCTTCTTTGTTCTCAACATAGAGATATTTTAGACTCTTTCATTTATTTGGATTCACTCTGAGGAGTTTCTGTTTGTTTGCTTTTTTAAGTTCTGAGCCTGTTTGGTGGATATTGTTGCTATTTTAAGAACAACAGTACTTCTGGGCCAAGTGGTTTCATGAGTTAATTCTTCAAAGAATAGAGGGCTCTTTGCTGTTTAAACTACTTCAGAGCAGATAAAGAAGTAACTCTTTTCAGTTCTTTTTAGGAAACCAGCATAACCCTGATATAAAACTCTAAAAAAGGTGATAGAGAAGAGGACTATAGAGGATACCCAAATACTAATCTTAAGTAAAAAATGTTACCAAAAAGGAACCTATGTGCTTAAATATTACACCATAACCAAGTGTAAGGCTGGTTTGCAGAATAAAATAACTCATCATCCTACTAGGTCAAAGAAAAGCACATAATAGGTCACAACAGATGCCAAAAGCCAAATGATAAAGTTCAACTTCCGCTCATGATAAAAATGTTTCATTAAGTAGGGGCGCCTGGGTGGCTCAGTCGGTTAAGCATCCGACTTCGGTTCAGGTCATGATCTCATGGTTCATGGGTTCAAGCCCAGCATCGGGCTCTGTGCTGACAGCTAGCTCAGAGCCTGGAGCCTGTTTCCGATTCTGTGTCTCCCTCTCTCTCTCTGACCCTCCCCTGCTCACACTGTCTTTCTCTCTCAGAAATAAATAAAACATTAAAAAAAATTTTTTTTTAAATGTTTAGTTAAGTAGTAATGAAAAGACATTATCTTAACAACAAGAAATATATAGACCAAATGAACACTCAACATCTATTATTCAAGGCTGCTTCCAATGTGCTAGCCAATGTAAACAGACAGACAGACAGGTGCACGCACGCGCACGCACACACACACACACACGACCTTGGTCTAAAACCCATTCTCTCAAAAAATCCTAGTAAGCTACAAATATTAAAGACACTTCCTTGATTTATTGAATTATAGATTCAATAAATTGAATTTATTGATTTATAGAATTTATTGAAAATTAATAGTAAACCCCATATTTAATGATGACATAGTAAAAATATCCAAAAAATAAGAAATAAGAGAAGGATGGCCAGAATCACTGTTATTATATATCACTAGGCTGGAGAAGCTAGCAATTCATTAAACCAAGGAAAGAAAAAAATATATAAACAGAGATAGGATTATATTTAAATTATTGTTTTCCTAGAAAATTCAAAAGGAACAATTTATTAAAACTAGTAAGTTTAGAAAATTGGTCAGATATATATCACTCATCTACATATCAGCCACAAAACATTAGTTAATATAATAGCTAAAACTACCCAAAGGATTACTTTAATGAAACATAAACAGTTTACTTTAAAATTTACGTCAAAATGAACGCAATAATATTCAAGAAAATTTTGAAAAAGATAAATGAAGGGCTTGCTTTTTTTTTTTTTTTTTAATGCTTTACTTATTTTTGAGAGAGAGCATTAGCAGGGGAGGGTCAGAGAGAGAGGGAGACACAGAATCCGAAGCAGGCTCCAGGCTCTGAGCTAGCTGTCAGCACAGACCCCTACGCGGGGCTTGTACCCACGAACCGGGAGATCATGACCTGAACCGAAGTCGGATGCTTAACCGACTGAGCCACCCAGGCGCCCCAATGAAGTACTTGCTTTATGAATTACTAAAAACATTCCAGAATCAACGAGATTGGTATTTGGATAGGAAGAGACAAATAGAACAAAGCAACAGAATAATAATAAGACCCATGCATATATGGAAATTTATTATACTAAGGTAGTATTTCTAGTCACTTAGGAAGAATTGATTTTAACAAATGATTTCAGAAAAAATGGCTAAATCCTTATCTTATATAATGTACAAAAATAATTTTCAGATGTTTTAAAGAGCAAAGCATAAAAAACTATAAAATAATTAATAGACGGTATAGGAAGCTATTTTAGTAACTTGGGTATGCACTGCCTTCTTGAGTGATAAAAAAAAGTGGGCATTTTAAACCAAAAGACTGAGAGTTCTTGAAAATATCTGCCATATATTTCACAAAAAATTAATATATCTTTAATCAAATATAGATAAATAATTTTGAAGAATAATGGGAAAAATATATGGACAAACCACATTAAAAAATGGTTAATTATGTTAGGGCACATCCTGATTAAGGAATATCATGCTGACATTAAGATAAAATAGAGCTATGTATGGCAAGACTTGCACCATATATTTTTTGGTCTGAAAACCCAGAAAACAGAGTAGTATGCATATTCAATCTCACTTTCACAAGAAAACGAAGTAACATGTTTTGTGCATGCGAGAAGTGGAAGGTTTTGGAGTACCTACGACTGGAGAAAGGCCTGAGAAAGTTTCATTTTCTTTGTAAATTGTTGGCTTTCTACATGGTTGTATCATTTTAGGGTTTTCTACCCCTCCGCAGTGATGAGAAAATAAATTTTCAACAGAATGCAGTACTTGCTTCCCCGCTACTCTCATCTGGAATGTGAATTCTAATCATGGTAAGCAGGAAGATCATTTTATTTTCCTTCATTTTCATGTCACTTCACTTCTGTTACTACCCTGTTCCCTTAACATAACTTGTCAAAAGCATCAGTGAGATAAGTAACACTTTACATAGCAAGGCTGCTCTGCTTTTGCTTGTTACAGTATAACAAGGGCGACACACCCACTCCTTGGTTTCAGTCTCTTCCCCAATGTTCGTCACTTGACAAGCACAGCTTTCGTACACCTGTAACTCGCTGCTTCTGTTCACACCAGAGTGGAGACCCGAACTAACGCCTGGGTTCCCACTGCGGGTAGAGTTTGCTTTTTTGCTTTTTCCGCCTCGCCCACCCAGTCTATCCGTCACCCTCGGGGAAGTTACCCCACTTCTCATTGACACGGCTATGATGACACCCCACAGGAAAAGCGGAGAGCGGAATTAGGCAACAGCCTTGGGAAGAACAACAGAAAGACCTATTGAAAGTTTTCGAAAGAATAACCACGATAGTACTTAGCTTCCGGAAGACAACCCTTGCCCCGAAGGGCGTCTGGGACACCCGCGCCGGGACCCACTGCTCACCCAGACATCGCCAGCCCTGCCTCCCCTGTTTCCCGGCGAAGAAGTCAGGTCGGCGCGAGCGCTGGCTGCGGAGTAGAGCAGGATCCCTCCCCAGGGAGCGTCGCGGCGGGGACAGCGTTGCAGCGCTGACGTCGCGGGCCCGGAAAGCCGCTCCCGGGTCCGCTCGGGGACGCTCACCCGAGTGGTTTTCTCTCGCGCAACGTCCCTCCGCACTGTGAGAACTGGTCGTCTCCTCAGCTCCTCGGCTTCTCTCCCTGAGGCACCAGTACTGCCAGCGCACCGCCCTCGCGCACACACACAAGTTCCCCGCCGTTGTGCTCGACGGGTTCCGAAAGACCAACTCGCTCGCGAAGTTTCTTACTCACAGTTCAGAGGTTCCCCGCCTGTCTCTCACGCCTCTCGCCCGGGATCCGCGGCGCCCGGCCGAGTGAATCGACCGGAAGTTGTTTTCCGTTCCTGTTCAGAGGGCAGCGCCTGCGCGCGGAGCTTTTAACCCTTCACCCTCCACCCGGCCAGGCCAGGCCAGACCCCTCCCGCCCTATCCACACTCGCCCCGCCCCTCCAAGCCCCGCCCCGCCCCGCCCCTCCTCACAGAGTAACGAACAGGAGCCAACAGGCATCAATGTCAAGGTTAAAGGTCACCTGCGGGCCTTGGTTAGGTTTTTTCCTAAATAGAAAATAACCAGGTTTAACATCACCCTGTATGTGAGTTAGCATACACAAGAATCATCTGATAGTCTTGTTAAATACGCAGATTTACTAATTAACCCCTAAAGATCTTGGAGTTCAGAGCAAACAGGGTTATGGGGGGAAGCCTGGAACCTGCATTTTTGTCAAATCCTCATGTGAATGTGATTAAGGTGGTTAAGGTCCACAATGAGAAACACTCCACACACACATGCACACACACACACACACACCACATACACACGAACACACCCATTTGGCTTTTCCCTAACTGTAACACCTTTCACCAAATATACTTACTAAAGTTGAATGATTGGTATATGCAAGCAGACTTCATAGAAAATTCTCATGAATTAAAACTTCCTCATTATTCCATCTCCTAAGTATGCCTGAATATTCTCCAAGACAGAAATTTTAGACATGTTATCTAGAAATGTTTGAACTCCCAGTTTTACCTCTGATACCTACTGGGTCAGGCAAGTTGCTTAACTTAATGAATCTTAATTTCTCATCTGACAAATGGAGACAGTGATAATTTACTTCACTAGATGAAGAGGGTCAATCCAATAACGTAAGCAATAACGTAAGCAGTAACGTAAGCACATGGTAAATTTTAGAATGTTCTGCAATGAAAGATGTTGTCCAGACAGCTTCATGTCAGGCTGGCTCCCTGCCATCAAGGTTTTCCCTGGTATTCCTTGCATGAAAATATAGCAGTCAAATCTACCGTACATGTGGAAGCTTCCCAACAGCACTGAAGTCTAGGACTTTCCATACTGACTGGAGCAGAATTGCATCTGACTGAATGCATGTAGCACTCTCAGAAGCTTCCATATTAATGACCTATTTATTTACTCAATTAAAAAATATTTTTAAATGTTTATTTATTTTTCAGAGAGAGAGAGAGATAAAGACAGATCACGAGTGGGGGGAGGGGAGAGAGAGGGAGACACAGAATTTGAAGCAGACTCTAGGCTCCTAACTATCAGCACAGAACCCAACACAAGGCTCAAACACACAAACTGAGAGATCATGACCTGAGCCGAAGTCA
The DNA here is from genome assembly GCF_003009895.1 of Hyaena hyaena. Lineage (NCBI taxonomy): Eukaryota > Metazoa > Chordata > Mammalia > Carnivora > Hyaenidae > Hyaena > Hyaena hyaena. The sequence goes on along the minus strand of NW_024081084.1, from coordinate 154,683 downwards.
GATGCTTAATTGACTGAGCCACCCAGGTGCCCCTAAAAAATATTTTTAGAACTCTCACTGTTTTTTCTACATATCTTATGTGGTTTGGTGGTGTTTGAAAAGACCTCATCACCAAGCACAAGCATACTAAGGACATTGAAGTAACAGTTTGATAGACAGGATTAGAATGACCATGGGTAGCTCAGTGGGATGAGCATCTAACTGGATTTCAGTTCAGGTCATGACCCCAGGGTCATGGGATAGGGTCCTGCGTTGGGCTCTGTGCTGACAGCACCAATTCTGCTTGAGATTCTCTCTCCCTCCCCTGCTCACACTCTTTCTTTCTCTCTCTCAAAATAAATAAATTAAAATTTAAAAAAATAAATTAAATGACTGTGAATATTATACATTATTTCAGGCACAGCCTGCTCTAGAAAGTAGTTTTATATCCACAGACTCAACAAAATTTTGCAATTGAGAACTTTCTTGTCCTAGCAATTGGATTCAGGCATCCAAGCCATGCCTGAATGGGTCTTTAGCCAGTGATTCTTTCTTCATCCTGAAGATTCAAGCCTAGCTCTGGAATTCTTGAGCTCCCTTTTTTTCTGGTCCCATATAACTTAGAAGGTACTATCTTCTCTTTTTTTTTTTTTTTTTAATTTTTAATGTTTTTTTATTTATCTTTGAGAGAGAGATAGAGATAGCATGAGCAGGGGAGGGTCAGAGAGAGAGGGAGACACAGAATCCAAAACAGGCTCCAGGCTCTGAGCTAACTGTTAACACAGAGTCTGACGCGGGGCTCGGACCCACAAGCTATGAGATCATGACCTGAGGTGAAGTCGGATGCTTAACCTACTAAGCCACCCAGGCGTCCCTGCATTACTTTCCTTAGGCCTGTAAGTCCAAGGATTTAATTTGCAGTGCATTTTAAAATATTGGGCTTACTTTGAAAAGTTAAAGCCAAAATATATTGCAAAAAACATTTAAACAGAAACATCTTGTATATATCATTGTGATCAGTTAAAATGTTTCTATAGTAAGTAGTGAGTTAAGCATGACAGTAAAGCACTGGTTTTTTATTTAAGAATTAAAAAAACTTTTTTTTTAATGTTTTATTTACTTCTGAGAGAGAGAGAGGCCATGAGCAGGGGAGTATCAGAGAGAGAGGGAGATACAGAATCTGAAGACAGGCTCCAGGCTCTGAGCTAGCTGTCAGCATAGAGCCCGACGCGGGGCTCAAACCCACGAACTGTGAGATCATGACCTGAGCTGAAGTTGGGTGCTTAACCGACTGAGCCACCCAGGCGCCCCCAAAGTTTTTTTTATAGCAGTTTTAGGTTTATAGCAAAATTGAGTGGAAGGTACAGAGATTTTGCATATACTCCCTACCCCAATATATGCATAAACCTCTTTCGTTATCAACATCCCCCGCTGAGTGGTGCGTTTATCATAACTGATGAATCTACATCAACATCACATTATCATCCAAAGTCCACAGTTTATTTTAGGGTTCATTCTTCATGTTGTACATTCTATGAATTTGGACAGATACATAATGACGTCTATCCATCATTATAGTATCTTACTATACTAGAGTAGTTTCACTGCCCTAAAAATCCTCTGTGCTCTACCTGTTGACCATCCTACCCCCAAGCCTAGGCAACCACTGATCTTTTTACTGTCTCCATAGTTTTGCCTTTTCTATAATGTCATATGGTTGGAATAAAAAAGTATGTAGCCTTTGCAGACTGACTCCTTTCACTTAGTAATAAACATTTCAGTTTTCTCTATGTCTTTCATCATTTGGCAGTTTATTTACTTTTAGTACTGAATACTGTTTCATTGCCTGGTGTACCAGTTCATTTATCCAATAACCTACTGAAGGACATCTTGGTTGCTTCCAAGTTTTGATGATTATAAATAAAGCTGCTAAAACATAAGCGTGCAGGTTTTTGTGTGGACATAAGTTTTCAACTCCTTTCAGTAAATATCAAGGAGTAGAATTGCTGGATCATATACATATTTAGTATGTATTTTTAAATGTTTACTTATTTATTTGGGGAGGTAGAGGGGCAGAGAGAGAGGGAGAGGAGAATGCCAAGCAGGCTCCCTGCTGTCAGCACAGAGCCCAATATGGGGCTGGATCTCATGAAACATGAGATCATGACCTGAACTGAAACCAAGAGTTGGACACTTGACCAGCTGAGCCACCCAGGCACCCCTAGCATGTTTAGTTTTGTAGGAAGCTGCTAAACTATCTTCCAAAGTGACTGGACCATTTCATATTCCCACTAACAATGAATGAGAGTTTCTGTTGCTCCATACCCTTGTCAGCATTTGGTGTTTTCAGTGTTCTAGATTTTGGCCATTCTATCAAGCATGTGTTGTATCTCACTGTGTTTTAATTTTCACTTTCCTGATGACATATGATGTGGAACATCTTTTCATATGGTTATTTGCCATCTGTACATCTCTGGTGAGATATCTGTTACGGTCTTTGACCCATTTGAAATTTGGGTTCTTATTTTTCTTTTTGTTGAACTTAAAAAGTTCTTTGTGTATTTTGTCTAACAGTCCTTGATCAGATGTATCTTTTGCAAATATTTTCTCCCTGTCTGTGGCTTGTGCTTTTATACTCTTGACAGTGTCTTTTGCAGAGCAGAAATGTTTAATTTTAATGAAGTCCAACTTATCCAAGTTTTTAGTAAATTGGAAAAGCTGCTCGGTGACTTTTAATCAAAATGGTGGAATTTAATAATACATCCAAAATCTAAAACTTAATGCATAGCATTTTGAATGTGGAGGTGCTAAAAACTTTGAATAAAGAAGAAAAAAATTAAACATATACATTTCTTAAGTATACATATTTTCTCTCTTTTCAATTCCATGATGTTGTAGTCATAAAGAGAAATGGTTGCATATTTATCCAGTGTATGAAACATACATGAATGCTGGGATAGATAGATGAATTTTATGCTAAAATAGTTTCAAACATTTTCCTTTTTCTATAATGATGATGAATTTTTTAGAATTGACATATAATATGTTTTATTGCGGTTAAGAATTGAGTTGAGACATTTATTTGAGGATTAATCCTTTAAAAGAATGACATGACTTCTCTCCAATTTCCTTTATTCATATTATATTTATATACCTTAGGGTAGCAAGCAGTACTGGAGGTGGAGTGGGATGAAAATGAGAAGTTAAAAAGGGGGGGGGTGCATCTGGGTGGCTCAGCAGGTTAAGGATATGACTCTTGATTTCAGCTCAGGTCATGATGTCACGGTTCATATGTTTGAGCCCCACATCAGGCTCTGTGCTGATAGCAGAGCCTACTTGGGACTCTGTCTCTTTGTCCCTCTCCTGCTCTTTTTCCCTCTCCCTCTCTCTTAAAAATAAATATTTTTTTAAAAAAGGAAAATGAGAACTGAAGACTCATTAAAATATTTTAGCTTCTTTTTTCAAACTGCTTAATATTTTATTGAGAGTTTTGAATATGAATCTAGGGAAAAGGAAAGCTGCCAGTATACACACTTACTACAACTTGGAATGTCAGGTATATATCAATGATCTCAGTCAAATCTTTGATGTGAAATATCACTACTAATAGAATCTGGTTGACTTCTGATTTAGGATGACATCTGGACTAGCTGTTTGTGTCTTAGACTCTAAATTAAATGCCTAAAGAGAAATCTGAAAAACATGAGAACTGATAATAGCATTGAGAGGAAGAATTGATGACCAGGTCCAGCATGTGTGGCTGAGCAGGCTCTTCCCTGAGCAAAGCACCCAGCTGACAGGGGTGGCCACTTGCCAAACCTTGCCCCCTTGGGGTTGAATATATCCCAAAGAGGTGCCTTTTTCTAAGTCAGAAAAAAGATGTGAAAAGAGTAGCTGTAACCCTGCTGACAAGCATCCTAGTAACAAAATTTGACTGATTTCCAATCATTTGCAAGAACTGTGGGACTGAAATGGACATAACCTTTGTTGCTTGAAAACGAAGAACAGTAATGGCTATAATCGGCCTGAAGAATACTAATGAAATTATCTGTCTTATGGCACCTACTAGTGAATTAAGCAATACCCCCACTACTATGTGGGACCTGCACATAGTATTTAACAATTCCTTGCCTTAATATCACACATTAGTACTTCTCTCTATTATTCATTTTGGCGCTGTGGTTTGGAGTATACCAATATAATCCCAATAGGAATGGATAAATATTCCATATTTAAGGGAACATTAGAAGCAAATAATGAAAAGGGATGAACAGACAGAGCTGTGTGTTTGACTCTCTCTGAGACTTTGATTTTTCATATATGGTTCCTATCAAGAAAAAGACCAATGGTTGTTTCTGATTAACCAGGAATTCTCCTCTTCATAGTGAAATAACCAGGCAATAGGAGTAAGGGATTTTGGCTCAGGTAAATACCTATAGTGACAAAATTGATAAATGTTAGCTTCAGGCCAAAAATGCAGCTGTGACCTGAGCATGTCTGCTTATGTCTCAGCTCCATATCTGTTCTGAGGATCTAACAGAAATCAAACAGATAATGAGAAGAACCAAGGTAAGGTATCTGATTGGTAAGGGCTATAGAATGCTTGGAATGAGAAAATACAAGACAAAGCATCCATTTGAAAAGATCATGCTGTATAAAGGAAGAAAATAGAGTTCTCAAAATGCAGAGAAAATGAGCACTTTGGAAAATGGTTTATCAGAGGCATAAATAAATGGAAAAAATATGCTCTCCATTTTCTATGAATAAAGAGATGTCATATTAGACAAGATAGATATTAGATTAAGAAAAGGAAGGACCTAGCTAAGAGGCAGGGAGAAATAAAAACAAAGTTGGATAAGTTAAGCCTGTAAAGACACAAAACATGCATTGGCAAAATTTAGATATAATTGGACATAATCAAGGATGGAGTCAATACTGCAGAATATTAAATAATGATTAGAGCAAAAGCTTGAAAAACTCTCTCAAATGTCAGTGGAAAGGTCAAATCGAAGAAAACCATGAAATGGAATAGTGAAAAGACAGTTCTCTATCTTTTTCCTGGAAAAGAGATCAGAGTAAATGGAACAGAAATACCAACCATAGATATATCAGAAGATATATCCAATGTAATTGGAGATGAAAAGGACTCAGTAAGTTTTGAAACATATTAATGGATGGAGACCAAACACTTGGACATACCCTGATAAAATTTTGATGTAAATGATCTATCAATTTATTTGTGAGTGCTTGCTATGTGCTAAAAGTTAGGGCTATCAAAATGACCAAGACGCAGTTGTACTTTAAAAGAACTTCTTGTCTATTGTAACATACATAGAAGAAGCAAGCAATTACTACACAGTGTGGTATTACAATATTACAATAGGGACAAGTATAGGGTACTCTGAAAACACACTGGAGAAGCTTGAGTTCAGGCTTGAGAGATGAGGCAAGGTTTCCTATATCTAAAGTATGGAAAAAATTCAACAAGAATGCAGGAAAAAAAATAAATCACTTGAAAAGAAAGAAAAATAGAAAAATAATAGACTATCTTCACATTAAACTTCAGAAGCTGAACAGAATAACATCTATAGTTTCATGGGAAAGGTTTAACTTACAAAGTCTATACCCACCCAAGTTTTCATTCACATAGGAAATGAAAACAAAGATATTTTTTGATAGTTCAAGGTTCAGAAATATACCACCCATTTCCTGAAATAGTTGAAGATACACTTGTGTTAGTCAAGAAGGGAATCGCATTTTTAATAAAGAAGAAAGGTAAAAATCTGAGGTAAAAGAAATATTTGTAAATATTGGAGATAATTTAACTATTGGATTAAGTAAAGATTTGTAGCAAATATAATGAGGGTGTTAAAAGTAACTTTGAAGATATAAGGTGCAAGTATAAATAAATAACAATAAGAATGTATTCTAAAATTCTTGTTTATAGAAACAAAATCTCAAGTGGGTGGAAGAGAAGTGGCAGGAAGTAAAATGTTTTAATTTACTAATTTTCTTATCTTCTACATATAGAAATAAGGAAATAATAGATAGGATGTCCTTCTAACAAAAATAATTGAACATATATTGTTTTAACTTCTTTTTTAATGTGAAGGTAAGTAACTACAAGAGAATTAAAAATTTTATGGTTATTTTTTCAAGTTAAAAGTGGAAGAAAGAAAGGAAAACATTGCCCATATAACAAAGATATAAAACTTCCTGACATTCAATCAGTACCCCCAAAAGATAACTCATATGAGTACTCCTCTGCAACATTTCTTACATGAATATACTTTCTGTCCTCATTGTTATACACTGTTTCATTGCCATTTTCTGTCTCTATTGCCACTCTTTGTTCAAGATACCATCAATTCTTATGTGTCATACTAGCCTCCTAATGGTTCTCCTCACTTTCTCTCTTGTCAAATTCTAAATGTTATATTCAATGAACTCCAGAAGGATAAACTCAAAGAGATCTATACCAAAGTGTATTATAATCAAACTGTTGAGAGCCACAGATGAAAGATTCTTGAACATAGTAAAAGAGAAGTGACTCATTGTGCAGAAAAGAGGCTCAGTAAGATTAACAGCCAATTTCACTTTGAAATCATGGAGTCCAGAAGGTAGTGGGATGACATAATTAAAGCTAAAAAAAAAAAAAAAAAAAAAAAATAGATGTCAACCAAGAATTCTCTATCCAGCAAAACTATTCTTCAAAATTAAAGGAAAAATTAAGATGCTTTGAAATAACCAAAAGCTGAAGGAGTTCAATGCTAATAGACTTACCCTATAAGAAATGATAGAGAGTCCTGTAGGCTCAGATAAAAGGCTACTAGACAAAATAATTCAAAGCATTCCAAAAAATAAAACTTTGACAGAGACAATTACATTGGTGAATATGAAAGCCAGAGTGATTGTAACTCCTCTTTTTATTTCCTATGTGATTTTTAGAAGACAAATGCTTTAAAAAGTTATAAATCTATATAATTATGTGTACATAGTGTATAAATATAAAATCTGTTATTGCAACAACATAAGACAGGAATTAAGCTGTATAGGATAAAACTTTTTAATATTATTGATATTAACTTGGTATTGATTCAAATTGGACGGTTACAAATTAAATTGCTAATTGTAATCCCCATGGTAAGTACTAAGGCATTCTATAAATGCCTTAGTAAAATTTTGTAAATTATTATCTAAAAATAATGCATAAAATAAAATGAGAAGGGAATAAAATGGTACAAAGAACCAATTAAACACAAAAGAAGACATTAATGTGAGAAGTGAGGAACAGAAAAATGGTATAGGTATACAGAAATCAAATAGCAAAATGGCAGAAATAAGTCCTTTATCAGTGATTTCTTTAAATATAAATGAATTAACCTCTCTAATCAAAGAGCAAAACTTGGCAGAATGGATAATACAATATGATCAAGTGATATGCTTTCTATAAGAGACTTACTTTAGATCCAAACACAACTAACTTGATGGAAATAAGATTTTCCATGGAAACAGTAATCAAAAGAAAGTCGGGGGTGGTTATATTAACATCAGACAAAACAGCTTTCAAATAAAAACTGTTACAAGAGACAAAGAAGGACATTGTACACTGACAAAAGGGTAATTAATCAAAAAGATATAACAATTATGCACATATACACACCAAACAATAGATATCCCAAATTATATGAAGCAAATATTGATAGAATTGAAGGGGGAAATAGACAGTACTACAGTAGCAGTTGGAGACTTTACTACACTACTTTTAATAATGGGTAGAAAACCAGAAGATCAAGAAAAAGAAAACTTGAATGATAGCATAAATCAATTAGACCCAGCATATATATATATAGACCACTCCACCCAACAGCAGAAGACACATTTCTCTCAAGTAGATATGGAACCTTCTTCAGAATAAATCAAATGGTACACCCCAAAAAAGTCTCAATATATTTAAAACCATTGAAGCCATACAAAGTATCTTTTCTAACCAAATGAAATGAAGCTAGATGTCAACAACAGAAGAAAAATTGGAAAAAACAAATATGTGCAAATTAAGCAACACATTCTTTTTTTTTTAAATTTTTTAAAATATTTTTATTTATTTCTAGGGGAGAGAGAGAGAGACAGCATGAGCAGGGGACGGTCAGAGAGAGAGGGAGACACAGACTCTGAAACAGGCTCCAGGCTCTGAGCTGGCAGTCAGCACAGAGCCCACCGTGGGGCTCGAACCCACGAACAGCGAGATCATGACCTAAGCGAAGTCGGAGGCCCAACCGACTGAGCCACCCAGGCGCCCCTAAGCAACACATTCTTAAACAACCAATCAAAATAAGAAATCACAAGGGAAATGAGATTTACTTAGAGACTAATAAAAACAAAATTGTACTATACCAAAACTTATGGGATGAGTGAAAGTAGGGCTCAGAGGGAAATTATTAGTTGTAAACATCTACAACGGAGGAAAAGAAAGATCTGTAATCAATAACCGAACTTTACACTTCAAGGAACTAGAAAATAAGGCAAACTAAACCCAAAGCTAGCAGAAGGAAGGAAATAATAAAGATTAGAGCAGAGATAAATGAAATAGAGAATAGAAAAACAAGAGAATCAATGAAGTCTAAGTCAGTTCTTTGATAAGATCTGCAAAATTGACAAAACTTTTTTAAAGAATAATAAGTAACTTAAATCAGATATGAAAGTGGGGACATTGTTACCGACCAAAAAAAATAACAAAGATTATAAGAGAATATTATGAACTACTATCTGCCAAAAGATAAGATAATCTAGCCGAAATGTAGAAATTCTTTTTTTTTTCCGAAATGTAGAAATTCTTAGATACACAGACAATGGAAACTAAATCTAGAAGAAACAGAAAGCCTGAATAAACCTATAACAAATAAAAGAGATAAAATCAGTAATCAGAAACCTCCTAACAAAGAAAAGTCCAGAACCAGATGGCTTCACTGGAGAATTCTATCAAACACTTTAAAAAGAATTAGCATCAATCCTTCTTAAATTCTTTAAAAATAATAGAGGGGGAAGGAATACTTCCTAACTTATTTTATGAAGCCAGCATTACTGTGATATCAAAGCCAGACAAAAACACCAGAAAAAGAGAAAACTAAAAACCAATAGTATTTATGAATATTTAAAATACCACAAAATGCTAGTAAACTGAATCCTACAGCATATCAAATAGATTATGCATCATGACAAAATGTGATTTTTTTCCCTGAAAAGCAAAGATGTTTCAGGAAAAAAAGAATTCAATACAATACACTACATTATGGAAAAGGGAAAATGCCCCACATGATGATCACTACTGATGTAGAAAAGGCATTTGACAAAACCAATGCCCTTTCATGAATTAAAAAAAAAAAAAAAGACTTCGAAAACTAGGACTAGAAGGGAACTTCCTCAACACAAAAAAGAGAGTTTTTGTAAACCCACAGCTAACATCATACTCATGATGAAAGACTGAAAGATTTCCCCCTAAGATCAGGAACAGTCAAGGATGGTTTCTTTCACCACTACTATTAAACATTGTCCTGAAAGTTTTAGCTGAGTGATTAAACAAGAAAAAGAAATAAAAAGCATGTAAATTAGAAAGAAGTAAAAATATTTATATTTACAAATGATGTTATCTTATATATAGAAAATATCCTGAGGAATCTGTAAGAAAGCTGCTAGAGCTAATAAATGATTTTGCAACATTTCAGGATTCAAAAGCACTGCTCAAAAATCAGTTGTGTTTCTATACATCATCAATGAATAATCCAAAAAAGAAATTAAGAAAATAATTCCATTTATAAAGCTTCTAAAAAAGAAAATATCTAAAACCAAATTTAACCGAAGAGGGAAAACACTTGTACATTGAATACTACAAAACATTGCTGAAAGAAATGAAGAAAGACTTAGATTAATGTAAAGACCCACCATGTTCATATATTGAAAAAATTAGTATTGTTAAGATGACAGTACTTCTCAAAATGATCTACAGATTTAAGATAATTTATATCAAATTTCTAATGGCTTTTCTTATTTTTGTCGAAAAGGTAAAAACTGATCCTTAAATTTAGATGGAACTGCAAGAGTCCCTGAGGGGTCCAGAGAATATTGAAAAAGAAAGATAAAGTTGGAGGACTCACACTTTCTAATTTCAAAACTTACTACAAAGCTCCAGTAACCAAAACAGTGTGGTATTGGCATAAGGATAGACATATGGTCAATAGACTAGAATTGAGAGTGAAGGATAAACCCATACATATATGGTGAACTGATTTTTTGACATGCGTACCAAAGACTGTTCAGTGGAGAAAGGAAATTTTCTTTAACAAATGATGTTGGGACAAGTTATAGACACAATAAGAAGAATGAATTCGATCGATGATCGAAATGGATCAATAACCCAAATATAAGAGCTAAAACTATAAAACTCTTAGACAAACACACAGAGGTCAATCATTTTGACCATGAATTTGGTAATAGATTCTTAGATATAATACCAAAATCATGAGCAAGAAAAGAAAAATTTGACTTCATAAAAATTAACAAAAAATTGGGCATTTATCAAAGACAGTATCTAAAGATAGAATGGGAGAAAATATTTGCAAATCATATATTTGATAAGACTCTAAGTATCCAGAATATAAAAGGATCTTTCTCTTTTTTTTAACATTTACTTATGTGGGGGATAGAGGCAGAGAGAGGGAAAGAGAGTATCCCAAACAGGCCCGTGCTGTCAGTTCAGAGCCTGACATGGGACTTGATCCCACAAACAGTGAAATCATGACTTGAGCCAAAATCAAGACTCTAATGCTTAACCGAATGAGCCACAAGGCACCTCTATAAGGAACTCTTAAAGCGCGACAAAAAAAGACAAACAACCCATTAAAAAAATGGGTGAAGGACTTAAAGACATTTCTCTAAGGAGACAATACAAAATAATCAACAGGCACAAGAAAAGATGCTCAACATTAGTCATTAGGTAAATGCAAATCAAAATCACAGTGAGATACCACTCCACACACACTAGGATGGCAATAATAAAAACAACAACAACAATAGCACTAACAACAACAGAGAATATCAATAAAGCGTTGGCAAGAATGTGGAGAAACCCTGGTTCACATACATTTCTGGTGGGCATGTAAAATGGTTTGACAACTGTGGAAAACTATTTGGTTATTCCTTAAAAAGTTAAAGAGAATTATCATATGAGCCCACAATTTCACTGCTTGGTATATACCCAGGAAGAATTGAAAACAGGTACTAAAACAAATTCATGTAAATGCATGGTCAGAGCAGCACTATTTACAATAGCTATAAACTGAAAAGAGACCAACTATCCTACCCAACAATAGATGAATGGATAATCAAATTGAGGTATATACATACAATAGAATATTGCTTGGCCATAAAAGGAACGAAGTACTGATACATGCTACAACATGGACGAATGTTGAAAACATAATGTTAAATGAAAGAAACCAGTCAGAAAAATCACACATCATATGATTTCACTTACACGAAATATTCAGAACAGGTACATCCACAGAGACCGAACCAGATTGGTAGTTGCCAGAGGTTGAGAGGAGCAAGAAAAGCAGAGCACCTGCTTAATGGACACACAGTTTTCTTTGGGGTGATAAAAATGTTTTGACACTGGATAGAAGTGGTGGTTGCACAACATTGTGAATGAAGTCAATGCCACTGAATTGTTCACTTCGTAAAGTTTAATTTTATGTGAATTTTACCACAATTTTTTAAAGGGGAAAAAATAAGAAAATCTGAATGAACTATGCGCTGAGTTAAGAGACATGATCAATACTGGTTCCTTAATTGGAACAAATGTACTGTACTAATGTAAGATGTTAGCAATGGGGGAGACTGTGTGATGGGGTGGTATATGGAGTGGATATGGAAATTCTGTTGTGTTTGCTCAGAATTTCTCTAAATCTAAACTGTTCTAAACCAAACAAAATCTATTAACTGAGAAAAAGACTTAGCTGTCCTAAATAACACTTGGATCAAAGAGGAAATAAAACTGCAATTAAAAACTTAAAATAATGAGGGGTCTGGGTGGCTCAGTTATTGAAGCGTCTGACTTTGGCTTAAGTCATGATCTTGCAGCTCCTGAGTTCGAGCCATGCATCAGGCTCTCTGCTGTCAGCTCAGAGCCTGCTTTGGATCCTCTGTCTCCCCCTCTCTCTGTAGCTCTCTGGCTCACGTGCACGTGTTCTCACTCTCTCAAAAGCAGTCATTTAAAAAAAACATGAAATAATGAAGGCCCCTTTCCTATCAAAAGTTGTAGGATATAGTTAAAATGATGCTCAGAAAATTCTTACCTTTAAATGCTTTCATTACAAAACAGAAAAGAATACAAATAAATGAACTAAGTTTTCAGCTCAAAAACTGAAAAAAGAAAAAGTAAAATGTTGTAGTCTAATAAAAAGCATTAAGAAAATACTAATAAAGAGGTGCCTGTGTGGCTCAGTCAGTTAAGCACCCAACTCGATTTTGGCTCAGTTCATAATCTCATGGTTCATGAGTTCCAGCCCCCTATCTGGCTCTGCACTGGCAATGTAAAGCCTGCTTGGGATTCTCTCTCTCCTTCTCTCTCCTTTTCCCTCTGCTCCTCCCTTGCTTGCTCTCTCTTTCTCTCTCAAAATAAATAAATAAACTTAAAAAAAAAACAGGAAAAAGGGTCGCCTGTGTGGCTCAGTTGGTTAAGTGTCTGACTTTGGCTCAGGTCATGATCTCACAGCTTGTGAGTTCAAGCCCTGTGTCAGTCTCTGTGCTGATGGCTCAGAGCCTGGAGATGCTTTGGATTCTGTTTCTCTCTCTTTCTCTCTCTCTCTCTCTCTCTCTGCCCCTCCCCTGCTTATACTCTGTCTCTCACTCTCAAAAATAAATAATAAAACATTAAAATAATTTAAAACAAAACAAAACAAAAAGAAGATGGTAATAAAGATGAAAGAAAAAACTATTTTAAAAAGAACTAACAATAGAAATGATACATCCAAGATATTAACTCTTTGAGATATCCAGTCAGGAAAAACACAAAAGCGAAAGAAATAATAAATAAATAAAACTGGTAATTAAAAAGGGTTATCTACATAGTCAGATAAAAAAAAGTACGAGAATAATGTGTATGGTAATAGCTTCGAAAAATTTGATGACAAGGATCATTTATAAACAACCTAAACTGTGTGAAAAAAAAAAAAACATAAAACCTAACTATATCAATCGTGATAGAAATTATCAGAAAGCTTTTAAAGAATTACTTCCAAAAGTGGGTGCCAAAGACAAACAGTGTGAAGAGATGCTCTTTAAATATTTCAAGGAGCAGATAACTTTTGTTAAACTTTTTTGGAACATGGAAAACTTTGGTATTTTTATCAGAAAATAAAAATACAGATTAATTTCACTTGTGAAAATGAAAGCAAAAGTTCTCAATAAATTACGCATATTTCTTTTTTTAATTTCTATTAAAAATTTTTAAATGTTTATTTTATAAGAGAGAGAAACAGATGGGGTGCTTGGGTGGGTCAGTCGGTTGGGCGGCCATCTTGATCTCAGGTCATGCATCTCGTGGTTCATGAGTTCGAGCCCCATGTCAGGTTCTGTGCTGACAGCTCAGAGCCTGGAGCCTGCTTTGGATTCTGCGTCCCCTTCTCTCTGACCCTCACCTGCTCACACTCTCTGTCTCAAAAATAAACAAACATTTAAAAAAAATTTTTTTTAAAGAGAGAAACAGAGCACGAATTGGGGAGGGGCAGAGAGCGGGAGACACAGAATCCGAAACAAGCTCCAAGCTCTGATCTCCAAACTCTGGGCTCTCAAGCCCATGAACCACGAGATCATGACCTGAGCCAAAGTCAGACACTTAACCAACTGTGCCCCCCAGGTGCCCCCAGATAATTCTTTTTCGGCATACATTTTCTTAATATAAAGTGGCATAAAACTAATGAATCTGGACACATATTTTGCACACCACTGTTGGCTGTAACAGACTTGTGGTTTGCAACCAGCACAGTCATAATAAGGAGAAAGCCTTTTTGCACAAAGATGTAGCAACAGTTGCTTTATTTGGGTATTTGGTTGCTCTGCCTGGATAGGGTTCCTTGGCTCTGCCACATTGTTTTCATTCTTTTCTGTTAATTTGAGTTGTGAACTAAATTGTGAAGCCAAAATAATAGAGGAGAGGCATCTAAGCATGTGGATTAAAGAGAAAATGAGGAAATGTGTAGGTTTGGTTTGGTTCATTTTGATCAACTAACTTATTATTTTAACTAAAGCAATAACTAAATATGCTTTATAATTATAAAACTACCTTTATGATAGAGGCATGATTTTTCATAACAGATTTTTCAAAGTTTATTTATTCATTTTGAGAGAGAGAGAGAGTGCAAGCGAGGGAGGGGCAGAGAGAAAGGGAGAGAGAGAGAGAGGATCCCAAGAAGGGGTTCTGCACTGTCAGTGTATGAACCATGAGATCACAACCTGAGTCAAAATCAAGAGTCAGAAGCTTAACTGACTGAGCCACCCAGGCTCCTCGATAACACAGAAATTTTAAATAATGCAATTACTGTATTGTGTAATAGCAGAGCACTATATACTTTAAAGTAGACAAACCATGCAGTTGTCCCTAATAATACCAAAAATACACTGAATACAGTTTAACATGAAGTCCTGACACACCTTCAGTAAAATAGAATAAGAAGTAGATTTGGTAGTTATTTGGTTTTTATGATAAATATATTTATCTGAAACCAACAGCCATCGTCATTCTTAATGTTAACCACTAGGGAAATTCCCACTGAGATCAGAACAAGACAAGGTTAGCTACTATCTCCTCTGTTATTAAACACTGTTCTATAAGTTTTGAAGAGAAGTAAAAACAAAAAAGAGGAGGAAAAAAATTACATTTTTCCTAAACAGGAATCCCATGTGAATTACCTAAAATAATTTAGGACAAATAGATCAATATAATAGCTGGATGCAAGATAAAAATATGAAATCCAGAACTTTCCTAAATGCTAGCAGTAATCAGTTACAAAATGCAGTGGAAAGAACATCCCTCTCCAATAGCATCCCTAACTCCATACACAAAGAAGATAAAATATATTGGAGTACATTTTAGAATAAACAAGGGACCTACATGTTTCTCAAGGCCTTAATACATGGAAAGAAAAAAATGTGTGCAGAGAAGCAGGTTCTCTACTGTAAGGACGATCATTTTCCTTCAATTGGTGCCTAAGTTCCATGAAATTCCAACGAGAACCTTTTTTGGCAGAATTTAACACCTATATCTAAAATTTTCCACTTGGCCGTCTCTTTCACTGTCACGAGTGTTTAAGAGAAACAACTGGATGCTGCTTTAGGGACCTAACTAGCTGCTTGTGGGAACCTCATTCAGGTTGGAACTAGTATACTGCCCCAGGTCCCCTGATGCATGGAGGTAAACTAATACGTGTCCCTGTGTACCCTGGAAGGTGTGAGGAGAATGGGGTAGGAGAGTGAGCAAAAGGGAGACCCAGGAATAACTTCTAAGCTTCTATGAATGACTTGGCTGCCCTGTCGCCTTGGCTAAGTCATCTCCCTTTCTCCCCCATCATTTTGCACTCTGGATAGGACATCTCAAAATACGATTTCAATATTGTAAGAAGGCAGAGCAATGGTAACAAAGAGTCATTAGAAAAACAAGTGATACGAATCCAGGTTTGAACCCTCGCTCTGCCACGTATTAGCTGGAAGGTCCGGTAAGTGTTTTTCTCCAGCAGCCATTCAATAAATGGCAGCTATTGATGTTAATAATGATTTCTGATGTTTAATATGTTCAAACTATCAACTTCCTAGGACTATCCTTAAGACAATACTTAAAGAAATACTACACAATCTTTAAATATTCATTTTTAATAGTGAATATAAAGGCCAATTGGTAATCAAATAAGCCTGGATTACTGTAATGGTGAACACTTAAATGTTTTAAGATAGGAAATGCAAAGTTGTCTGTAAGATTAATATTTTACTGTAAAAACAATATTCATTAGCATGTGTTTCTTAGGAGCTGAAAAATAGTAAACTTGAGTTAATTTTTGAATGGACACACTGGATCAGGCCAGAAGTAATCTTAAAGTTGGCTCCCCCAAAGTACAAATATATACAGTATTAGTTTACTTTTCATTCTAGCAAGCTATATATACCTTCACATATGCCAAACACATATCTTTCAAGTCTTATATTATAAAAACCGCTCATTGGAGAAGGTTTACATTGCAGATAGAAACTTAAAAAAATCATTTCAAGTAGAGACATGCATTTGATCTTAAAAGTTGAGAAGAATGTAAAAAGATCACAGTATTTTAAAATTTTTCTTTAGTCTTAGCTAGGGAACCTATTTTTTAAAGGCCAAATTTCTAGTTACGACAATGAATACAAAGGCATTATCAAATCATGTAGTAAATTACTCACTTTGCAGAAGCAGGAGTGGAGCAAATCTGCAACGCCTCAGTCTAAGACATCCAGGCCACCTTGCTAGGTTGAGAATTGGTAGGAACAACTTGTTTTGGTTACCTCTTTTCCAAGTTATAAGTCTTCCTTCACAGAATGGTGCTCTTGAAAGACGTAGGCAGTTACAGAGTCTGGAAACTTTATCTGCAGACTCTAGCAACGCCGCCCCAACTGTCCTGAGCTCTCCCTTGTGTTGAACTGGGAACTTCCACTGAGAAATCCCCTAAATTGAAGACTTCCTTATTTGTAGTTCTCAACAGCCAATCATGGCAATATATTGAAATGAAGCAAAGACTACCAGAAAATGTTCTGTAAACCACCCATGACTATAGCCCTGACTTCCTTCTGAATCAAAGATAATTTTTCTTGAATAGTTAGGGCATTTTAACAAAAATCCAGAAGCTACAAACACTAAAACATTTTTGTACGGAGCACATTGTCATGTAAGAGAATTTTAAAGTTTGTCTGATAAATTTTTGTTTTCTTTTGTTTTTTAGCTTTTAAGAAGGCATTTTTGGATTTAAGCAGTGTATTTGTCAACAGCAGACAATGACTAGATTTGAGTCTAGTTGTCTTTGCTTCAAGGCCTACAGAAGTCACATGGATGAAGTCTAGTAATAATAAAGTTCATGCTGGATTCCAGAGTATCATTTCAGGGACTAATGAGAAAGGTAAAGCAAAAAAAAAAAAAAAAAAAAGGCTCCTAAGACGGCTTTCTCCTTGGGAGCTAAGCTGCCCTGTTCACACGGATGAGTGCATGTTCTAGTATGCTGGGGAAATGCTTCACAGATGCATGTATTCTTCTCGGGCACCTTGGAGCAAAACATAGAGTTTTACATGCAAATGGAAAGCAGCATATACACCACAGACATTTTTCTTTGTTATAAAATTTTAGAGCTGGAAATGTCCTGAGACACACATTCCATTTCCTTTTTGTTACAGATGAGGGAACAGGAGAGGGTAAATCCTCAAAGTCACAAAGAAAGAGGCATCTGAGTCTCTTGAATCTTGAATAAATGCACCTGAATCCAAGTGCATTTATTTTTACTGTACTATAGTCTCAGCGCAGAATGTTAAGAGCAGGAAAATGACTGTAATCACAACAACAACAGCAATAACAATAACAAAAGATGGAGAGTCTCTTTGTCTGCATTTTGCAGATGAGGAATTTGAGACTTTACTAGAAGTTCCACGATTAGAAGAATGACTAGAATTTAGGACTTCTGATTGTCACACTAGTTTCTTTTCTTCTCTCTTTTTTTAAAGGACTTTTATTTTTCTATTATTTTATTGTATTTATTTTTTTTCTGAGAGAGAGAGAGAGAGAGAGAAGGTGCGAGTGAGCGAGGGGCAGAGAGGGAGAGAGAGAATCCCATGAGGAGCAGGGAGACAGGGAGAGAGAGGGAGAGAAAGAAAGGAAAAGAGAGAGAATCCCATATAGGTTCTGCACTGTCAGTGTGAAGCCCCAAGTGGGGCTTGAACTCATGAACTGTGAGATCATGAACTAAACTAAAATCAGATTCTTAAGTGACTGAGTCACCCAGGCACTCCCCCCAAAAGGAAATACTTTTTAAAATATCTAAAATGAGTTCGCTTGTAATGAAAAACATTCCATTTACTCATCTAACATACAGTAAAATAAAGCACTTTGTGTTTTACAAATTATCTTACTGATATTAAACATTAAACTCTCTTGTATGCAATGGAAACTTAAAGCCTATCTAATACTGTAAATACTGCAAAATAAAATAGTGGAAGGAGAAGTTTCTTCTCAAGAATTTATATTTTCCCAGGAGCAGAATTTTAAAAACACAGCTTTAAAAAAAAAAGTGGTGCTGATGTCTTAACTGGGAAATGCCCCTTTGGTCTCTCTATTCTGTGCCCTTTCCCTTTTCTGTTTATTTTGGCATGTGAGCTTGGCTGACATCCACGCGCCAGCAGAGCTGGCTAGTCCTGAGTACTTGGCCTCAACCTGGCGGGGCGCTGGCTGCAAGCAGGTCTTGAGGCAAGACAGAGAAGCTGTAGTTAGAGACGCTTTTTGAGGAAATTCTGTCTGAGTGCATGGAATTTAAAATCTGTGCCAGCAACCAGTTCTGGCTGTAGGCAGAACACGTGAGGCACATGGTAGTTCTTAACTCTGTTGTCTTTAGCGGTTCCTTTTCCTATTCCCTCCCCCTCCTTTTTTCCTTTCAGAGTCATAAACCCTGTGACCAGGCTGATAGAAATGTGGAGATTACTGCAGGGGAGGAAGGAGCAAAATTACACCAAGCCAGGATGGCAAAGGTTAGGGTACAATGGCCAGGGCAGGAGGAGATGGGAGGGTGCTCCAAGCCCAAATTAGAGTATCAGAGGCAAAAGTCAGGTTCCCACTTAAGGAGGGGTGAATGGCCAAGGAGTTTCTAATCAAATAATGAAGATATCACTACCTTGGGGTGGCGGGGTTCTCAGGGCAGATCTGAGTGAGAGGCCTCCCTAAGAAGAATTCTAGGAAAACGAGAGACCTCTCTGTGGAAAGTGGAGGGCAAGAAGGTCAGCGCTCTTCATTGTTGACTGGGAATCAGGGATGGTTCTCTCCTCCAAGAGGGGATGCAGATACCTGCAACTCTGGCCAAGAAGCTAGTTAAGCAGCTGGGCCACATGAGGTACGTATCTGACTGAGTAACTTGGTTCAGATGATCACATGGGAAACTTCAGGGTGGGTCCTTGTTCCAGGCATGGTATTTACAGAAGCAGTAGAATTTTCTAGCCTCCATTTCCAGGTGGGCTGACGTCCATTATAGGGCACATTATTTAATACAGATCTTCTCATTCACTGATACTATGGAATTTTAGGGGAGGTGAAAAGAAGTTCAGATGTTTTCCCTACCAGTTTTCATTTCTTCTTATGCCTAATTTTGAAAGTTTCCGGACTAACAAGAAGTCAATGAACAGAGAATGTATCACCTCCAATCCCTGCTCGATATGTGCTAGTGTGGCTTTAAATTTTTTTTAATGTTTTATTTATTTCTAGGAGAGAGAGAGACAGCGTGAGTAGGGGAGGGTCAGAGAGAGAGGGAGACACAGAATCTGAAGCAGGCTCCAGGCTCTGAGCTGGCAGTCAGCACAGAGCCCGACGCGGGGCTCGAACCCATGAACCGCGAGATCATGACCTGAGCGAAAGTCGGACGCTTAACCGACTAAGCCACCCAGGCGCCCCATGCTAGTGTGGCTTTAGGGTGGGCATATGTAAGAATGGCGTAATCAGAGACAAGAAGATGGGAAAGGAAAAGGAGGGTGATGCAGAGAAGTGATTCCACTTGCTGAGAAGTGGAAGAGTGAATTAGACTTGATGCCTTTTCTAAAATGCCAGTTTAGGAAAAGACTTGGAGCAGATTCAGTGTCATTACTTAAGGAAGATGACAGTGCACCTTTTAATTGTGAAGATTTACTCATCCTTCATTTTTTTCCTTTCTAATCTGTTATGTACAATGTAGTAAGTTACACACAAAAGCAAACCCCAAGGTACTTTCTGCAGGGTACAAGTTGAGCTATCTAATTCTCTATTAAAAATCTTGTAAGTTGACAAAATTTCATCAGGGAATAAAGTCTCCTCACTATAGAAAGGTCTGCTTCAGATATTATGCATTCTACTTCTCTTTAAGTGGTCAGGGTAGTAATACATTTAGTTTATTGCCAAATGGCCCTTTTATTTTGATCTATATACTGGGATTTCTCCGGTTCAAGGTTAATGAGAATCACCGACCAAAAGAATGAATCTCACAGGCATTTTCTTTCCAAACTGAGAAACCCAGAAAAATGGTTTAAATATTGGAATAAAGAAAATAAAAATTACTTGTCTCCTTCACAGAGATCCAGAATTTATATATGGTAGAAAACAAATTTGCATTACCAGAAACATATTTCTTTTGGATTTATGAATTCATGAAACTGAAATTTCTGTGAGATGCTTATGGTCATTAAGGTCATCAACAATTTTCTATGCAAACACACACAGTACAGTAATTTAGTCTGGATACAGTTTCTAATATTAGCAGGGTTAATAGTTCATAGTTATAATTTTCTACAAATGAGATTAAAAAACCCCATGCTAACCCATCTATAAACTCTAAGACACAATGACAATGAGATTGAAATTAGAGAGAAGAGAAAAGAGCGAGAGACAAAAAGGATAATCTGTAAACTCTTTTTTTTTTTTATAGCTTTAATAAAATAAGTCAGACTTTCAAAGATATCTGCCCTTTGGAAACTGTTTGGCCTGATTCCAGGAGGACACTGGAAGGCTTAACTAGTTGAAGCTCACAGAAAGATTTCAGGGTTCCTTGTGTGTTATTTATTCTTTGGTTTAAAAATTACCTTTTAATTTGTTCATATTTGGAGGGATGCCAGAGCCATGATGAAAGACTCAATAAACATGGTTCTAGGTAAAATCACAAGCTATTGTTTGAGGAGGAAAGATTGAAGTAGTGCTGGAAGTGTAGGAGTAATTGTGTGTGTGTTTGCACATGTGCGTGAGTGTGTGTGTCCATGCTATTCTTCAGATAACCTGATTGAATCAGTTCACTTCAAAGAGGAAGAAACTGAGACTCCAAGAGGTTGGTTTTGTCAATATCAAGCAGCTGACTGATGGTGTTGACAGATTTCCACTGGCATTAGAAAATCTAGCTCTAAAGTACTTGATCATCTCTGACTTTATAATTTGAGGATGCTATAAAGGTTTGAAAGCTGAGTGGGGTGTGATTAGAGAACTTTTTCTAATTACCGTATTGGTGTTTTGTCTCTTGTCACTGGGTTTCAAGTTTTAAAATATTGTTTGAATGGGGAAAAACAGTCTTAGGAGCACTGCTTTTCCATGCCATTCATTTATTCATTAGTCCTTCATTCACCAATTGCTCTATGCTGATCACCTCTGGGGAGAGGGTACCATAGAACCATGCTCTTGTTTAGCACATCAGAAGAATTAAAAATCACCTCTTTGTTAAGAGACAATGTAGCAGAAGAGTGAAGTGCCTAGATGCCTGAGCCATATTGCCTTTATTCCAAATCCTGATTCCATTTTTGAATAGCTTCCTGTCTAAATCTTACGGTACTTTTGAGGATCAAAAGTGGTGAGTACATGTAAAGCATTTAAAACACTGAGCTCATGGCAATACTATATAAGAAGTTTTTGTTATGTTCTTTATTTCTTGTCATATTTTTATTTACTCTTTCTGTAAAATCATAATGTGAATATGTACAAGGATTGCAGGAAAAACTGACAGAGGGAAATTAAATCATTAAAGCAAGATATTTTGGTTCATCTGTGCAGCATCCATATTGCCTTTTCCTATTCCCCCTTTGGGAAGCTAATTCCATTCCTGATACACGGGTAAGCTAAGATCTTGATGAATCCCAGTACTCTTGTTTGGTATAAAGAGCTCACTTTCTTACTGAGAGTAAACAAGGATGCACAGAACTTATTATGTCTGACAACCAGTCTAACAGTACAAAAAGCTTCAGCTTTAAGATAAGCCACCAGCCCTGGGTGGCCAGAAAGAGTGGTAGACAAAAATGAGTCTTTAATGGTATCTCTGAGTCCCTGAATCAATTAACTGGGAAGCACTAACTGACTTTGCTATTATGTAATCCCCAAAGTCTTTTTTTTTTTTTTTTTTACTGTTTAAGCTAGTTTGAGTTGGATTTTATGTTACTAGCAGTTGAAATCTTCTTGCCATAATACTCATGTACTCATGTAGTAAAAGAGAAGTCATCAATAACAGCAATAATCACAAAAAAATAGCCTTTTGGATAATTTGCTACTTGGCAAGCACTGTCCTAGGTAGTGGTCTTTACAACAACTCCCTGAGACAGGTATTATTCTTTCTCTATCTCTGAAAGTTTGAAACTCTGAATACCAAGTGCAAAATATCATGTCTGTACTTTTTATATTTCCAACATGGCCTGTTTATGGCCTATTTTGCGCTAATATTTTGGAGAAATGGATGTATAAAGCCTAATTAAATCACAAAACTACCAGAAGAAAATATAGGTGATAAGTTCCTTGATATAGGTCTTGATGATTTTTTAGATTTGACACCAAAAGCAAAGACAACAAAAGCAAAAACAAACAGGTGGAACTACATTAAACTAAAAAGCTTAGGCACAGCAAAGGAAACCAAATTAATAAAATGAAACGACAACATGCTGAATGCAAAAAAATATTTGTACATTATATATCTGGGAAGGGGTTAATATCTAAAATATATAAAGAACTCATAGAATTCCATGACAAATCAAAACAAAAAACAACAACAACAAAAAAAAACTGATAAAGTGAGCAGAGTCTCTGAATAGTCATTTTTCCAAAGAAAACATACAGATGGCCAACAGACACATAAAAAGATGCTCAACATTACTAATTATCAGGGAAATACAAATCAAAGTCACTTCATACCTGTTAGAATGTCTATTATCAAAAGACAAGAAATAACCAGTGTTGCTGAAGATGTGGAGAAAAGTGAACCCTTGTGCATAGTTAGTGGGGATTTAAATTGGTGGAAAAATTTCCCCAAAAAGTAAAAAATTAAACTACCATGTGATCAGCAATTCAATTTTTGGGTGTTTATAGATAAGAAAGAAAGCACTAACTGGAAAAGATATCTGCCCCTCCATATTCATTGCAGCATTATTTACAATAGCCAAGATATAGACATGATCTAAGTAGTCATCAATAGGTAAATGGGTAAAGAAGATGTGGTGTATATATACAATGGAATATTGTTGAGCCATCACAGAGAATGAAATCTTGCCATTTGCAACAACATGGGTGGATTTTAAGGGCATTATGCGAAGTAAAATAAGTCAAAGCAAATACTGTATAACCTTACTTATAGGTAGAACCTAAAATAAAAACCAAAGAAACAAAAATTGAGCATATTGATATAGAGAACAGATTTGGTAGTTGCCAGAGGTATGTGTGTGTATGTCAAAGGTGGGTGAAGTGGGTGAATGGGGTCAAAAAGTACAAACTTCTAGTTAAAAAATAAATCAGTCATGGAGGTGTAATGTACAACATGGTGACTATGATTAATACCGTATTGGATATTTGAAAGTTGCTGAGAGAGTAGGTCCTAAAAATTCTCATCATAGGAAAAATTGTAACTATATATGGTGATGGATATTAACTAAACTTATTGTGGTGGTTCTTTTGCAATATATACAAATCTTGAATCATTATGTTGTACACGTGAATCTAATATAATGTTATATGTCAATTACACCTCAATTTAGAAAGCCCGATTGGTCAGGGTCCCTCTTCCCTATTCCCCTAGATAAATTTTTAAACATGTTGATTTATTTATTTATTTTGAGAAAGAGTGCATGTGAGCAGGGGTAGGGCAGGTAGTGAGGGAGAGAGAGAGAGAATCCCAAACAGGCTTTACACTGGCAATGGAGAACCTGACGCAGGATTTGAAACCTCTGAACCATGAAATCATGACCTGAGCTGAAACCAAGAGTCAGGTGCTCAATAGACTGAGCCACCCAGGTGCCCCTAAAACAAATTCTTTGAAGATTTATTTTTTAGGGATGAAGGTCTTTTATCCTCCCTCTTATATCAATCAGGGTCCAATCAGGAAATAGAACATATATAGTAGCTTGAATAGGGAAAGTTTAATATAAAGAATTATTAACTATAGTACCTGATGATTTATAAAGAACACTTTTACTGAGCATATTATCTATATTACTTGAAGGTAGGTAACACATTGCTAACTATAAAATGTCTCTTCAAGTCTGGTCCCCACCGAAATCTTGGGGCTCCCCAAACTGTAGTTGACTGATGTCTGAAATAGGTTTGACCTTTATTTTCAACATAAGATTTTGAATCCAATTAAATCTATGTCATTAAGGAGAACCATTCTACTGTGTGGGCCATTGAACTTCAAGGTGGCTAAGACTCTAATGCTAACCATTGATAAGGGCAATGAGAAATATTTGAGAAACTAGGATGGAGATGGTCACTGACAGGAACATGGCGAAGAACGAAGAGGCTGCGGGTACAAAAGACAGTTTTACCCATGGAAATGAGGCAAGGGATGTGATTTTTAAGAATAAGGAAAATTTGGCAGAAATACAGTTACTGGGAACTTTGTATACGGTAGGATGGCTCACGTTCTCTTAAGTGAAAGAATAAATGACTGAATGATACCAGAAGATGGAAAGTCCTTGGCTGCATGCAGAGAATGAAGGGAAGAGTAACTCTCCGGTGTCTCAAATGTCAACCAACTCTAACATGCCAATACTTCCTGATTCTATTCCCTGGCAGGACTGACATTCTTAAACAGAGCTTGTTTCTGAGGGGATAGGACACAGGATAATTGAGAAGAAAAGCAGGTAGAGTGAGAGTGAAGGCGGGAGAAGGAAGAATGTGTAGGATGGCTGCACAGAGAGGGTTCCTTGCATTCTTAGAGTATGCAAGGGAAGGTGGGGTTTCTGAGAAGAAAAAAATGAAGCTATCCAGAAACAAATGCAATGTATTCAGTGCTTGATGGCACATTCATTTTGGACATTCTATTCAGTTGGATCAGATGTCCTTTTTGCCCCAAGCTGAAACTTCCCCTACCATTAGTCAGAAGACTTTCCTTTCTCTTCTGAACCTTTCTAGCACTGGGACCCTGAGGCATATAGTTTAGCTTATCTTGTACATTCCTTCATTGTTCTATAACTGTTCCATGTATTTTGAGAACAGAGGCCATGACTTGTGTGTATTTTGTACCCTCACAAACAGTTAGAAGTGCTATGCCTTTGCTAGGCACTTGATAGTTCATGATATATGTGGGGCATAAAGAAATATAAGATTGCGTTTGAAACCTGACATTCTCTATTACTGCTGAATGGGCGGTCACACAGAATGAGTTTATATTACTTAAGGAAGAATTTCCTCTTTGGCATTATATATTAAGAAAAACTTTTTATGGTAGCAAGACTCTTATTGAAAGAAATAAGAGGTTAATAGATTTCATTCACTCCTCTTTTGAGTTGATTTCTACCCAGAAACTTGAGGAAACTACCCAACTGAATACCTTGGCCCAACCCACTTATAAGAATTATAGTACGAGACATTAAACAAAGAAATTTATGACAATACTTAGTATAAGCTGAAGTCATTGCTGGCAGAACTCTAGGCTTTCTTCCAAGATCATCAATGTAATTTAAGGTAGATGATGAGTGAGCCAAAAATAATTTAATAAAGAAGATAAATAAGCTTATATTTGTTAAGTAACTTCATTGTGCCAGGTACATTAGTGACAACATACAAATACATTACCTTACTGAGTCATCTCAACACCATGAAGTAAATTTGATTCTCATTCTACAGAAGAAAGGACAGAGGTAGAAGAGTCATGTAGCTGCTAATGTGGAAGCAGGATTAGTATCAAGTCTGTCCCAACTCTGGAACCTATGCTGTTACTATCACATGACACAGTTTCTCTTTAGAAGAAAATCTATAATAATAATCAGAATCAGTAGAAAATTCATCTACTTTAAGCCCATTACATGGATATCCTCTAAAAGCAGGTAACATGGGTTCCTGGGCAGCTCAGTTGGTTAAGCATCAGACCTCTTGATTTTGGCTGAGGTCATGGTCTCATGGGTTGTGAGTTCAAGCCTCGCATTGGCTCTGCGCTAACAGTGCGGAGCCTGCTTGGGATTCTCTTTCTCTCCCTCTCTTTCTGCCCCTTCCTTACTTTTTCTCAAAATAAATAAATAGGCATTAAAAACATAAAAGCAGGTAACATTTCCATAGCAATTGGGTTTGTGGCTTTGAACGAGATTGGCTGGAGTAGAGTGGGGGCTTGTCAAGGAAACTGCCTAGATGAGAATCACAGTCTTAGCCCAGTTGGTATCCCACTGGGTTTGGGGGTGGGGGCAGTTAGCTGGTAAAGGCTTTCTCCAGCAGGGCGCTCCTTGTCAGAGGGAGGGGGTATGGTTTGGAAGTAAGTAGTGCCACAGCTGGTCTAGCTCTGGAGCTTTGTAAATTTTTGAAGATAAAAGTAACTTAAATATTTATTTCTTGGAACTTCCCATTATATTTTCATATTTGTCAACTAGAGGAGGCACCTTGTGTATACAATACTCTTTCTGAGGCTTTAGTGGAAATGGTTTGTTAATAGCTGAAAGCTCTAATTGAATAGAGCAAATCATGTTGTACTCCTATGTGAGATACAGAGAGGAATAAAATAATCTAGTCTAGTGGAGAGGAGACAGATTAGAGGCAAGATCAGTTGGGAATAATTTCCTGACTGTAAAATTGGCAGAATATGGGGACTGACTAAACGTGGGAAACCAGGGAAAGGGAGTTGTTGATAAGGCTACCGGATTTCCAGCAGGGTGACAGGTAAGTTGGTAATGCCCATGACTGTGAGTGTAGCTGCTATGCCAGGCACCATACTAGCTGACACATACAAATATGTCATTTCGCAGAATCTTCCCAATCATACTAGAACCCAGATGAAAGGATGTAGAGAGAACAGGAAGACAGTGGCAGAGAAGAGGTGTTCAGTTTATTGACATGGCTATTCAACAGCAAGTAGAGCATTCGTGTGGAGATATCTAGTAAGTAGCTGGGCATAAGGTCTATCAGGATTTCCATTTACCCAATGAGTTTTAAGGCAGTAAGTCCTACCAAGAGGCTAAGGGGGAGACTTTAACGAAAGCTCTGTATTTTTCAGTGCCATTCTCTTGCAACTTTTCTACAAATGGCATGAAACTGAGCTCTCAATATTCTTTCTTCTTCTCTAGCTACAGAAACACAATTAAAGCCTCAAAGGTAGCAATCCTGTCTAAACATACACTTACGTCAATGAGAAAAGTTCACTTATTTTATGCGGGTGGCAAGTGCTCATTTTTCGGACACATGATAAGCAGTGTGAGACTGCAATATTTCAGATATTATGGAATGTGAAGATTTGAAGAGAGAGGATTTTGTTTCCTTTTTCTAGTAAGATGGTAAAATTTCTGAAAAGATATGGAACTGAATTTTAACTTGATTTTTAGGTTAAATTTAAAATTTGATGAGGGTGTAGTTCGGAAGTTTTGTGTGGTTACAAGACATACAGCATTTAAGTTAGTAAGCAGACAAACTTGTTTTCTCCATCAGCTGGTATTCTAGATATATTAAATTTGCTAGGACTGCCAAAACAAAATCCCAGAGGCTAGTTGGCTTAAATAACAAAGTTATTTTCTCATAGTTCTGGAGAAAACCTGGAAGATGGAGATCTAGATGCTGGCAGAGATGGTTTCCTCTGAGGGCCATGAAGGAGGAACCTGTTCTAGATTTCTCTTGCCGACTTGCAGATGGCTGCCTTCTTGCTTCCTCTTCCCACAGTGATGTCTCTATGCAGACATGCCCCTGACTGCAGACATCTTTTTATAAGGATACCAGTCAGGTTGGCTTAGGGTTTTCCCAAAGAGCCTCATTTTTAACTTAGCCACCTCTTTAAAGGCCTTCTCTCCAAATACAGTTACATTCTGAGGTACTGCGGATTAGGGTTTCAATATATGAATTTGATGGGACATAATGTAGCTCCTAACATTATATGAACTGAACTTAATTTCTTTTCCCACCACTGATTTTTATCTGGAATTATTTGAAATTTTCCCTGACCCTTGATGAAATCTGGGTAAATTCCAAAATATCTCCCATCCCTTTGCTGTTTTTAATGTACAGTCTTTCAGGTTTTAAAAGGTCTTTTTCTAAGGGTGTCTGCGTGGGTCAGTTGGTTGAACATCTGACTCTTGATTTCGGCTAGGTCATGATCCCAAGGTTTTGGGATCACATACTGCATCCATACTCAAGTGTGGAGCCTGCTTGAGATTCTTTCTCCCTTTGGCCTTCTCCCCAACTTGTGCTTTCTCTGTAAAATAAGAATAAAAATAAAAATAGTCTTATTCTACATAAACAAAACAAAGCAAAAACACCCTTTTCTTCCAGCTTTGGTTCAGGACATGCAGTAAGGAAAGGGGCAAAGGAGGGCATGTAGACCTCTTCACACTTTTCCTGTCTGGCTCTTTCATTTCCCAGTCTCCTATCTATGTTACCTCTGCATCTTCCAGACATGGGTGCAGGGTTGTGAGGAGGGAGGACAGGTATGGGACAGAAGATGTACTACTGGTTGGCTGGAGTGATCATTTGACTGTGGGTGCCTCTTGTAAGACAGATGTCTCTTGTAAGACAGTTGTCTCGAGACATTTGTCATGTCCCTTGTGTGAACAACACAATCTCTATCTGGCTTCTTACTATGGCTCCTCAGTCCCTGCTTCAACAATACATCCTACAGAGACTCAGTTTTGGGACCTTGACTTAGACCTCATTACCTCCCACAATGTCCACTTGGACCATCAGAAAACCCATGTCATTGCTCTGCTCAACTCTGCCACTTCCACAATGACCCTCTCTCCTTGCTCTGTTTTCGAGGCCAGGTCCGGGTTGGCCTCTTGCTTCTGAGCTTTTCCAGGTAAGAGTCTCTGTGCCCCATTAACTTTGGTGGACACAAGCCAGGCCCCCTGAAAGATTCTCTGGAAGCTCTCCTCCTTATCTGGCTTGAAGGGTTGTGTGTTTGGGCATACTCTTCTGAATTCTATCATGAGATAGGTAGAGAGAATGTACTACACCCTGCCTACCTTTTATGAACAACTCTCCCAGTATTCATCACTTTCCCTCCTTTTATTTTTAGGGTTGAGTTTCTAGATAGCTTTTTTGGGTGACCCTGAAGCAAATTTATAGGTAATGTGGCTCTTAATATTGTTCTCTGCTTTGGGGCTTTAGAGGAGAATCAGAGGCAACAGGAACAAGACACTTATACTGCTATATACATCAGTAATTTTACTATGGAGATCATCTAAGCTTGGTGTTTAGGGTAAGGTATATCTAAAAACAGAACAAGATGGTTTAATTTACAGACTTATTTTCTCTGAGTATTTGCTTCAGTCAATATAGTTGGACCAGTTTGGGGTGTGGGTTAGTCTCATATCCTTTCATCGTTCTTTCAGGATGGTTCCCTCCATACACACAAATGGATAGACTGAGCACATTGGAGTTATTTTGCAGGCTACAATCCACAAGGAGACCATTTCCAAATGCTCTATTTAAGGTCTCTTAGGCTTCTTTATAGAAAGCTGGAATGAAGAGGCTTCACTTACCATCTGTCTATCTCTGATCTTTTGGGTTCCTGATTCTCAATTAATGGCCTAATTCCAACCTACTGTATTCTGAATTTTGGCATGACCACCAGACTCAAACAGCTTGCATTCCTGTGCTATTTCTACTTTACTCTTGATTACAACCTGGGCCTGATTCCTGCTTCTCCTTTGCTTGGGTTCTGGTGTCTGGGGCCTTGAATTTGCTTCACTATGATTCATCCTGTTGTCATGAGTCAGTAGGAAGGATCCTGTCAGTGCTTTCAAAATTTGCTAACTAATGAAGATTTCAAAGGTTAATATATCTAATTCCAAAAGTCTTTTCTTTGATTTCATCTTTACTATTATTGAAATCATTTTTAAAACATGGGATAAAACATAGTTTTGCCTTCTCTTCAAAGCCAACACAAGTTTTTAAAGTGATGGGAGAATGAAATCCTGACAGAGATTCAAAATGTTGTTCCCCTACTAGGTACTTATACAGTGTGGGCTGCTCATAGTGGGCTCATAAATGCAGCTCACAAAGTGTGAAACAGTCCTCAGCAACTTGATGGAAATCAGAGATTCTGCTCCTGGAATAACTGAAAAAAGGAAGAAGCTCTTTTTGTCCATAACCTGGCATTTCCTCAAGAGAGAGATTGTCATGGATTGCCTTGGACAAGCAGGTTGGAGAAGGAAGTTGAGTTGGGAAAAAACATACAGAAACTGGCCTTCCAGGACCAGCTGGGTGTTTACCACAAAAAGCATGATATGCACAAGAGTGGTTTGGGCAGGTATTGATTTTCAAGCCTGGTTCAAAAAGAGCCTATTCATTCCTTGAGCAAAGACCCTAGTCCATGTCATTGATGAGAAAAATATTACCTGATGTCAAAAGTTCCAGTGATTTAAGCCTGTAGTAACCAAAGGACAATTGTCTATAATAAAGTTTTGACCAGGCCATATGAAATGAGAAGGATAATGTAGTGGTTCTTCTTTAAACCTAAATTTATTCATTTTAAGGAACTGCTTTTTATTCTGAGATTTTTTTCCCCTCCTCCTTTATTTTTTGGTATCAGTATGTGCTTTTAAAAAACTAAAACAACAGTGTTAGTGGGTAGCAGTTCTTTGTTTTTATAGCTTTGCTTAGCAAATTAAAGATTAACAACTTTATATTGGTCCCCAACATGTTTTTGAAAATATTACTAGTCTATAAAATCAAAACATTCTGGTAGTTTTGAGTTAAGCCGCAACACTATCCAGTAATATATGCTTGACAAAGAAATAGGAAACCTAATCAGGAAGAGACCATGATATTTGGATGAGGGCAAACAGAGTGTGGAACAAAAATGGCATCAAATTCCAGACCCGATTCCCTAAGTCAGCAGCAAGAGCTGAACCTGTCATAAACATCACCTACGGGTTTTCTATCAATGCTATTTTGAATACCATTTGCAAATGTTGCTTTCTTATTATTAACAGTAAATCAGGAAGCCAACAATCAATGATTTTATGAGAAGTATTAGTAAAGCACATATTATGATTATATATTACAGATAAAATGAATAGTTAATGTTATCATAAGTGTGTGAACACTTAAAAGCACCAATTATCACTGGTTGGTTAGTGTCGCAAAGAAAGAGATGCTATTGAATTGTCTGGCCAGGCTGAACAAAATCAGCTCCCTTTAGGAAATGTCCCTACTTGGAGCCTATTGATTTCTCCTCTGAACTCCCATTATATCCTTATTAGGGATGCCAGTTTTGGGTATTGGGGAGGTCACTGCTCTGGGAATGATTCTAAGGCTAAATATGGGCTCAAAGAAAAAGAATGTTATGAATGGTCATTGATATCTGCCAAGGGATCCTGAAGAGAAGTAGTGGACATATTTGTGGTGGGGGTGTATTTGCCATTTCAGGTCAATGCTCTCATTTGATGTTTAGCATATTCTGCTCTAGATTTTACTTACCGGTGTATTTATGCAGAAAACTGTTTCTCATCATGATGCTTCCTCTGAATCGAACAGAAAAGTAGGTTTTCATAAAATGTATTGTGCTTTTCCATAGGAGCGATGCTTTAATTAGCAAACAAAGAATGTCTCGCAAAAGAAAAATGGTCTTGAAACAATAGAATTGTGCTCTGCCCTAGAATTCGGAGATGAGAAAACCGTTGATGTCTGCTACCTAAGTGTGGTTGGCTGATCAGCAGCAGCAGCAGCACCATTAGACTAGTTAAACTGCAGAATTTCAGGGCCCTGCATTTCCATTTCTCAACCAGAACCTGCATTTTGACAACATTCTCCCAGGCGATTCTCGTTCTGTTGGGGAAACCAGGGCCCTAGGACTAGCAGACAGAATAAAGTCTATTATGACCACAAGATGGGGGTATTCTTAGCACAAGGTGAGAAGAGCCTAGTGCGGCTGGGCCACGGGGCAAGCCAAGTTGTCGGGAGGGTTGAAAGGAACAGCTGCATCTTAGGAAATGCTGCCAGGCTGTGCCTGGAAAGCCATTGCAAACTCACAGGGCTCCTTCCTGGGAGGAGAGGATGTGGCTCTTGTATGTTCCCATTCAGTTTTTGGCTAGAGTTGGGACTCAAGGATTAATCAGTGGGAAACAGGGCTCTGAGGTCTCATTAACAAAAGGGGAGAAAGTAGTCCAGCCCCTCCATTCCACTTCCCTCAGGCTGCTCATTAAAATCATCTGGGGAGCCTCAGAAACCCTCCAGTGCCTGGGTACAGTCCTGAGAGATTCTGATTTAATTGGTTGGAGGTCTGTCCAGCATTGCAAAATTTACAGTGCAAAATATTACAGCATTGCAAAGTCTGTAGTATTTTATTTCTTTAAGGATTTTTAAAATAAAGACCTTCAGGGGAAAAATAATAAGTATTTGCCTTTTTAAAGGCAGCTCTACCACATCATAAATGCTATATAAATTAATATGAAAACTAGAGTAAACATTTAATTAGAAATATCTTTTTCAGGGGCGCCTGCGTGGCTCAGTCGGCTAAGGTCTGACTCATGGTTTCAGCTTGGGTCACGACCTCACAGTTTCTGAGTTCAGCTCCCATATCAGACTCACTGGAGCCTGCTTAGAATTCTCTCTCTCACCCTCTCTCTCTACCCCTGCACTCTCTTTCAAAATACATTTTAAAAAACCGTGAAATATAAATAAAAATATAGAAAAAAAGAATTGAGAGGCCTGGATGTGCTCTATGCCCTTGTGCTAGTGATTAACCTGATAATGCGTGGATGAAGGTGGAGAATGGGTGTTAATTAGACTGCCTTAAAGTGGAGCATCTCCACAAAAGGCTAATCCTGGAAATGTGGACATTCTTTTTATTAACACCTAGTTTGCAAATTCCTAGAAGGAAAGAAAAGGAGCAAAAGACTAACTTTTATTGGGTAACCAGTCTGTGCTGGGCAAAACTTTCTTATTTTGTTTTTATAACCACCTTGTGAATTAGATATTTTTCTGAGGATAAAGGAGGCTCATAGAGACTAAGTAACTTGAACACAGATAATTAATGGCAGATCAGGATTTGAAATCAGGTATGTCTTTCTCCAGGGCTGATGGTCTTTCTAAGTAAGGCACACATGCTATGTTCCCCATGGGGCCGAAGGACCTGTGAGATCGTTTTCCTTTATCTCTGTAATGATGTTTCTTAAACATGATGTATGGCTGACAATTGTTTCCTTAGGAATCAATAACTGGGGCGCCTGGCTGGTTCAGTCAGTTAAGTGTCCAACTTCGTCTCAGGTCATGATCTCATGGCTTATGAGTTTGAGCCCTGCATTGGGCTCTGTGCTGACAGCTGAGAGCCTGGAGCCTGCTTTGGATTCTGTGTGTGTCTCTCTCTCTGCTCCTCCCCTGCTCGTACTCTGTCTGTCTCTCTCAAAAATAAATAAATGTAAAAGAATTTTTTTTAAAAAAGAACCAACACCTGAATTGCATGTGAAACACAGGTAGATGTATATAGATGTGATCAGACTCCTCTCACTTCACATCACCTCCTGTCATTCTCTTTCTGGTAAACTTTTGACTATTCCCATCCTATGATATGTTCCTTCTCTCCCTGTGGAGCTGAAGAGTCAAATGCCAGCTTAACTCCCAGACTCTCTATAAATCCTGTAACTGCTGATTTTGACCTGGCAGTCTTTGTAAGTTTAGGTGAAGGGTTGTATCGTCCTAAGTCTGAAGACATTCAAGAGAGTTCAATGAGGTACATGGTGTTTGAGCCTTGATTTGAGTTAGATCCAGGCAGAACTGGAATAGAATTATAGCCTCAAACACTCTAATTCAAACATTAGTTCAGATTTAACACTCAACATACATGTTAGGAGTTTCTGAGACTCTGTATATCTCTAAAAACTGGTGGGACTGATTCTTCTTAAAGGTTAATTATGGGGCTGTTTCTTCACTATAATTTAAAATTTCAGGGCTACTTGTTTGAATCACTAAGGCTGAGCTCATGAGAACATTCTTTTGATGAACTTCACAAAATGGACACTGAAGGGGTGCCTGAATGGCTTTGTTGGTTAAGCACCCGACTTAGGCTCAGGTCATAATCTCATAGTTTGTGAGTTCAAGCCCCACATCAGGCTGTCTGCTGTCATCACAGAACCTGCTTCAGATCCTCTCTGCCCCTCCCCTGCTAGCCCATGCATGCTCTCTCTCAAAAATAAATAAACATTAAAAAAAAAAAACCAAAACAGACACTAAATATCGAATAACTAAAATGAAAGTTGTGGTTTTTATTGAATTTGTACTAGAGGAAGTTTTAAAAATGAGCAGTTCTATAAAAAATACCAGTGATTAAAGAATCAATAATGGGGCACCTGGGTGGCTCAATCAGTTAAGCGTCTGACTTTGATTCAGGTCATGATCTCATGGTCTGTGGGTTCAAGCCCTGCATCGGGCTCTATGCTGACAGCTCAGAGCCTGGAGCCTGTTTCAGATTCTGTATCTCCCTCTCTCTCTGCCCCTCCCCAGCTTGTGCTCTGTCTTTCTCTGTCTCAAAAGTAAAAAAATTTAAAAAAGAATCAATAATACTTGGAAGATGGGTTTGGCTACAGAAGCAGTCTTGTGGTAGTTTGTGACAGCTATATGGGCACATGATTGTCACAAGTTATGGTTTCAATACTAGGTCTGGTGTGAACATTCATTAATCTGGATAAGGGTTAGCCAAGTGGAAAATTCAGTTTTGTAACTAGTCTGGGGCTTACTCAGGGCATTACTTTGAGATATCTCCACCTTCCATTGGATGTTTCACTAATTTCCTCTTTATTTAGAGTTTAGTTGAGAGATACAATCCTGATGATAATAATATGTATGCTTCTTTAGGTAGATGACTGTCTTAGGTAGTGTGTTAGGTACATTAATATATATTGTAGTTTATGAAGTTGAAAGTTCATATATATACTTATTGTAAGTATTATAGCACTTACAGTGCTAGCTTCCATCTTATACTCTGTACCCAGAAGGAGCTATGCCTTTAGGGACTAGCTTAGCTTAGGTATGTATTTTAGGGACACCAGCATCATTATTACTGAGTTTCTCTGGAACCGTGCTCGGGTAGGATATATACTATTTCTCTTAAGTCAAAGGAATCCACATTTTACTCTGTTCAAGAGTCTGTGTGCCTTGAAGAAGTTGAGCACTAGGAGTCGTCTTGGCAGGGTCTCATCCATCTTTTTCGTTTTCCAATACAGTTAGAAGAGCGGGGGGGGTTGGGGGAATATTCTCAGAAAGGGAACAATTCTGTATTCACAGGTTGTCGGTTATACTAAAGCTCTTCCTGGGCAGGCATTTTTGATGGAGTGAAAATCATGCAATCAAGGAGCTTTAAAAATAGACAAACATATAGCAGATTTCTTCTCTCAACAGAGAATGTACACTCCCCTCCAGGTGTTACCTCAACAAAAGAACAGATCTGATGTGCAGAGTTCTGGCTGGATGTTGGCTGCTATTCAACCTCTTGCCTGAGCTCTTGTGTACTGCAGCTCCTGAACAAACTTTCATGGTATCCTGGTAGAGGATTTATTTTTATTTGTATTGTTTTATTGCTTATATAATAAGGAAATGGTTTAAACGGAGTATTTCATCCTGAGATTCTCAATATCATATGCTTTCAATTTAAAAGTAGAGTGA
Source organism: Hyaena hyaena (assembly GCF_003009895.1). NCBI lineage: Eukaryota > Metazoa > Chordata > Mammalia > Carnivora > Hyaenidae > Hyaena > Hyaena hyaena. Next base: position 118,886 of record NW_024081084.1, on the reverse strand, counting down.
AAAAATTCTCCCTTCCTAAGTTGAAATTCTAAGAACAACTACAAAATATTTGCAAGTATGTCTAATTTTGACGGGTCTACAATTGCTTCTGCACTACAGAGCAAAATTATTGTGAATTCTAAGTTTGGACAGATGACCTGAGGATTTCTAGAGAGTAGAAACGCAAGTATTTTCTGGAGGGTGTGTCTTTATGCCATTCCTTGAGTAACAGTGAACAGATGCAGGTACTTGAGGCAATTAGGGGAGGGGGGAGAAGAGGAAGAGAATTTTGATTTTTAGTTTGAGAAGGAGTCTTGATGGTATATGGTTCGCTATTAGTGAAAAGATGATGGGCAATAAAAAGATTTTAATATGTTAGAGTGAAATCTGGCTTCATCAGAAATCAAGGTAAGCAGAATTAGTCACTGTCACCTAGTCTCTTGTTTCATAGTGCTTGCAAAATAGTGTTGTTAATCTATTTGGTAGAGTTGTCAGAAGATTTAAATTGCAATTTGGATTCTCAAGTTCTATCAGTCTATTTCTTTAGCTTAAATTCTAGGAAAAATATAACATTAAATGTATTTTTGAAAACAAATGGACGGGGCAATTCACTTATAATTTTTATAACTCTGATCTTTTCTTAGTTTTTTTCTTAATACCTACATATATTTAGTTGTAGTAGTTATGTGCCTGCAATTTGTGCTCCACATTTTTATTTTCTCAAAGATATTTTTATATTGCCTAATCGTTTTCATCATGATTATTTTCTGACAACTGCAAAATATTCCATTGAGTAGATATACTACATTTTAATTAACTGTTTTCCTATTGTTGGATATTTAATCTCGGAGACTCTTCCTTTTAATGAATGTAATCAGGCTATTCATTTATACACATTATTAAAATACATTTGGTCTTTGGAAATCATTCTATTTAATTAAGAATATTTTTGCCTCAGGGCACCTGAGTGGCTCGGTTGGATGAGCATCCATCTCTTGGTTTCAGCTCAGGTCATGATCTTGCTTACAGTTCGTGAGTTCAAGCCCCACATTGGGCTCCATGCTGACAGAACAGAGCCTGCTTGGGATTCCTTCTCTCTCTCTCTCTTTCTCAATATAAATAAATAAACTTACATAATTTTTTTTTGCCTTTGCGTTTTTTTTTTTCTGGCTTTCAGTGAATGGCTTATGCTTCTATCTTGTATTCTACAACCTGGAAGATAAGTATAATTATTGAAGTTATTGGTGATTGTTTTAAAGGGGCAGTTCTCAAACTTTAGTGGCTGTCGGGATTACCTGTGATGCTTTTAAAATGCATATTTCTGGCTCTGTCTTCAGATGTTCTGAATAAATAGGTCAGGGATGTGGACCTAAGCATTCTCATGCAGAATTTAGAGCTGGTTATAGAGCAGATGGATAAACATTGACTTCAGGGCAAGGTAGGACATCTTTTAAAACATGTGGTATTAGATTTGACCCAGAGAATGCTGGAGATTCTATATCTGAATTTAGGCAAACTTTTACAGATATTCTGTGCAGTCTAATGATTCTTGTATCTCTAATTGTGAAATCTGGTGTTGAGTTTATGTGAAAACTAGGTAGGCAGCAGAAAGGAAGTTAAGACTGGGACAATGAAGAGGAGATCAGCTACCTCTCCTCCCCACCCCCCATTGGAAGACAGACAAGGGGACAGCCCAGTCAGCTGTGTATGTGGATGACGAAGGGTGTGGGGAAGACATTATAAGGTGGCCTCAGGGATCACAGCTCAATTGTCTTTTTCAGCTACAGAGTGATGTGGTACAGAGACAGGAAATGTATTTGATTTTTTCCCCATAAATCTGAACAGTGATTTATATTGGAGCAGAGCATTTAAACATATCTCGTCAGCTTTGAGGTTTGATTATACTAATGGTTTACACTCATGTTTAGCATAAAAATAAAAAACCAGTATCTTTACCTTTTCAGAATGAACTATCTATATGTTTATCACACTTCCTCCAAAGGCATCAGAAAATAAAGTGTGATTAGAAACCAGTATGTTTTTATACAATGTTTTTCTATTTTAGAGTGTCCATCATGAAACTCAAAGCATTTGTCAGACTGTTCTTTTTCCTTTATTTCTCAAAATAAGCAGTGAGTGGGCAGATATCACTCCTATTTTATAATCATAGAAAGAGAAGCACTGAAAAGTGAAGTTCTTTGCTTATAGTCCCATACCAACTAATTGATCTCTTTTACTGGATTCTTTGAGGGTTGATGCCATGTTTCTTTAGCCTTTATAAGTGCTACAGCAAGCGGCTTAACACTGCCAGGAAATAATTTTCCATGTGCCTGTCATATTTCTGCATGTCTTGGGAGCAGAGACATGGGCTGGCCTTTGCTCTGGAACGTCTTTTCGAGGAGGTGTATACAGCAAACGGCCTTTGAAGACAGAGATAGTGTTTTCTCTAGAGCAAAAGGCAGGCATGCTTAGGGCGCCTGGGTGGTTCAGTCAGATGACTTCAGCTCAGATCATGATCTCATGGTTCAAGTGTTTGAGCCCTGTGTTCAGCTTGCTGCTGTCAGTGTAGAGCCTGCTTTGGATCTTCTGTCCCCTTCTCTCGCTGCACCTCCCCCTGCTTATGCTTTCTTTCTCAAAAATGAATACACACACACACACACACACACACACACACACACACACACGTAGTCATGTTTGATGTTCGGTATGAAAGATTCAAGTTCCCTAAGTTCAAGTTTCCTTTCCTGAAATACAAGTCACGCCATGTGCAAGCACCCATCTAGGCCCATCTGTGTAGCCTCTGTGGGACTTGAAGACGAGGAAGGATGATAAAAGTATGCTGCCTGTTATGCTATGAGTAATAAAGTCCTTTGTCTCTGACCCAAGAGTCTCATGTCATCAACCAACAATCATGAAACAGTGGCAGGATAACTTGTTATTTAATCAATAGAATAATATCTCACCACCTTCACAGTTCTTGATAGCCATATAACAATGTTCAGTTAAAGTTTGTTGACTAGACTCAAGACCCAAATAATAGACTCTAGGTCTTCTGACCACACATTCACAGCACTTGGAGAAGTCAACATTGATCTACCAACTATAGCCAGAAAAGAAATAACAGCAACCACACATACCCTGGAAGAAAAAGACACCTAAGTAGAATTATCTATCTATCTATCTATCTATCTATCTATCTATCTATCTAACTATCTATCTATCTATCTATCATATATCTATTTTGAAAGAGAGAGAGAGAGAGAATCTTAAGCAGGCTATACATTCAGCACAGAGTTAGGCATGGAGCTCGATCTCATGATCCTGGGATCATGACCTGAACCAAAACCAAGAGTCAGACACTCAACCAATCGAGCCACCCAGGCACCCCTAAGTAGAATTAAATGCTAACAAATGCGGTTAGTTTATTTTGTTTTTATTTGAAACTATTGAATTTGAGATAACAAACTTGTGTGACCAACAAGTGTCATTATTACTTTATTCTCTATTATGTTGCTGAGCAGATAGGAAACCAAATCTTTGTCATTATTGTGCTCTTTTTTCTTCCTCCCAGAGGTTTAAATTTTGCCCAGAAAGTGGGGCAAAGTCAGTATGGCCCATTATGGTTACCAGTGATATGTCTTCTGTCCCCTTGAAGCAGCTTGCCCTTCTGCTCCTGTGACACCTGCCATGGACAGCTCTGCTGAAGCTCTATCTAGGGAGGAAGGTGCAGGTTTTAGGCTCCTCCCCTTCTTTCTGGATGTGGGGAAATCTTTTGTCTCCACCAACTTTTTTCCCTCATCATCCTCATAACATAATACCTTCAAGGAATTCACAACTTTTGAAAAACAAAGCCAAGAAGGAAATATGCGGACTCCTGGAGCAAAGGAGTTCAAGGGGCATGGCTCTTTTTCTCAAAGGGGGCTGAGGAGGGAAAAATAATTTTAGAATAAAGCAAGTTTTAATATCTGAATGAATTATCCTGTCACCACGCGTTTTATATCTTTTCTTTCTTTATATTCTCCTTGGGTCCTTTCCCCTGATAAAAGTGAATGACCATTTTTACATTATTGCATGGACTACTTAAGGGTATAACTTCCAGGACAGTAGCCTGGGGGTAGAAATGGGATTTAAGAAAAGAGATGGCATATACGCAGAGCAAGCAAAATGAATGTGAAACCTGCAGATGGGTGCCTCTGGCTCCTCCTCTCTTTGTTCTCTTCATCTAGTAACTTTTCCTCCCTCTATCAAGCTCTCAAGGTAAAACCAACCAGCGAAATGCCTGCTTAACCAACACTTTCACATTCGAAGACTATGTAAATGACAATAAAACACTGGCAGTATGTGCAGATTCTCTTGCATACTAGATTCAGAAAGGAAAATATGGTCTGTCTTGACTCTCACTGCTGTCAAGTGTTTAAATTGTCCTTCCAGCATATATTTAAAACACATTGTCATTGCAATGTTACCAAACAGTGAGTAAGTCAATGTATCTGAGACCACACAATGATTGACACTTTATAAGTCAAACAGAGAGACATGGAGCCTCATACTGCAACTGCTGTTTCCAGCTCTGAGGTCTGCTGATGCAGTTTCTGACAGTGTGGAGAGATGTGTAACACTGGTTCGCAACCACAAGCTGTAGAGTCAGAAGGTGGCCTTAACCCCTTGGCGGTGTGGCACATGTTGCCTTCTTGAGTGAGAGAGAAAGGAGACAAGGGGCAGAGATGCTGCTAACTTGCTTTCAAGCAGTTGTTCTTTTTTTGTGTGTGAAAGTTGGGGCTGGGGATGGTGTCTTATTTTATTGTTTTGGGTCTTTCACTTTATTTGGGTTTGGACATGATGAGCATATCTGGATTATATGCTCATGGGGGATCACTTACACACTCATAAAGCAAGCTGCGGGGAGATGTGGGCCTTCTGGGTCGCAAGTCCTTGCCCTCAATTCAAATCGCGTTGCTAGGTTTCTCATGAATCATTAGAAGAATTCAACGAAAATTCAACTTTTAAGAATGCAATTTGCACCTAAAATGAAAGGTCAGACTCACCTTCACAATTAGAATGAAGTTATATCTAAGTGACTGCCCCAACCACCAGCTCGGCTAAAGGGGGTGAAGTGTTTTTTTAACCTCAGATTGTGAGCCATTGCAGAAGGCAGAAAACACATTTTTTTATCCTTGTGGTTCTAAACGGGTATCTCAGTGTCTGGCACAAATACATATTTGATAAATTTCTATCAAATGAGTGAAGGAAAGAATGCCAACAATTAACTAACAGCGCAAATGAAAAAAAGAGCCTTTGAGGTTTCCTGGGTCTTGTTTCCCGAGGTTACTCTTTCTATGCCATTTTTTTTTTTTAGCTCTAATGACTACATCTCATTTTATTACATCTTTTATTTTTTCTAATTAAGCTTACTATGGTTCACAAACCCTGAGAAAATAGCAAGGTTATCCACTAAAGAGTGTTTCTTGACCCTCATTCCCTTAATAGGCATCCCTGGCAATGTTTTTGACTTCCCAAAAGAGTTGTTACATAGATTTTATATTATTTAGATGGAGAAAGAAGAGAACAACATGATCAATGGAATTAAGGCTTTTGCATAATTAGGGAAAAAACACCCTTTGCCTGGCACAATTTCAATCTTCTTTTTCACCAGCTGCTAAGTCATTTTCATATCCCTAGCTGCTTCCTCCAAGCGCAAACACACCTGTTCTCCCAGCTCAGTACCCATTTTATGCTGGCTCCTTGTGAGCAGGAGATGTGAGTGTTTTGACTTGCATCAGAGAACTGAATAATCATCTCTTTATTCTGGGACAACAACAGGCCTCTTTGGCGGAGGTAGGCAGCTGAGTATTGGTCATCCTCAGAAATATTCTCCTGAGGCCGTGAGCAGGACAGTTCACTTAAGGAAACCAGTTTAGGTATAACTACAAGCTTGGATTTCATGGTTTGGGCAACTTGTTTCTCTAGCAATCTGTGAAAGCCTCTCTGGTCTGGTTGTACTTATGCAATGGCCAAGGCTCAGTGTCTGGTGGCCAGTCCAGAAACAACCAATCTGGTACTTCCACATCTGCTGCCATTGAAGTCACCAACAGTTTGGGGGCTGGGAAGCCAGTATGGCACCTTTAACTCTGGTACATAAGGAAGGGACTTTAATGCATAAAGACTGCACAGCTAATGTGTAAATGGGAGCAAAGTGAAAGCACGTGTCAGAGATGAAATTAAGGAGGTCAAAGGTAAAGCAATCGGTGTGCTGATTGGCAGTGATATCTGGCAAAAGTAGGGGCTATTCCCACCTCTGCTATTCCTATTATATTCCCATCAGGTACAGATGAATTACATGGGATTCAGGAGTTTTAGTCCTCAGCATCCTTAAGGCTTATTAACACAGACTATTCAAGAGTGACTGACTCATTTTTTTAAAATGGGAATTGCTTATATGTCCCCAACCCCATTGGGTTTATAATAATTTCCAAAATAATAGTGTCATTCTGAGGATTTCTTTCCATTGTTCCATTCTGCCTTCCTCCCATCTGGCTAGTGCACCACTCATCTCAATTAGGGAAATGCCATTCCGTCTGGTTCTGTCTTGCCAGCAAGTCATTCAGTTCTCAAATCACTTCTTCACCTCCATCATGTAGTTGAGTATTTTGCAACAGGAAAACTGTAACATAGCACATTCTTCTCCTAACAGGGAAAAGAGAAATCCGTTACAGCAATGCTAATTAAGAAGAGTTTAACGTTAGCTTTAATTTAAAACAGCCCTCCTGAGACTTCCTAGCATATACCCAGGGTGTCATGCAATATGAAACCACACTCCCTCTCAATTAGCATCCATTTATTTGGGAACAACACTAAGCAGCAATAAACAGGCACAACCTGTTCCTTTCCCTCCATTCTGCCCAGCAGCAGCCTGTTCACTGGAGACTTTCTCCCCCAGCAACAGCATCCTTTAAGTGACTGGGTTAAATGAAGTTGGGGCCAAATAGGGTCATGTTGGGCACCTCCCTCTCAGATCTTAGCTGTGTTTTTCAGGTTAAAGTCACATCATGGCAGTGAGTTAACTGTTGAAAGAACTTATATTAAAATGAAGACTAAATCGTACTCAGAATGGAATTGGTTTAGCCAGAAGTGGCTTTAAGCAGAAAGCAAGGTGGTGGTGGAGGCTACCAGAAGTGAGATTTGTCTGTTAGGCCCACAACTCAGGCTGCTTTTTAATCTTTAGTGTCCGGCTGCTACACCTCTACCTGCCGGATCTAATCCTTTGCCCCTCTTCTCTGATCTCCTAATGAGTGGCCAGTGCCTCCATTAGTAAATCTTCCTGATTCCCTCCTTGGGGAACTATAAACGACCAGTATGTCTCTGGTTAATAGCTCATGTAACTTGATTAGCTTAGCCAAAAGTGTCCAGGTTAGACCTCCAGATAGGCATTTTTAGTGTACGTGGGACTTAAAATATTTTTTCTTTTTACTCTTATTTCATAAACATCAAACACCAAAAAGAATTCTTTAAAAAAAAGAAGAGTAACCCATACCCCATCCACACGACTGCATTAAATCCTAGTAGCTCTGTAGCTGCTTAATCCAGTTCTGTCAGCTGTTCTGCTGCTAAGACCCCAGTGCATTTATAAATGCAGAGCATCGATAGATTTGAAACCGTCTGGGTAAGGTGATCACCACAAATTCAGTCCAAACACAGAAGCCTTCTGGTTTCTTTTTTCTGGTTATGTAGATCCGAGCTAGAATTTTAATAAATAATAAATAAGTGAGGTGGGAAAAAGAAAAAATCCAAGGGAAATATCAATAATATCAAACGTCGTCGAGTCCCCATCTGTTGCACAGTCCATTAGCTGAGAAATTGCAGAAAGCCCTAATAATAGTAAGTGGGATTGAAATAGCACCTTTCAAACAAAGAGCTTTGCCATCACTAATCTCATCCATCTTTACAACATCCTTATAAGTGGGAGTGCCTGGGACAGGTATTATTTTTTATGTTTTATAAATAGGAAACACCACAGCACAGAGTTTAGTGATTTAAGCAAGGTCACACTGTTAGTGTGGTCAGATATAGGACATGTACCAAGTGCTATAACTATGGTGTACCTTTGCAGGAGCTACACCGTGCAGACTTACGTAGACCCTGGCCCAGAAGTCATATGATGACATGAGCAGCACTGTTTGTAAACTAAGTGTGGGCAAAGATCAGATTCTCTGCCTAAGGAGTGTTGGTTGCATACATAGTGCTATATGTCCTTTGTAATACATAACAAATGTCCTTCCCTGGGTGAAAGCACTTAAAGTCCGTTAGCACCCATCTGTTCTTTTTTTTTTTTTTACCCTTTTAAAAATGTTTATTTATTTTTGAGAGAGAGAGGAAGAGTGTGAGTGGGGGAGGAGCAGAGAGAGGGAGACAGTGCCGAGCCCAATGTGGGGCTCAAACTCACAGACCATGAGATTGTGATCTGAGCCGAAGTTGGATGCTGAACTGACTGAGCCATGCAGGTGGCCTTGTTCTTTTGATAGAAATACATGTTTATCATAGCCTGTGTTCAGTTCTCTCTCCCCGCCTCCCCCGTGTGTATGTGTATGTGTGTCTGTGTGTGTGTGTGTGTGTGTGTGCGTGCGCATGTGTGTATGTGTTTAGGTGCGGAGCTTTTTGATATGCTGGTCAAATCTGAGCTACTGTTATTAGAACAAATTAGGCAAAAAGCAGCAGTAAATCTGGTCAGAGATAAATATATAACAAAAGTTCTGTCAATCTCAGAGTCACTCCAGCAGGTTTCCTAGCGGTATGCAGTTGGGTGCCATCTTCCACTAACAGAATATATTCCTGGTTGGAGGTCCGAGTAAACTTGGCTACAGGCAAGATCACAGTGCTTCACAAGAAAAACTATAGGGAAAGCAGTAGCTCCTTTAATATTTAAGAAGCATTTCCTATTTCAGAAAAGAAGAGCAAATATCACATGTAAAAATATTCTCTGGATTTCTTAATTTTTCCTCATTTTGAAAAAAAGTTTATTTATTTTGAGAGAGAGTGATAAAGAAAAAAACATGAGTTGGGGAGGGGCAGAGAGACGGAGAAGAGAATCTCAAGCAGACCCCACGCTGTCAGCACAGAACCATGAGATCTCCCACAAATTGTGAGATCGTGACATGAGCCAAAACCAAGGCAGATAGTTAACTGACTGAGCCACCCAGGCACCTCAGTTTTTCCTCATTTCATAGCTCCAGAAGGAGGCATTTAATGGATTTAGTCAGTTCAGTCAGTCAATCAACAAATATTATTTAAGCTCCTACTGTGTGTCCGATCTTTACACAGGTGCTGGAACAGAGGATTGAACAAGACATCCAGGGTCTGCATGGGACTGATATTTGAAGAGAGTGATAGATAAATAAGCAAGAAAAGAGAGGCTACTACAGAAAACAAACACCTAGAAAACCAAACAAAGAAATAAGATAATTAGAGATTTTGAAAAAGTGCTCTGAAGGAAATAGGGTAAAGACACCACACACACAGAAAGGGAGAGAAAGAGAGAGACAGAGAGGGGGACAGAGACTGGGGGGTGGGGGTGGGGGTCTTCCTTGGTGGTCAGGGAAAGCTTTTCTAAGAGGGCGACATTAAAGTTGAGGCCTACGGCCACTATTAATGTGACATCCGTACTATTCATGTACTCCTTGATATCTGCCAGATCCTCCATTCTATAAAAATAGAACAATGTTTCATTATCGATGCCTTTGGAATAAATCTTGCTACCTAACATTCACCTTGGTTCTCATAGACCAGTGGTTCTCAGGATCCCTTTCCACTCTCAACAATTGTTGAGGATCCCAAAGAACTTCATTTAATGTGGGTAAGATTAATGTTTTTCATAATTAGAGACATTTAAACATATTTATTAATTTAAAGTGATGTGATAAGTTTATTGCTGTTAACATAAGTAACAATTTGTATTATATATTATGCATTCATATGTAAATACAGTTATTTTAAAAACAAAAAAAATTAGTGAGGAGAGTGGCTTTGTTTTACAGTTTTGCAAATCTCCATCTTTTTTTGGCTTAATAGAAGACAGCTGGATTCGCATGTCTGCTCCTGCATTCAATCTGTTGTGAAATGTTGTTTTGGTTGAAGTGTATATTTAAAAAAATCCAGTCTCAGCTAGCTTTGTAGTTGGAAAAGGGAGGACCCCATGCACCCTTTGAGAACCCACTGTCATAGAATAGCTTTTAGCTTGTTCTATCTATACCATAATTCCAGGAGAAGTGAAAAAATATTCATAGGAAGTAGATACCCGGTGATCTTAACCATTGTCACATTTATTACTTACAAATGGTTTACAGTCCTCATTGTTATGGGCATGCATTGGGTTAAACTCAGCAACACAACTCAAATCTGACTTCCAGCAGCTTATTCCTTTTTGAGCAATTTACAAAGTGACTTTTAAGTCTCTGAACATAGAAACTGTAGCAGGTGGTAGGAATTTATACGCTAGGACTCATATTTTCAGTTTATTTCCTACAACCGATTTTATTGTACTCTGGACACCTTACTCCAGTGATGGCAGAGTACGTTGGCTTTGCCTATAGGATATACTTTCATCTTTGTGGGTTCAAAAAGCCTCTTTTTGACAATTACTCAGTTTTTCAGGGTTGCTTCTCAGAGGTGAATTTAAAGGAAGCTTATGCTTCAGGACCCCTCACTTGTCTGTGATCCCCCCTTAAATTTCTGGGAGTGGCCCTAGCCATTCTCTATTTTTAATTTTGTATTCTTATTTTTGAAAGATGAGTCCTTAAATTGCAAAACTTGGAGCTGCTCCTCCTTTCTCCTCTCAAGGATCTTTCCTTTCCATCTTCTCAAGAAGGCATCTGGGCCAGAGGAGATGCTAATTATTCTCTGGGCAATGGGAAGGGCAAGGGCACCTACCCTGTGCTGCACTCTGGACTCTTGCTGATGAGCTGCTGAAGTGCCCTTGGCCCCAGTAATGATGGTGTAACACTATTGTTTGCTGACTTGGCCCTCACGTTATTTACAGTGAGACGAAACCTCTCACTTCTGGCTGCGATCCCTGGCTTAGTACTGGCCCTGCTGGAGTCTCCTCACCCATAATCATTGTGAACTTCTCACAGGTGTGATGACCAACACCCTGAACAATCTTCTGTGACCATGTACAGGCCCCAGGGAACAAGGCACTCTCCTAGGCCCCTCTGGTCAGGCACCTTGTTCAGTAACTACTCTATTGCCCAGGTACCTTGTCGGTCGAGGCTCCATGTGACTATGGGGCTTTGCTCCTGCTCTGGGATCCTGCTCTCCTCAACCAATCTGAGTGTATCTATTGCACAGCCCATCCAAAGTTTACCCCTGAGGAGGTCGGGGGGTGGGAGAAAAGTGGGTGCATTTGCTCTGATCTTTTGTTCTCTTCTTCATCTCCCCCTTCTCCTCCTTCTCCCTCTTTTTTTTTTTTTACCATCTTAATCATTTTTAATTGTATAGTTCAGTAGTACTAACACATCTCCAGAACTTTTTTTCCCACAAATCTGAAACTCTATACCCATGAACAACTTTCCTTTCCTCACCCCCACATCCCTCGCAACCACCATTCTATTCTCTGTCTCTATAAGTTTGACTGTGCTAGGTGCCTCATATAAGTGGAAGTATACAGTATGCATCTTTCTATGATTGACTTATTTCACTTAGTGTAATGTTCTCAGGGCTCATCCATGTTGTAACATGTGACAGGATTTCCTTCTTTTTTAAAGTTGAACAATACTCCACTGTATGTCTAGACTCCATTTTGTTTATCCGTTCATCCATTGTTGGACATTTGGGTTGCATTCAGTTTTTGGCTGTTCATTATTGTGAATAGTGCTGCTATGAACATGGGAGTGCAAATGTCTTTGAGACTTTGCATTCAGTTCTTTTGGATATATACGCAGAAGTGAGATTGCTGGATTATATGGTAGTTCCATTTTTAATTTTTAAAAAATGTTTATTTCTTTTTGAGAGAGAGAGATAGAGACAAAGGGTAAGCAGAGGAAAGGCAGAGAAAGAGGTAGACACAGAATCTGAAGCGGGCTCCAGGCTCTGAGCAGTCAGCACAGAGCCCGATGTGAGGCTTGAACCCATGAACTATGAGATCATGACTTGAGCCACTGAGGTACTTAACTGACTGAGCCACCCAGGAGCCCCTATTTTAATTTTTCAAGAAAGATCTATCCTGTCTTCCATAACAGTTTGCACCATTTTCCACCAAGAGTGCACCAGTGCTCCAATTCCTCCATATTCTTGCCAACACTTGTTATTTTCTGGTTTTTGTTTTGTTTCCTTTTGTTTTTGATAGTGACCATCCAAATGGGTGTGAAGCAATACCTCATTGTGGTCTTGGTTTGCATTTCTCTGATGATTAGTGATGGTATATATTTTTCATGTGCATGGTGGCTGTTTGTATATCTTCTTTGGATAAATATCTATTCAAGTCCTTTGTCCATTTTTCTTCTTTTTCCTACCTTGTAGAAGAAGTCTCTTTTCTTGGGTAAGGAAATTCCCGTAGCTAATAGTCTTATTTCCTCTAAAGTATGGTTGTAAAAGAATGTTTACTAATGAACCTTAATGGCACACATTTCCTGTTCTTTACTCTACCCCCACTTAACTTCCATTTTGGACTCTGGTTCTAGCCCTGATCATATTTTATGTGAGCTCTGCAGTAGTCTTCTATGTGTTTTTTCTCTATTTCTGGTCTTAATCCTTTCAAGCTATCCTGTTCCCTATTACTGGAGTGCTGCTATTTACAAAACATTATTATTATTATTTTTAATTTATTTCTAGGAGAGAGAGAGAGAGACAGCATGAGTAAGGGAGGGTCAGAGAGAGAGGGAATGACAGACTCTGAAACAGGCTCCAGGCTCTGAGCTGGCAGTCAGCACAGAGCCCGATGCGGGGCTGGAACCCACAAATCGCGAGATCATGACCTAAGTGAAAGTCGGACGCTTAGCCGACTAAGCCACCCAGGCGCCCCTACAAAACATTGTTTTAACAATTATTCACTGTTTAAAACTTTCCCGCAGTTCTCCTTGCCCATAATAAGAAGTCTAGATTCCTTAGTGCAGAATATAAAGTTATTTCTCATCTGAGTTTTGATTACTGGTTTGTGTCTCTACTATATCCTGAATACCTTTTCTTCTAATAGCCTTGAATGCTTCCCCTCTTATAGTAAGCCTCTCAAGGGCAGGGTCCTGTATTACCCATCTTTGCATCCTTATGTCTTACACAGTGTCTGACACAGGATAGGTACTTAGTAAATATATATTCAATTAATGAGGGCAAATAATCATTAATAATTATCCATTTTATTCATTTGAATTTTATTGCATTGGCTTTTCCTTAAGCTGGAGATGGAATATATATTCCATATAAAATTTTTAATTTTGTATAAAATATATTAATTATATATAGAATATATAATAATTATATATGTTGATTTTTTCCCTAAAACATATATATATGTCTCATTAAGAAATATTAGTATAGGGATACATAGCATTTTGGGTTAGTTCCCCCACCCTAAAGTCAACACTGAAAATTAAGAAAATTTAGAGGGTAAAAAGAAATGACACCATACCCATAAGAAATTTGCAATCTGCTAACAATTTCATAGCAGAGTTATCAATCAAATATCCTAAATAACAAGGAATTAGGTAGGAAGAGGGAATCATTCCATACATCATTTCATCCCTCCTACATTTTAATAGAGGGTGCTGCTGTTTTCACTGTCAATTTCCTCTTGTCTCAGAAGAGTGATCCAAGGGTTTAATCATTTAGGGCATTAAGATCTTGATTTTTTAAGAGACATTCTTCCTCATTTTACCATGACTTAACTTTGCTTGCTCAATCAGATATGACAGAATCAAATAACGCATTATGTTCTGTGTTCTCAAACTATCTGTCTTGAACGTCAGCTCCACCCTCTGCCATGGCTGGACATCAGAATGCACTGTCATGGCTGAGGTTCCAAAAGCCCTTCTAGCATCTTCTTTCCCCAAATGTTCCTGTGCCTCAATATTCCTCAGCCAGTGTTTACCTGGCAGGGAAATGCATCTCACTTCTTCCGTGTAACTGTATAAAGTGCTGTGCAACCATAAGGGGGGGTCATTCTTCTGTTCTCTGCCCTGCATCTGTGCCCTTGACCACTGGCTCCTGATGGGCCTGGGGCCTAGCTGCAGATGTTTACCTCACCAGCAGTTCCTTAGGACTCAGTTTGAAAACTAACATGTCTCCTTGGCAGCCAGGGATAGGTGGTTTTTACAATTCCTTTTGTTTTTGTTTTTTTACTGCATTTCTTCCTGTTTGGTCACATGTTTTCCAGAGTAATGGTTAGCTTTATGTTAGTTAATAATTTTGGTATTTTTAAAGCTTTTTTTTTATAATGTAAAATCTGCAGGCCCTCCTAACTTGAGCATCACCTTACATTTAGAGAATCTGGGAACTGTGCAAGCTCTGATTCTAACTGACTAGATTTAGGTAAGTCTTTTCACCGAAATCTCTGTTTCTTTATCTTGTCACATGGGTTTCTCATCACCTGACAAAGGGATTTTTTTTTTTTAAGTTTCAAAGAGATTCTCTGTGAGCAAGTGCTCTGAAAGACATAAAGTATTGTACAGTATATTTTTACTTGGTATTATGATCATGTGCTTTTGGACCTTCTGTTATCAAATTTCTGCTAACAATTTTGTGGATGAATCTTTGTTATAATAATCATCCATTTCAGTTAATTCCCCAGAACATCTGGTCAAATCCATTGTAATGTTGTTTTGACTGAATTGGTGAATAGGCCTGTGTGGAGAAAGTCCAAAATAGCCTGGAAATTTAACTTTGCGACTTGATGAAGAAGCTTCCTGTTTGTCTTGTTAATGGCACCTGTATGACTCACTTCTAAGCCAGATGTTGTACTTCATCGTTTCATAACGTGTCATTTCTGTGCACTGACTTTCTTTTCATAGTTTCTGAAGCAAAATCTATTTCATCCCATCAGCAGGATATCACTGGTGACAGCTGCAACACCTGAATAGGTAGCTGTAGGTTTCACATGGACACAGAGATGGAAAATGTGCTCAGAATGGAGCCGGCAGGGAATAAAACATATGGCAGGAAGTGGAAGAAGTAAAGACTAGCTTCTATTACAAACTCCTGCAAGTTTTGACAAGGTTCTCTGATACACTGTCAAGCCACTCCAGGGCTGAGAGGCAGGTAACTTCTCTATCTCTAGCCTGAACACTAAGATTTGCCTGAGGAAAGAACTTTGTTATGTTCTTATCCAAAAAGCTGTTGGGAGGCAGTGAGTTCTTTATTGCTAAATATAATAAAGAAATGGTTTGTAACCCTAGCTGCTCATCAGACTCACCTGCACTGATAGTCAGGAAACCTCCCCGGCCCCCCCGCCCCCCAACCTCCACCCTTGGATATTTTAATTCAATAGATCAGGGAGGGGGCTCAGGCATCTATAATTATATGATGTTCTGGTGTTTCTGACATGCAAAAATCTAGGCAGAAATGTATTAGAGAATCCAATAATCTTTTTTTTTAATATTTTATTTCTGAGAGAGCGAGACAGCGTGAGCAGAGGAAGGTCAGAGAGAGAGAGGGAGACACAGATTTGGAAACAGGCTCTAGGCTCTGAGTTGGCTGTCAGCACAGAGCTTGATGTGGGGCTCGAACCCACAAACCATGAAATCATGACCTGAGCTGAAGTCGAATGCTTCACCGACTGAGCCACCCAGGCGCCCCAGAATCCAATAATCTAATGGGTGATTGTTTCAGCCTAAATCTCCTGCCAATGCTGAATTTATGTGTGTATGAGGATAAATCTTCATTTGCAGGGGTCAAAATCTGAGATGTATACAGGGACTAATAGGTAAAGCGAATGTGTGAAGTGACTCCATGAAATATAATAAGCAGTGGTGGGGACTGTGGCAAATTGGAGAGTGAAACTCCACTGAAAGACACTTCTAGTTGACTAAATACACCTGTGGTCATATGTGAACCTGCATCTGCAGTTTTAACTGAGTATAAATCTTAGAGGTTGAGGGAGTTGGGGAGATTTCTTCTCATGCCTGGGGTTTTCTTCAGCTTTTCCAGAATGGAATACTCAGAATTAATATCTTTTTGAGGTTTTAAAAACAATCTTGAAATAGTAAATGTAAGACACATATCTTACAGATGGCCTTTTACAAAGATGGAAGTGAGGGATATGATTAAAATGGATCCATTTCCTTCTTTCATTTCATCGCCCAGTTGATTCCATTTGACTACATATTGGAGCAAGTTTGAGTTAGATGTGGATAAGCAGAGTATGGGAACTTGACATTCAGTTTATCTTGATTTCTTCTGCTCCTGGGTCCATTCCTAATCCTGTAGGACAGTGGTAAGGAAATGTCAGTAAAATAAGAGAGAAATAAAAGAACAGGAAGTACTTCAAGAAGATTTAAAAAACTATTTTGAAGTTAGAAGTATTTTAGGGGCATCTGCTGAAAATGTTGCCTAACTGTGGTATCCGTTTTTTCACTTTGGGGCAATGAAATTTTATGAGTCACTAAATACATATTTTGACATCTGGCTTCACTGCTTTTTTTTTCGTGAATGCTGTAAATTCTCATCATAAGAATTTCCTTCTTGTCAGTCTTCTGATACTACACTTTGAGTCATTTTCTGGGTGATTTACAGACAGTTGTACCTAATTGCCTTAAGCTCTTGGTTTCTTATGAATTCTGGGCTAGGATAAGGTGTGAGGGCAAGGAACAGAAATGTCAAAATGTGTGGGAGGATGGGCTAAGTTTTGGACCTGTTTGGATGTATAATTTTTATCTTTGTGCCTACATAATCTAATGTAAATTTTTATATCTAGCATTATTCGGTCATGATTCTTATCGGCTTGAAGACTCTCTTGTCTTAAAATTTCATTCTCACACCTAGTCATAATTATAGGTACCAGTTTTGGAACTCCGATCCATGTGAGACTCTGAGATGTTTTAATTTTGAATTTGTCTGGTGATTTTGTTTTTTAGAGAAATTAATTTTACATTAACATAAGATCATGAAGGATCTTTTTATGAATAAATTAAAAAAATTCTAAACTGGATATTTATGACCAAAAAAGATTGTCTTTTTTTTAAAATAAAATTTATTTATTTTGAGAGAGAGAGAGAAAGAGTGAATGCATTGAGGAGGGGCAGAGAGAGAGAATCCCAAGCAGGCTCCGCACTGTAAGCACAGAGCCCAAGGTGGAGCTTGAAGTCATGAACTGCGGCATGACCTGCGGCAAAATCAAGAGTCGAGCTCTTAACCGACTGGGTCACTCAGTGCTGCCCAAAAAGGGGTTTTAATTTCTATAGCCAAGGAAATATGTCTATGTTGTTTAGTACATGGGGACTTATGAAGAGGTAACCCATAATCCTCTCCGTTAGACAACCTTGTGGGGAGGTCATAGGGAAGGGTGAGTTTGTAATTATATGTGCTGAGAAATTTAGGATAATGTGAAGTCTAAGAACCACCTTGATTAGTGAAGCTGAGAAATTGTGATGGAATCCCTGCATATATATGTATGCTTTTTAAAAATTAGCTCAGGATCCTTCCAGAAAATCTGAACACCTGATATGTCGACATGGTGCCCTGGCTGGTCCCATTAATTCCTTAACTGGTAATTGCCTGATCTTAGAAATTGCTGCCAGAGTATGAATGAATGTGTTTTGGGTGACTTACTCATTGAATTTGCCAGCAGTATTCTTCGGGGTGTCAAGAGGCAGAGTTAACTGCTGAAGCAAACCGCAAGAACTCTTAAGGACTGTCATGTTCTTTGGAACATGGGGGATGGGGGACCACCCTGAGTTGCTTTTTCCAATAAGTCCTATTTCTAGTTGAGAACAGTAGATATTTATTTTGGAATCATTGGAATGGCTTTCACCTTTTGTTTCCTTGGGTGTGCTTTCACTTTTGACTTTGGAATTGGTGTGGAAGTTTTTACAGCCAAGGACAGGATCCCGATAGCCTACAATCTTAGTCAGGTCTTCAACCTGTTTGCCTGAGGTCAAATGACCGATTTTGTTTTCCTGTCTTTCTTAAGGAGAATGGCTGTGTTATGTAGCCTGGCTTTGGCCAGGGCCAGTTAATAAAACTGAGGTCTGACTTTGATGGGTAATGCTTGAGTTACTTGAAGTAAGTTACATTTGTTCGTTTGTTTCATAGGCAGCTTCCATACCACTCACTGCTTTGTACTTTCACTAACATCACATACATCAATTTCATAAAATTTAATTGAAATATTAGAATATGGAGGCGCCTGGGTGGCTTAGTCGGTTAAGCGTCCGACTTTCGCTTAGGTCATGATCTCGCGGTTCGTGGGTTCGAGCCCGGCGTCGGGCTCTGTGCTGACTGCCAGCTCAGAACCTGGAGCCTGTTTCGGAGTCTGTGTCTCCCTCTCTCTCTGACCCTCCCCTGCTCACGCTGTCTCTCTCTCTCTCTCCTAGAAATAAATTTAAAAAAATTAAAAAAAAAAGAAATATTAGAATATGTATTTATTTTACTGCCTCTTGCATCTGATCAGAGCTTACCCAGACAGCCACATCACGATAAGCACATTATTGATTATTTATGAAGATACCCTAGGCATTGTAATTACTAGCTTTTCTTCAAATCAAATAGGCCTAGTCAGAACTGAAGAGATTAATAGGAGCAGGGGCAGCAAATGAAAAAAAACTGGGAAGACCAATGTTAAATCTGATTAAAATGTCTAGTATACTGAAATTGAGGAGAAGATGTAAAATTAAGAAAGTTACAAGCAGGAAATGGCAAACACCAGCTGAGGCGATAGGGAATGCCATATGTTATATGTTCTTCGTGCTTTTTTCCCCCCTCTTGCTTTTTTCAAAAAAGACTATATATAAAATACACACATTATATATATACATGCATACATTACCCTGGCACATGTATCATTAAGGATCTCCTTGGAAAGGCAAGTTGATATATTTATTTTTTGGAATAAAAAATCCCAAGTTATTTTCTGCAGCATCAGGTTTGCATTTATACCCATGACTCTATTCATTGTTAAAGATTTAAAATTCTAGTCAGTTTTCTTTTGGTTTTCCTGTTGGATTTTATCTGTCCAAGTTCTGAGCTCTGCTGTCTCTCTGTGTTTCTGTTGATGAGAATCCAAGGAATAGTTTTGGATCCTGTTCCCATTTATTCTTTCCACAATATTTGTTTAACACGGGATAAACAACTGATCACAAAGGATAAACACTGATAGAATATTCTTAATCCTCTTATTAGGGCCATGAAAATCTGGGCAAATGTGCCTTTTATTTTATTTTATAATGTGGAATTAGTTTTGGATGTCAAAATGAGTGATCCCATGTATGTTCCTTGTTCAGATTTATTTTAAAAAATTCAACATTTTCCTCCTGCAAGTCCTTGTTTAGAACCTGTCCATGTATTTATATTCTTTCATCATATGCTGCTATAAACAATAATCAATAAAGCATCCAATAACAAGCCTAGAATTGCTAGTTGTTAAGAAAATTGAAAGCTTTTGCAAAAGGAGCAGCCATTCATTCTATCAGCGTATCCTCATTTCTCCAGGCCTGAGATGTCTTTGACCTCCCGAGTTTGCTTTCCAGATGGTAACAGCAACTAAATGTACTCTACAGGTCCTGTATTCATGGCTTCATAAAGCTTATCATTCAAAAACAAGCAAAAAAAAAAAAAATCCCTTAGCCCCGGCTAACAACGTATCACCAGTTCACAGATCTGCAAGCTTTACATCAAGAATGCTCTTCATCCTTATTACAAAACAAATAACAGCGATACCTTCTATTTTATAAAGGAGCCGTCCATTTCACTGACTCAGCCTTATTTTATGTCTTAGTGCTCAGTCGTGGTGCTCTTCTAGAACCTGTGGGGACTGTTCTCCTTTAGGGGAGACAATGAAAGTGGGCTCTATTAAAACAAAGAAATATGTTTCACGGGCCACAAACACTTTGCTTTGGATATGCCATTCTCTTCCAGAAGACCCATATGCTAGAAAGGGTTCTTAGTTCATTCCAAAATTGGCAGTGACCTACTATGTTAGGTTATGATAAAAATAGACTGTAACAAGGGCTCTTTTTATTTTTATTTTTTTATTTTTAAAGAAAGAATGAGTGTGAGCAGGGGAGAAGGGCAGAGGAAGAGAGAAGCCCAAGCAGGCTTCACACTCTCCTGCAAAGCTCCGTCTCACCACCTGAGATTATGACCTGAGCTGAAATCAAGAGTCTGTTGCTCAACCGAGCCATCCACGTGCCCCTCAAAGACTCTTTTTAAAATTATTTTCTAGACAGTGATAACTTTATCACAGTTGCCTAGATCAACAACTTAAAGGGACTTTAATGGTATGGGTGCAAACACTGTAATAATTTCTAATTCAGAAAGTTCAAAAGGGGGTGGCTGGGTGGTTCAGTCAGCTAAGTGTCCCACTTTGGCTCAGGTCATGATCTCACAGTTCGTGAATTCAAGCCCTGCATGGGGCTTTCTGCTGTCAGCGTGGAGCCTGCTTGAGATCCTCTTACCCCCTCTCTCTGCTCCTCTCCCCCCTCATGCTCTCTCAAAAATAAACATTTAAAGAAAAAGAAAAAGTTCTAAGAACTGAAGAGTATAAAGGGCTGGGGCTTATAAAAGCTATGTCTACAAAGACATCCATAATCTTTGGATTATTTTACAAAGCCCTGAGTTATTGGAGGTTTTCAAGCAAATTTCTCCTCTTCCTCCTCGTCTTCCTCCTCTTTCTTTTTAAGAAATTAGTGCGTTATCTACCTATGTTTTATGTTATCTATTGTATTTTATAAACAAGGGTCTAGTTTAGGAAAATTGAAGCTGGATATAGGGAAATAAAGCTTGCTATTTTTATATTATAAGTAAAACAGTAGTTATAAAGTACACAATCCCAGGATAATTTGACTGATAGATGTATTAGACCTAGCTAATTCTTTGTCTTAGTCTTTACAAAAAGAGACACAGAACAGCTTCCAGGAATCCATGCAGCCTATGGTTCTCACAAGAGAAAAGAGGAAAAACTAAAGGAAATAAAGGACTGTGTCAAGACAAATGATTAAGAAATGATAACATTGTGTTTAGAAGAATCGTAGTGTCAGGATAATTGAAAGAGAAAATGAATTACCGACAGCAAAGCACTCAGTCGGTTCTGGAAGTGGGGAACTGAGAAAGAAAAAAGAGATTTTGAAACCTAATGTAAGATGCAAAGTGAGACAGAAATATTTCTTTCTTTCATTCGCTGTCTTTGTTTCTTTCCTCCCCACCAAATCATCATGTTGAAGGTCAATGAAACAAACCAGTCAGTCTGGGCAGTATAATGGTATACATTAGTCATCCAGAATGTCAGTATCTCTCATTCAGAGTGATTTTGATAACTGTGCTTAAATACATATATATTCCAATTTCAACTAAATCATTTGGTGGAAACCACAGGGTAAAATGCCACATTATGAACCATACCGCTTGTTTCCTGAAAGAGTGATGGTAGAATTTTTGTACTTGTAAATGCTGATAAATAGTGTTTCTATTACCTGCTTTTTTTTAAACGATGATATTTGCATTCTGTGTAATGTTCAGGTATGAATATTCCAGGGGTAGAAAGATAGATGAAAAAGCAGGCAAGAAGGGGAAACAGAGGAGAAGTATTTTAGAACTCTGTAACTTTTCCAGAGAACTGATGCTTACTTTGAAAAAAATATTAAATAGCAACATCCATTTAATGGAAAGGACGGTGTTTTGCTGACACTAAATCAAATTTACAACATGCATTTAGAACTGACAATTATGACCCAGGTTCTTTCTAGATTGGTAAGATTACATATCTTGGGGTGGGGTAGTCTGGGGGCAGGCCTGATTTAATTATTTCCACCACTTTTCAGTTTGAATCATCGTTTGTGACAGACAAGGACATTGTCTTTCCTTGACCCCTTCTTTCTTTACCTCTTTCATTCCTTGCTGAGGAACCAGTAAAGAGAAGATAATTTATTAGCATAACAACACATGAAAGTTACCTTCTAAGACCTTTCAAGAGTAGCAAGAAGAGATCATTGATACAGTCAGAGACTGAGCTATCTAAGATCTGAAAGTAATACAGGATCTGAAAGATGCAAGCCTGCCCCTCTGGTGTGGGGGCATGGATGAAGAAAGGCGAAGGATGGAAAGAGACCAAAAGCTGTAGGAGAAGAGAGAAGACCAGAGGACCACAGTCCCAGGTGTCTACCTGGGTGGGTTTTGTGTGGACTGAGAGTGACTCAATGGAGAAAAGCATGGATGTATTATATGCTATTCTCTGCATTCTTCTGATGGGTCTCAAATTGGTCTTTTAGGGTACATGCCCTTTCTCTCCAGTCTGAGGTTGGGGGCAACTCAGGGCTTACACTTCAATGAACAGAATTCTATACTTCTTTTTCACCTGCTCTCAGCCCCAGTGTACATTCGTTCTGCTCCCATGCCTACCCCTTTAGGCTTTGATGATTAGAAGATTGTGCTATGACGCAACCATGATAGAAAACACAAACTTGGCATGGAAATGACATTCTTAGTCACCTAGATGACAAAGAATATGTTTATATTCATTATGTCTTTATTTATTTTTTATTGAAGTATAACTAACAAATAATAAACTATTAGTTTCAGGTATACATCATGGTGATTTGATAGTTTTATATATTATGAAATAATCCCATTCAGTCTGGTTACTATTTGTGACCTTGTAAAGTTATTACAATGTAATTAACAATATTCCCTATGTTGCACATTATGCTGCATATAAATCATTCCATGAATCATTTATGTTATAACTGGAAGTTTGTACTTCTTAATTCCCTTCACCAATTTTGCCTCCCCCAACCTCTCCTCCCTCTGGTAACTGATAGTTTGTTTCCTGTGTCTGTGTGTCTGCTTCTGTTTCATTTTGGTTGTTCATTTGTTTTGTTTCTTAGGTCCACATATAAGTAAAATCATATAGTATTTGTTTTTTATTCTATTTTTCTATCTCACTCACTTTGCTTGGCATAAAATCTCATAGTTCCATCCATGTTGTTGTAAATGGCAAGACTTCATTTTAAATGGCTGTTTAATATCCCATTGTGTGTGTGTGTGTGTGTGTGTATACATACATACAAACACATATGTTCTTTATCCATTCATAGTCTTTGTCCATTCATCTGTCAGTGGACACTTTGGGTGCTTCCAAAGTGCTGTATTGAACATACAGATGCATTTGTTTCTTCAAATTGGTGTTTTTGTTTTGTTTGCATAAATACCTAGGCTTTATGGTATTGTATAATAGTTGTATTTTTATTTTTTTAGAACCACCATACCATTTTTCACACTGGCTACACCAATTTACATTACCACCAACAGTTCATAAGCATTCTCTTTTCTCTACATCCTTGCCTACACTACTTATATTTTGCTTTTTGTTAATAGCCAATCTAACAACTTTGAGGTGATATCTCATCGTGGTTCTGGTTTACATTTTCCTGAATTTCAGCATCTGTTCATGTGCCTATTGTTCATTTGTGTGTCTTCTTTGAAAAATGGCCATTTAAAAAATCAGGTTGTTTGCTTTTTTGATATTAAATTGTGTAAGTTCTTCATATATTTTGGATATTAATTCCATATCGGATGTAGAAGTTGCAAATATCTTCTCCCATTCAGTAGGTTGCTGTTTCGTTTAGTTGATGGTTTCCTTCACCGTGCAAAAGTTTTTTTAGTTTTATATACTTCCATTGGTTTATTTCAGCTCTTGTTGCCCTTGTCCATGGAGACTGGTCCAAAAAAATATTCCTAAGACCAATGTCAAAAAGTTTACTGCTTATGTTTTCTTCAAAGAGTTTTCTTCAAGGAGTTTCATTCTTTTGCATGTAGCTCTCCAATTTTCCTGGCACCATATATTAAAAAGACAGTCTTTCCCCCTTGGTCATAGATTAGTTGGCCACATATATGTGAGTTTACTTCTGGGCTTTCTATTCTATTCTATTCTATTCTATTCTATTCTATTCTATTCTATTCTATTCTATTCTATTCATCTTTCTAACCTATTTTATTGTCTGTTTTTGTGCCAATACCATACTGTTTTGACTACTATAGCTTTGCAGTATAGTTTGAAATCAGGAAGAGTGATACCTCTAGCTTTTTTATTCTTTCACCAGATCGCTTTGGCTATTTGGGGTCTTTTGTTGTTCCCTACAAACTTTAGAATTATTTGCTCTAGCTATATGAAAAATGTCATTGTTATTTTGATAGGGATTGAATCTGTAGATTACTTTGGGTAGTATGAAAATTTTAATGATATTAATTCTTTCCATCCTTGAGCATGGTTTATTTTTCCATTTATTTATGTCATCTCAATAACTTTTATCAATGTCTGATAATATTCAGAGTACAAGTCTTTTACCTTCTTGGTTAGATGTAGGTATTCTTTTCTTGATGTACTTGTAAATGGGATTGTTTTCTTAATTTCTCTTTTCTTTTTTTATTAATTTCTTTTTCTGATAGCTCATTATTAATAAGTGCATAGAAGGGCATCTGACCTACATTTTTTAAGTTTGTTCTAATTGTTTTCTCTCTGTTGTACATGGTCCTTGACAGAGTTAATCCTTATGAATAAGGTGTTACTTTCATGGTAGGTTGTAATGTTATTGGGAGGGTCCTATCTCTTCCAAAATATTTTAGTTTCTTATTCTATCAGTCTCTATAGTTTAATTCTTTGGAGTTGATTTCTTCAGGTCTTCAGAAATGTCCCACTGAAATGTAAATATACTGGAGAAGATAACGTCTTGAGCTCCCAACAGTGGAAACCAGGGTGGGTGGGTAGGGTGGACCTACTTCAGTGGGATAAATAAAACCTGCTTAAATATAATGTAGACCAAGCATGAGGATAGAAGGGACAACAATGTCCCAAGAAGATAGCTGATCAGGTTGGTAAGAAGTTGTATGTGGACAGGGACAGTTGTAAAACTTGCTGTGTAGAGAACTAGGTAGCAGTTCGATATGGCTTCCATTGTAGAATTGAACACACAAGCTGCTTAAAATGATGCTTTGGGGGGCAGGTTGAAGAATTTCATGTTGTTCATCATCTTACTGAAAGTCATATACAAACAGGCTTACTTTCTCTTTTAAAACAAAGAAAACAGAGAGTTGTGACAGAAGCACACTGTAATTGTGACCATGTGTGAAACCCAAGTATAGGTCAAAACAACATTTCTACCTGCCCCTTCAGGAGCTAAGACACTGGTGAGCTGCTTTCTAACATGAAAAATAAATTCTAAAAAGTTCAGAAAATATAAAGATAAAAAATACATGTAGTTTCATCTTCCAAATACAATCGAGATAATATTTTAGAATATTTATTTCTAGTCTTTCTTTTTTTAAAATTAATAGTGCTTGTTATTATCTTATGAAGAAAATAACCATTGCAGAAAGTTTAGACCATTCAGAAAGTGTAAAGAGAAACATCACCATAAACCCTGCTGGTTAGAAATGGCTACTGTGAGCATTTGGGTGTATTTCCTCCCTGTATTTAAAAAAACATTTTTTTTAAAGGTGTGTAATATGATATGGTATGCTACTGGTTGATCTCAAATTTATTCTGCCCTTCTTCCTGGATACCCGACCATTCAACTAAAATCACATTTCCCAGCTTCCCTTGAGGCTGGGTGTGGCCATGTGGCAAACTTTTTACTAATTACAGACGAACAGAAGTCATATGTGCAATTTCTGGTCATTTTCTGTAAGGTGGTTGCAGGGGATTTGTTTCTCTGTTTCCTTCCCATTCACAGGGCCTGATTGCTAAGAGAGAGAAGAAGTTCCCGGCTGAGCAGGAAATGACACATGCGCTAACTCCAGCTTGAATCCTGCCTGTGCTCTTCATCTTAGAGAACCCAGGTGCCCTTTGGGGACTTCTGAAGGGGTACTCAGCAGAAGGAGGGCTGAGAGCTTGGAACTTTAAAGTTTATAACTAATGATTACTCAAATTTACTAGTCTTTCTTAGAATCAAGTTAGGGGAAATTTGGATTTATATATTAATATTTTAATGAGTATTTTATACCTTTATAAATACCTCCAAAAATTGTTTTGAAACAATTTTACATGTTTATTTATTTTATTTTTGAGAGACAGAGCGCAAGCAAAGGAGGAGCAGAGAGAGAGGAGACAGAATCCAAAGTAGGCCCCAGGCTCTGAGGTATCAGCACAGAGCGGAGGCGGGACTCAAACCCATGAACCATGAGATCATGACCTGAGCCGAAGTTGGACGCTCAGCCGACTGAGCTACCCAGGCACCTTTCTAAATATTTTAATAAATACTTCACATTCGTGTTGACATATATTTCTATATCACTATTCTTTGAAAATATGCTCTGTAACATTTATATAATAATTTACCATAGGGGTAAACACTTATTGAACATTTTAGTTGTTTTCAATTTTTATTATTAGAGATCTTTTTTGATATGTAATCTTTTTTTTTACTTTCACTCACTAATTTTGTACTTTGGATAAAATAGAGGAAGTAGAATTACTAAGTCAAAGGGCATGTGCATTTTAAAGACTCTTGACATATTTTCAGGTTAATAAACTGTGAATACAACCATGAAATACTAGGGACGGATCTGTGAGTCTCTTACTAAAAAATAAATTATACATATGGCAGCAAGGGAAGGGATCATGTAATGTTTGTACAAGGATCACAAAAGTCCCTCATTATCAAGAAATTATGCTCATTTACTCTCTAATGTTTCTATTGGAGAATAGAGTGGGACTTGCCTTTCAGTGCATTGAATAAATAAATGAAGAAATTTGAGATTGGTATCACCATGAATCTTGGTTTAAATGATATAAGATCCCTGGAATATTCCAATTTCTGCATCCATGAGTGTGATAAAAGGGGAAAGAATCTTTCCTCCATTCGAAGCAATTGTCCACTTACCATCTTGGAGCTTGGCTGGAGTCTGATCTCAAATGATTTCCTGGCAGCCATTTCTAAAACCAAGAATAGAGGCTCAGAAGGAATCTTAGACTCAAAGTGTCCCGCCTTCAAAAGAAGCCTAGAAGTTGTGTGATATTATTTGAATGCTGTTTATTGTATGTATGCATGTAGGTAGGTAGGTAGGTAGGTAGGTAGGTAGGAATGCAGCGATGTAGGGATGTAGGGATGTAGGGAATAAAGGGAGAATAGAAGCATACGGTTTAAAACTGTTCACTGTGATGAGAAAGCCTAAGTAAAACTTAGCTCCATGGGGGAAGCAACCCTAGTTCTGGTAGCTTATACAACATTAGGGACCATTTGGAGGTTCCAGGTTTACAGATGAAACCCAAAGCTCAGGGAAGGCATAACTGCTTCCATTACACACATAATGCCACTTGCTCCTGCTCTGACTTGTCCCCCTATTTGAGATTGCTGTTTGCAGAATGGCCTTAAATGGAAATTTCACAATGAGGTTTTTCAAACACACCTCACACATAAAATTTTTATAGTTTTATTTTTTCTAACATAAGTTCTGGTTAGTAAGGCTGTATTATTCCAATTACTGTAAGTGCTGTCTATACAAGAAAGGAGATAACTCACTAGCAGGATTTCAAGCCCTATGAAGTGTACACCAGACCTACATAGTCATATGAAAGTCAAAATCTCCACATCCTCCACTCCAGCTTGGCTTATACCATTCTGAGTCCATAGGCTAGTCCATCTATTTGCTCACTGCTATAGGAAGAAAGGCAATGACTTTGGTTTCCTGCATTGGAGGTAAGACCAGGGATGTATTTTCTCTTAGCCCTATGTTTTTTGAGTGAAAGAATATAATGATCATTGCCTGTTCCCTCTCTCATCCAATAGTGTTAGCTACCAGCACTGCAGTGGCAGGAGCAATATACTTGGATTTCCCCACTGTCTGTAGTTCAGCTAAGAGCTGATTTCAATATAGCCTCCTTGGTTTGCTAGCAACTGGAGGAGCAATTATATCACATGCTTGGCCAGGCCAGTGAATAATTGGCCAGGTTCCGTTCTGAGTGCCAGCCCTGCTGTTCTACAGAAACTATGAAATAAAGACAATTAATTAGAGTCCGTGGGTCAGGTCTACATTCTGTATGACCTCACTAGCAGGCACTAGCCCCTCATTTTCCATTTCTTGCTGCATTCTTGAGGTTAGACATCATGCAAAATGATAGTAAAAGTTTGCCTTGGAATAGGGGTGGGGAAGGAACGAGGAAATTGTAAAACAAAAGAATAGTAATAGAGAGTAGAGCCAGGAGTGGGGAATAGTTCACCAAAAACCACTATAAGGTTATAGCCATTTAAAAACATAGAAACTAGACAGACCAATGGAATAGAAATCAGAGTTCAGAAATGCACCCACATTTGTCAAGAATTTAGTATGTTGGCATTTCAAATTAGAGAAGCAAATACCCATTTTTGGCCAAAATGTTGGGGCTCTGGTTAACCATCTGACAAATATAAAGCTGTATCGCTCACTCTATGGCTGAAATAAACTACAGACAAATAAAATATTCAATGTGAGAAATAAAGTTGTAAAGACACTGGACAAAAACATGGGCAATTAAGAGAATCTTGGAGCAGAGAAGGCTTTTTTTCAGCATGACACAAAATCTACTAATCATAAGAGGATATACTTAAACATTTTACTAGTAAAAATTTAAGACTTCAGATTAGAAAAAAGCACATTATTATTAAAGTTAAGAGACAAACACTGGAAAAATAACCTGAGCATATATGGCAAATAAAGAATTGATTCCTTTAATATACAAAGAACACTTACAAACCAATAAGAAAAAGATGATTTATAACATTGAGTTATATTGAGTTATTGAAAATAACTCAACAATAGGCAATGGACAGGAGCTGCTGAAAGTCACCTGGGGTGGTTGAAATGTGAGAAGAGTGGGTGGGAAAAGTCTTTGAAATAGATGGTAGGACCCAAGGCGAGGCCCCTGGACATGGGAGAATCATGTGGAGAGTAGCAGAGTCACCATCTTCAGACAGATAAATACTGCCAGTCTCAGGCAGCAGGGACTCCCATGGGAGCCCAGCCAGTTCAGACCATCTGTCACCATCCAGAGAACACCACCCATTGCCTGTGCTGAGAGACTGTTCGGCTGTTTCTGTATTATTGCTCTGGTGAGTGTCTTGCACAGAACGCTGCCTGCACATGGCTTGTGGATTGTTTAACAGATGTGACCCCTCCAGCTGTGATTTTGTACTTTATCCAGCTCCTTCTTATTGTCCAATGTGGTTTCATCCCTCCTAGAAATGTAGAGCAAGGTCTTTGATATCCAGAGGACACTGGCAGTCGGGAAGAAAAAGCCTAGCATGTGTACTCAGGGAGGCCTGGACAGCCTTTTTACATGTATGCTTGTTTATACGAATACACTTTCTGGAAGGATACACATAAAGGGCACTGAAGTAGAGGAGTGCTATAACATTGAATTTGTAACAATAAATGTACATTATCTTATAATAAAAAATTGCTGCCACTGATTCATTTAATAATGAATAGTTTAGGAACTGTCATAGAAATGAATATTACCTGTCATTAGATGGACTTAATTATTCAGATGTCTTGCAGGTTTGGAGAATCTTCAGGGTCTCAAGGTTGAAGCTACCACACATATTCGTAAGATTTAAACTACTGTATGTTCTTTACAAACTTGAAGCCACCATGCATTCTTCAAGATCAGCTCCATGGTCAATAGAAGGATCTACTTTGTGTGCCTTGCTTGTAGTCTACCTCCTACTAGTTAAATGATTCTGAAACCTAACCTTTGGTCAGCCTCAGCTTCCTCATATGTTAAGGGAGAATAATAATATTAATACTTATTTCTCTGGGTTAGTATGAGAGGTAAAAGAGGTAATACCTGAAAGCATTCTATAAACTGTGAAGTATATTTAAGTACTAATCATTAATAATGACAATGCCTTAGGAATCCTACAAATGGGAATTTTTGTTATTATTCAAGGTACTGGCATAGCAAGTTGTACTCTGGCTCATGATATAACTTATTGTAGGAATTATTTGAGAGGGGAAAAAAGTTCTCCCTATGAGTAAATGCCTAGTATGAGTCAAGTCATAACTCCCTAGAGAGATCCCATTGGGTCCAGGTTGAGGTTATGAAATCAAAAGTTTGAGGACCAAGATAAGAAACTATCAAAGTGAAAGCAGATAAGGCAAAGCACTGGGAGAGGAGTGTGGGAGATGGTTCCTTTCATCAGCAAGAAATTTTCACTGCTAGTCCCAATGGCATAAGACAAAAGCAGCTTCTAAAGGGACTGGCTCACACAACCAGAAACTAGTGTCTGAGGCATTTGCGTCTTTAGATCTTTAGGAGTCTTTAGGCGCATGGTTGTGTCAAACCAGGGACTCATCTTGGATGGGCAGCTTGCTGAGCTGAGAACGTGTATGAACTTGGATGGGCAGCTTGCTGAGCTGAGAACGTGTATGAACAACAAGTCCACTAGGAAAAAGTCACCTAAGGAGTATGTATTGGATCCTAAGTGAGGCATTTTATCCTTAGTTATGGCTTGAATGTGCAAACCTCAGAGGATGAGCTAGTAGAATGATTTGAGGGCTCTTACATCTTTTTTAGCTTGAAAAACTGAAAGAAAATATTAGTTTCATTGGTTCTCAAAACAAACAAAAAAAATCCCAGGTTTGTGTAGCATTTGTTGATTCCTAGGGTATAAATACTCCTACCACAGGCAAACTCAAGCTACCAATGTGACATTACTGAATGCAGGGTTGGAAAGAGATGCATGCAATCGGCTGTTGTGTTATGAACTATTGAAAATGAACTTCAGCAATCTCTGGACAGATCTCAGGACCATTATGTTGAGCAAAAGAAGCCAGAGTATACACTGTATTATTCCATTTAGATTAAATTCAAGACATCATGTTGCATATAACGGAGGTGTGTTCCTTTCGATTGCTGAGTAATACTTCTTTATATAGATATACCACCATATGTTTATCCATTTACCTCCTGATGAACATTTGTCTCATTTTCAGTTTTTGGCTATTTTAATTAAAGTTATTATGAACATTCTTGCACAAAAACTGCTTTGAACATTCTTGAACAATCTTTTTATGGATATATATTTTTGGTTATCTTGGGTAAATACCTAGGAGTGGAATTGCTAGGCCATAGGTATGGGTACATTTCACTTCACATAATTTTTTTAAAAAATGTTTTATTTATTTTTGAGAGATAGAGACAGCATGAGCAGGGGTGGCTCAGAGAGAGAGGGAGACACAGAATCCGAAGACAGGCTCCAGCCTCTGAGCTAGCTGTCAGCACAGAGCCCAATGCGGGGCTCGAACCCATGAACTGTGAGATCATGACCTGAGCCGAAGTCGGATGCCCAACCGACTGAGCCACCCAAGCGCCCCACTTTACATTATTTTTGAGGCATTAGGTATCCAAACTGAAAAAAAAGAAATGTGACAACAAGGATGTCTGGTGTCTTCTCTTTAGATTCTAGTTTCAATGCTACTCGTACACACTCTACCTGAGATTAGAAGAGAGAAAGCCATGACTATTTGTTTATTCAATTATTAGTTAGCCCATTAAAAGATATTATTGAACACCTATAATACACCAGGTACTGTGGTATACATAGAGAATTTAATGGTAAAAAGCTCCTGGTCCCTGCCCTTAAAGAATTTACAGTCTAGGGAATATCAAATCTCCTTGGACCTCTTGATTTATGCCACATTTTTCATTTGTAAAGGGATAGTTATAAGGCCACTTTATTGGTTAATGAGACTGCATGTTTCACAAAGAGGGACTCTTGACCACAAAATCCAGCCAGATTTAAGAATTGTCAAGAATGTTGACTGGGCTTGTGTAAGGTTACTTTTGCTTTGTATTATTACACAACCAGCAAAAAGATGTGTGCCTGAAGTTTGGTGGTCTCAGCAGTCTAAGCAGAGTGAGGTAGCCCAGTCAGAGTGGTCTACAGCTGTCTGTTCTTTGCTCTAACTTTAAGTCACATTGAAGAGTGACTTCAAGAGAGAATTCACGATTCCACTCTATTCCCATATTAAACCAAGTCTTGCTCTGCCATAGTTAGCTACTTCTGTGGTTTATTTCCTATTTTGTCACTGTGCTTGCCGAAATTTTCCAGGAGAACCATATGCCATTGTTAAATTTTCCAACACAAAGATAATATTTGTTCCTTCCAACATTCAACCTTTTGTTGGAGAAAGAGAGTATGGTCAGTGTTATATCCTCCTGCTGGGCAGAGGCAAATAAATGGTGAGAAAATATCCCCCAACTACTCATGATGCTGCTGCAAAATTATCATCTCCATTTTGAAGACAAGGAAACTGAAGCTGAGACTTATTTGTGCTACATAAATTGAACTTGGGTCTATATGGTTTCAAGGTTATATACCTTTCTGACTTCTTGTTGGGTAACATGTGAGAGATATGGAGATGGGGAGCTTTATGCTTTATGGGAAACTCACTGGGTAAATGTTAAGTGTTTGCCTCTTTGGAATTCTTGTAATGTTAGGCTAAAGTGACTGGATGTGGAGTTAGCCCCCAGAAGTTTTTGTTTCATTAAGGGGCCATTTGCTAAAGGTCTTCCTGTGTTTTCTTCTTCTTCTTTCTTTCTTTTTTTTTCACCTGTTTTCTTGATCTTCGTTTTTTGTTTGTTTGCTTGTTTAATGTTTATTTATTTTTCAGAGAGAGAGAGACAGAGAGAGAGCGAGCCAGCTGGGGAGGGGCAGAGAGAGGGAGACAGGAGATCTGAAGCAGGCTCCACACTGTCAGCGCAGAGCCCAGTGTGGGGCTCAAACTCATGAGCTGTGAGATCATGACCTGAGCAGGAGTTGGAGGCTTAACCGACTAAGCAACCCACGTGCCCCTCCCTCTTCTTTTTTTCTTATTTTAGTTCTGCCGGCAAAGCAGAGCCAAAGCCTGCTTGACTATTTGCCTACTTTATACACTTGCTGAGGACTGTCCCTTGTTACAGACTGCCATTGCAGATCCTAACTGGTGGGAACACCAAGTTATAAATGTTTATTAGTTACAAATTCATCATAAATGGTTATGAATGGTTATCACACTGCCTGGAGTTTCTTCTGGAGAAAGCTCTGTGTGGATGTCTGTGTTTGAAGAGAGACTTGAGTAGTGCGTCCTTGGATAGTGCGTGGAAGAAGGTGCCTTGGTATGAAAACTCTGCTTGGAGGCATAGCTCACTGTGCCAGGGTTTCTTGCCAATGTGTTGTTGGGAAAAAAAGCTGCATGGTTTCATTTTTTTCCCCCTTAAACTAAGCTTTATCTGTAATCACAAACCAGCTGGAGGAAAGAAAAATCCCTGTAGAACTGAATTCAAACACCAGCAGTTATTTTGAAGACAAATGATTGACTGAACATTCTCCCCAGCAGCAAGTTCTAGTATGAATATAAAACCATAGAGAAGAGCAGCAAGTTCAAGCAAAGGAGAAAGAAGACGTACTTTTATTTGGTCAGTTGTAGTTGCTCAGTATAGATTGCTCTTGTACACAGATTTTTTTATTCAATATCTTATTTTATATTTAACTTTACTATAACCAGAATAAGGATGTGAGGCAGACTGGAGCTAAAATATGAAATATGTCAATTTGCATATATAGCCACTGTTAGAAAGTAGCTTTTTCTTGCTCTTCCACCTTTTCTGTGTAGATTCAACTGAACAAGAAAACACAATGGAATGGATTCACCATGTTTACTCCCATTGCACGAAAGCACCTTCTCTGTTTACTTAGTAGGTCTGCAGCTGTTCCCTATTTTCTTGACTCATTTCTTCCCTGGTAATTAGCATATTTTTTTCTTACAGAAGCATATGGCTTCCTTACTTGTAAACAAACCCTGCGAACCTCTTTCCATGTTGTGGAGATCTGAACTGAGCTGTAATTATATTGAGTCATAATCATGGAAGCACAATGCAGTCCCAGAGATAACAAAATGTAACATGTAGGCATAACAGGTAAATTGTAAGGAACTGGATTAACTGGGTTTTACGCTGCCAGAAGATTCAGAGTATGTACAATGTGTACAATGAACAAATGAAGTCAAGAGACTTAATTGCAGTAACATGAGTCTGCAGACAAAGCTAGGAAAAAGGAAAATGACAGAAATAATGAGCTGCTGTGTTTGAACTACAAATCTGGGCTCAGTGACTCTCTGAGGGAACTGAAGTTGTTCTTCAAGAAATACAGATTTTTGCTAGGAAGATTCCTATTGTCTGAGATAAAGAGACAAGACTAAACATGAATTTTAACTACCTGCTTTGTCATAACTCAATAGGAAAGGGGCGGGTATATATGGTTACACTTTGTAGTCTGTTGTCTGGAATTTCACATGGAAATTTTTCTTAACGATCATTGTATTCAATATGCTCATCACAAGGGCAACACACAAGCAACATTAACCTGCTTCCTAAATGTGTAGGTATAAATGTAGTCATTCTATGTTAAAAGAAAACAACAACACAAAACTACAATACTTGAAAATTCTGGCCTTGAGGTTGGAAGGCTAGTTGCTTAGAAATCATAATGAATATTTATAAATTGGTCATGAGAAAAATCCTAACAGGATAATTCAAATATATCATTTTTTGTACTGTGCTGCCTATGGACACCCAAAGAGAAAGCATAGGTGACTAAGTGGAGATGTTGAGTGGGTGCTGGTCTTTTTGCGAAGGGAATCATTCTAGCACTTTGAAGCTGTGTTCTTATGATACGCTATGTAATACATATAAGACTTGGAAAAAATGTGAATTGTTCATATCAAAGAATAGACGGAAGAGAAGAGGTGAAATTCAGGAGGGTCCAGAGATCCTCCCTCATCCTCCCCTCTCCCCCAATCATCCCTTGAAGCTGGCATATTCTACTTTTTTCCCTTTTTATGTTCTAGACTTTTCTAAAGCCTTCATAGAACTAACAGAGCCCAGAAGATTCACATTAATTTACATTCATCCACCTTAGCTGATTTAGCCTCTCAGGGGGAGAGATCATTCTAGGCCCTTTCAGGAATTCTGAGCTAAGTGGTTTCAGAGTAGGCTGAGAAAAAAAAAACCCAAAAGATAGTATGAGGTGTGTTAGAATCCCTGGGGTAACCTCAGGAACTCCAACCAGGGGACTGAGAATTCAGGTAGAGGTATGTCAAACACCACAGCTGGTACCCCACAAAAAGAGAAGAGCCCAAAGTAGTTGGGACTCTGGGGTGGGTGGTCTGTGAAGGATTCATTTCATTAATTGTTCTCATGATTTCTGGCTCTGTGTTACTCAAATAAACATAATAATCTCAAACATATATAATAATTACCTGAGATAAATCTTGTAGTGGGGGTTTTAGCCTTGGATACATATTGGAATCACCTGGGGAGCCCTAAAAATATACTGATCCCTGGGTCCTTCCTACTTTTAAAAATACTGATTTAACTGGTTAGGGGTCTTGGAAATAATTTTCTAGGCCCAAGGTGTATCTGCTCTTGCCCAGGGTGCTATGCGAGTAAACTAACATTTGGATAGCTTTCGTGTCCCTGGAAATACTCCACGTGGCCGGAAACAGAATATCTAGTCAGCCAGTTCCCAAATGCCAGACCATTCCTGGGCCTTCTCATTCCAAACAAGGTCGACTGTGTGCCCCCAGCCAATGTGAGATTGAAACATTTTTCTCTTCCTTGTTTTTTATTCTCTAACCTAAAAAAAAAAAAAAAAAAAAAAATGCTGCCTTCTTTCTCGTTTTTCAGTTCTCTGAAAGAAGACAGTCAGCTTCATGAAGTATTTAAGTTTCTATCACTTAAATATATGCACGAATGTATGTATAATGTGTGTATTTTATATTTAGGTGAAAAGCACTGCCTATAAACTTCATTGATTCTATTTAGGTGAAAACATTAAAATTCACCTTCTCTAAGAAGGTAAAAATCAAATTTAATTTTGCACTGGTATTTCAGGCTTCAATGGGCTACCAAGGTTTAAGAGTTGAGCAGTATGCATCTGAGACATATTTAAAACAACCAGGGTCAGGTTCCACCTGAGGTCCATTATGGGCAGTCTTGGCATGATCACACTTGCTGCCCTTCACCCCAAACCCTTGCTGTAATTCTATGTTCTCTCACTGGAGTCACAAGACACTTGGCGATTGCATATCTGCTTGCTTATTATGAGTAAATAGTGGGCAAATCAGAGGTCCTAAGGAGCCAAAGATCTGTAGTTCCCTATTACATGCAAGATAGTTTGATACTTTGTTGAATCATCTGGGCTTTTTTGTGTTGTTAATACTTTGCTTTTTCTTTTCCAGATAACTAATATGTTGTTCAAAATCTGTCAACCAAACATAGCTGAAATATTTTGTTCAACAGACATAATGCCTCTTAGGATTTAGATATAGATGAACTAAAAACTTGGAAAATCTGGAAAGAAGAGAAATAGCTGGAAAACACTTTTGGTTGCCCCTGGCTAATGGTGAAGAAGTAAAAGAAAGTGACTTTCGGTTGCACTATCAAATCCTCTTGAATGTCCCTAGACATTGTCTTGTGATGATTTCTAAGGGATTTTAGTGTGGTTTTATATCATTGGCCCTCACTAGTTTAAATGCCCCCAGGATTCCTACTCTCAGTTGAGGCCCAGCCTCATGAAGGCTGTGATTACAAGTTTTCTCTTAACTGGGGCGCCTGGGTGGCTTAGTCGGTTAGGCGTCCGACTTTTGGTTAGGTCATGATCTCGCAGTTCATGGGTTCGAGCCCCGCATCGGGCTCTGTGCTGACTGCCAGCTCAGAGCCTGAAGCCTGTTTCAGTCTGTGACTCCCTCTCTCTCTGACCCTCCCCTGCTCACACTGTCTTTCTCTCTCTCTCTCCTAGAAATAAATAAAAACATTAAAAAAAAAAGAGAGAGAAGAAAGCATCTTAAAAAAAAACAAGTTTTCTCTTAAGATTATATTATTTACAGATATAAGGAGTAAAGCTGTAATGGTGGAATAAATGAACTAAGGTGGAAATTTTGGGATATCCATATCCTGAAGGTGGCTGGCCAGCCCATTACTTCTGAGTTTGGCCCTGTCTAAGCTTCAGAATCTGCTTGCAGAGGAAGCTTGTCAAAGAAAGAAAAATTAGAGAAGACCATAATGCTATGTTCTTAGATCAGATTCTATAATATTGTTTACTGAGAACATTAGACTGTTTGTGAAATTCTTGTTGTTTTACCTATAAAAATTTGATGTTATTTTTATTTATTTATTTATTTATTTATTTTAGGGAGGGAGAGTGCGAGCAGGGGAAAGGGGCAAAGGGAGAGAGAGAATTCCAAGCAGACTCTATACCCAGTGTGGAGCCCGATGTGACACTTGATTCCATGACCCTGGGATCATGACCTGCACCCAAATCAAGAGTTGGATGCTCAACCAATTGATTCCATTACCCTGGGATCATGACCTGAGCCCAAATCAAGAGTCGGGCACTCAACCAAATGAGCCACCCAGGTGCCCTAGGTTGTTGTTATTATTCTCTCCACGAACGGAACTATGGAGATCTTTAATACAGTCTTGTTGTTCGGACAGAGAAAACTAAGGCCCAAGGAAGTTAGATTGCCAGATCCAGTACTGAGTTTAGTTTGTGAAAAGGCAAAGACTACAGCCTGTTTCTCCAGCCCCAAATCCATGGCTCTTTCCTTCTCCCAGGTGGTTGTAGCTTCAGAAGGAAATGAAGAACCTCACTGATCAACCTCAGAGTATAAGAATGTGGATTAGGAACTATGAAAACATTAAAGAAGACTTGTTCTAATGGTATTTAGTAGAGAAGGAAACCACAAGTCATTTACTCTGAACTAAGTGGTATGTAAATGAGTGGTGAGATTATAGATTTGTATTGACTTCCTTATCAAATAAGCATTTGATAAAATGCACCAAAAGCTTTTAAAATGGTCACATCCTTTGACTTTGTAATTCAGCTTCTGGGGATTTTCCTAATAATCAAAGTCACAAAGACATACGGTCATGGATATTCACCCAACATTTATTTATATTATTAAAAAATGGATATTGGCTAAATGTTCACAGAAGCCGGAATGCTTGAAAATACTATTTCCATTATATAATATGATGTAATATAATTCTCTCATTAAAAAATATCATGCTCTTGAAGCATACTTGAAGATATGGCAAGATAGTCATGATAAATGGTAAATAAGAATCAGGCTTATGAAATATTTTGTAGGATATAATCCTGATTGATAAGAAAACAATATATTTATATTATATATAGACATAGGAAGAAGATTATATAGATATCAAAATGTTAACCACTGTTACCTCTGGGTGGTACTATTATGATTCAGTTTTACTTACTTTTCTTTTTTATTAGACAGAGAGAGAAAGAGAGAATAGGAGGAGGAAGGGCAGAGAGAGAGAGAGAGAGAAAGAGAAAATCTTAAGTAGGCTCTAAGCCCAGTTCAGAGCCTGATGTGGAGCTTGATCTCACACCTTGACGATCATGACCTGAGCTGAAATCAAGAGCTGGATGTTTAACCAACTGAGTCACCTAGGAGCCCCCAGTTTTACTTTCTTTATACATTTCTTTATTTTTCAAATTTCTACCAGGAATCTGTATAACACGAATTAAGCAAAATTATACAAAACAAAAATATTATTGAAAATATAATTTGGATGAATCTTTAAAAGGATGTATATCCACTTTTTTTTTTTTTAAAGATGAAAGACCATTTATTCATGGGGAACAAGACCTAGACTTGCTGCACTGCAGAGACACTTGAAAAGAGGGACAAAAGGCCTTGCTATAAAGGACAGACCTGCCAGAAATACTCTGAACCCAATGGAAATGAGGCTTTTAGGGCCTAACATAGAAGAGTGAACATTTTAAAAGAGCACAGGGGAACATCTGAGCCCAAGACAGAGAGCAAAGCTGAAAAAGCATTAAGTTTAGATGCTAAGCATTATTTCTAAACTACTAGCCTTGGTGTCTAAGGCTACAGATTTCTGAAGTTTACAGAAAGCCTGTAAATGTCAGCATCATTTTTAGCCCAGAGCTCTTTTCTTACACAAAATCTAAAAATATCTATTAGTTTAAATTGTCAGCATGCAAAACATTTGCTATGACTTTTCTCATCATATCACTCAAATCATGTCAGAGCTAGAAATAAAAGAAAATGCCTAAATAATCTGGCAATTACTAGTGTTATTTGATGAGATTTTCATGGGGGATATTTAATAGCAATTTAATAATGTTAGTTATAATCATAAGAAGCCTAACCAAACAGTACTATCAACCGCACATTTCCATTTAGATGTCCCATAAACACTTCGACCTCATAATGTCTGAAATAAACTCATAATCTTTCCCTGCACTTATTTTACCCTCTGGAGTTCCCTATCTCTATCTATAGTATCAGCATCCATTTAGTTATCTAAACCATGAAGTCAAATCATCCTCTAAGTTCTGGATTTCTGGGCTGGATTACTGCAAAAGCATCTGAATGATCTCTAAATCTAGGCCTGACTCTTTTCAGTCTATTCTCCACTCTGCAGTTGGAGTATATGCTCTGAAAAGGAAATCAGACTATATTATTTCTTGTTTTTAACACTTTACTGGCTTCCCAATTTCTTCAGCATTAAATGTAAGCTTTTTAGCATGGCCTTCAAGGCCCTACCTGATCTCTAGCCTCCTTACATTTTTAGCCTCAACACTTTCTGGTTCCCCAGATATGCCAACATCTTGATTGCCACAGGACTTCCTCTTCTCAAAATTAAAAACATACTTGGATGTTGCCTTCTTAGGAACTCCAAGTGCCCCATCCAAGGAACTTCCTGGGTTCCATGATGTAGCACCCTGATTTAGTTGCCTGTTTACTTGAGTATCTTCTCTGTTAAAACTGTAAGCTCCTGGAGGAGAAAGTTTAGGTCCCATCCACTGTTATAATGTCAACATCTATCACAGTGTCTCTTACTATTGTTAGTTAAAAAAGAATCCTCCCGGGGCGCCCGGGTGGCTTAGTTGGTTAGGCGTCCGACTTTCGCTTAGGTCATGATCTCGCGGTTCGTGGGTTCGAGCCCCGCGTCGAGCTCTGTGCTGACTGGCAGCTCAGAGCCTGGAGCCTGTTTCAGAGTCTGTGACTCCCTCTCTCTCTGACCCTCCCCTACTCATGCTGTCTCTCTCCTAGAAATAAATAAAACATTTAAAAAAATTAAAAAAAAAAAAGGAATCCTCCCTCTTCTCATGTAATTATCAGCAATGGAGGCTTGGAGCATAAAAGATTGCCTACCCAACATTTATGCCACATGCTCCACCCTCATTCCACCCCTGTCCCTGCCTCCACATCCGATCTTCCTTTTCCACAGCAGAACCCAGATTGTGTTTACATAGCCTGTCTTCCTATATTGTCTATGATAATTATGTTAATCCCTTTGCCTTTGCATTAGTTTAAGATTGGCCACATGGCCCAGTTCTGGCCAAGGAGGTATGAGTAGTCTAATGAGGGCTTCTGTGAAAGGTTTCCTTGCTTTTAAGAAAGAGACATAAGAAGAGGCCATTGTTACTCCTCTTGACATTTTTATGACTAAAGCCATTGTTGCTTTCTTGTTCTCGTGAAGAGAACCAGCCTGGGAACTGACACGGTAACACTGCCTGAGTGGAGAAGTGGAACGGGCTTGGGCCCTATTGACATAACTGAACCACTGATCAGACAACGTCCAGTCCACCTAAGCTCCAGACTTACACAGGGTCATACATTTTCTCATTGCTCAAATAAATTTGAGTTAGGGATGTCTATTATTTACAGACAAATGCATATGAAAATGATTCAAAGACAAATTAGAAATAGGCCTTTTTCTACTGAGAATTATTATCCTGTTATTAAAAAAATATATAGGCGGGGCGCCCAGATGGCTCAGTCGGTTGAGCGTCCGACTTTGGCTTAGGTCATGATCTCACGGTTCGTAGGTTCAAGCCCCGCGTTGGGCCCTGTGCTGACAGCTAGTTCAGAGCCTGGAGCCTGCTTCAGATTCCATATCTCCCTCTCTCTCTGACCCTCCCCCACTCATACTGTGTTTCTCTCTGTCTCAATAATAAATAAACATTTAAAAAATTAAGAAATATATATATATATAGGCTTGGGGTGCCTGGGTGTCTCAGTTGGTTAAGAGCCTGACTCTTGATCTCAGTTCAGGTCTTGCTCTCAGGGTTGTGAGTTCTAGCCCTGCGTTAGGCTCTGCGCTGGGTGTTCAGTCTACTTAAAAAAAAGACTTTTTCTACTGAGAAGTGTAAAACTAGACATAATATAATTGTATAACAGATCTGGAACAGAAAATTAATATCTCCTTACATTGGTATATATATTATTTATACATGTGTTCTTGTCGGGTTGTTTGGTGGTTCATGCAGTAACCAAAGGAAAATATGACATATGATTTTTTGGAATTATAAATAGAGAAATCAGACTGCATTTTAAGTGGCTGAAGTCAGTTGAATAAGCCATCATGTAACTATTAAAATAAAATAAAATAAACCAGCTTTCAAAATATTTTATGTATTCCATTCTTTTACTGAGGTAGAGGTAGACAGAATGTCTCATATGCCAACAATTACAAGAAAATTGGGAAATACAAAAAAATGTAATAAAGTAAAAAGTAACATAATTATATTATACATAACTAACTAATTTTAATACTTTAATGCATTTCATTTAAATCTTTAAAAAACCACATGTGCATAATATAAATCAATATGTATTTTTTGTTTATATACACTTAAGTATAAAATATATAGAAATACATAAATGGCCTTGGATCATGTGTTTTTCACCGAATATTTTCTCATGAACATTTTTCCATGCAATTATTTATTTGTCAAATTATGCTTTTAAATGGTTATGCAGTATTTCATCAACTAAAGAGAAGTGTCATCATTGTTTAATCAGCCTTTTTGGTTGGCTATTTCAGGGGTTTCTTACAATATTTGCTATTTAACAAAGTATTAAGTAATTGGGTACAAATCTTGGATTATGTCGTAGGGTAAATTTTAACTTATGCTGGTTTGTCTTTGGGCCATCTCTTTTGTTTCTTTGATTTCTCTGCCTATTCTTACATTAGTCAGTATCACCTTTGGAAAATTATTGTGGTTTTACAATATACTTCAGTTTCTAGTAGAGCAACTTACCCAACACCAATCTTTTAAATATATCTCTTACCCTCAGGGTGCCTGGGTGGATCAGTGGGTTAAGCGTCCAGCTCTTGGTGTTGGCTCAGGTCATGATCTTGCGGTTCATGAGTTTGAGCCCTGAGCAGCATTGGTGGTATAGTAGTGAGCTTAGATGCCTTTCATGAGTTTGAGCCCTGCATTGGGGTTCCTGCCCGCTTGGGATTCTGTCTCTCTTTGTCTCTCTGCCCCTACCCTGCTTGCTCTCTCTGTCTCTCTCTCAAAAGAAATAAATAAAAACTTAAAAAAATTAAAAAATACGTATCTCATATCCTCATGTTTTTCTTCTAGTTAATTTCTTTAAAAATTGATCAAAATTCAAAAATCTAATTGAACTTTTGATTACATTATTTTAAGCATATATATTGACTTGGTAATGATTAACATCTCTATAATATTAAATCTTCTTATGTCATTTTGTCTCCATTTATTGAGGCTTCTTTTATATCTCTCAGAAATATTTGAAGTTTTTTCCTGCCAGTTGCTTTTTTTAAGCATTTTTCTCTGTTTTTCTATAGAAATTTTTTGTTGTTGCTATTATAGCTGTGTGGGAAAAATTCTTAAAAATTTGTTACTGAAAGCTCAGCTCTTCTATTGCCAGGTTATTTCTCCTAGGATGCTTGCTTTGGCATTTTCTGGTAACAGAATATAATTTCCACTAAGTATGAAGCAAGAATAGCAGCATGTGCTGAGACCCAATTCTGTTACTAATGTAACAATTTATATAAAGCGAATCCCTTCTTATCTCATTTTATAAATCTGAGAATAAATATTTAATCTGCCGTGAACATATGCCATTTAAAAATTTCAATCATTGCTTTCAAAAAAATTAAAACTAAAAAATTAAAACTATATTCTAAAAGAAGTAAGTTATGAAAGAAATTTTTTTCTTTTCTCCTTTATATATTAAGCGATATCAGACAAGTTGCATTTGATTTTAGAGACTTGATGGCTCACATAATTATGTAGAACTAATTAATTCAAAATCTGTTTATCAACAGTAGTCTGTAGCTACAGCATTTTCTCCCAGAGGCATTAACAAAGGCTTATCACCTGCTTTCTTGTTGCAGTTTGTCTCAAAGGCAAATCAATACGAAAAATATAAAAATGCTATTCCCAGAACTAACACTTCCAACAATTTACAAGAACTTTTAGTATCTGATACCAATTAGTTTTCTTAGCTTAAATTAAAAACAGTTTTATTTAGCAATGAAACGTGTCAAAATAATAAGGATTTTAAAAACATAATAAAGTTTTCTCCAGGAATTTTTGAAAAATTTAGTAAGTACTACATATATATTCACACATATGTATATTTATTTATTTTACTTATAATATATATGATAATTTTTAATTATATTTTTTAGAAAAAATAACTGTAACAGATGGTCGAGGACAAAAGGATATAAAAGAAAGCTATTTTATGCTTTATAGATCAAACAATATAATGTTCTTTGCACATATCCACATATAGTAAATGCATATAGAAATAACAGTATCTACATCTTGGGCAATATCTTCCTTTGTGTAAGATCGGTAAACAGCAGAAATAAGTTATCAATAAATGTATGTGTCTATTTTTGATAGGGTTTCCTTCTTTTTTAAATTGAAGTATA
Source organism: Hyaena hyaena (assembly GCF_003009895.1). NCBI lineage: Eukaryota > Metazoa > Chordata > Mammalia > Carnivora > Hyaenidae > Hyaena > Hyaena hyaena. The sequence goes on along the minus strand of NW_024081084.1, from coordinate 75,007 downwards.
ACTGACCTATAATATCTTATTACTTTCAGGTGTACATCTTAGTGATTTGATATTTTTATACATGATGACATGATCCTCACAATACATCTAGTTACCATCTGTCACTATCCAAAGTTATTACAATATTATTGACTATATTTCCTATGCTGTACATGACATTCTCATGACTTATTTATAACTGAAAGTTTGTACCTCTTAATCCCTTTCTCCTATTTTGTACCCCCCACATCTGTGTGGCCTAGTAACCGACAGTTTGTTTCCTATATCCAGGAGTATGTTTGTTTTGTTTTGTTTTTTACATTTCACATATAAGTGATATCATATGGTATTCGTCTTTCTCTGTGTAACTTATTTTACTCAGCATAATACCCTCTAGGTCCATCTGTGTTACCACAGATGGCAAGAATTCATTTTTAACGGGTGAATAATAATCTATTATATATATAAACACACAAACATCACATCTTCTTTAACCATTCATCTATCAACTTAGGTTGCTTCCATATCTTGGCTATTTTAAATAAGACTGCAATGGATAGAGGGATGCATATATCTCTTTGAATTGGTGGTGGTGTTTTTTTTTTCAGATAAATACCCAGAAGTGGAATTGCTAGATCATATGGTAATTGTGTTTTTAATTTTTTGTGTAGCCTCTTGATAGGGTTTTCTAATCAATTAGATTCCCCCAAACTTTATTCCAATTACTACATTTCTGGATGTTCTTGTCAGAATGTTAGTTAGAGTTAAACTTGTTTTGGGTTAGAGAATCAATATTTATTTATTTTTAAAAAAGGAAAAAGATGGGCACCTGGGTGGCTCAGTTGGTTAAGTCTCTGACTTTGGCTCAGGTCACGATCTGGCTGTTCATGGGTTTGAGCCCCACATCAGGCTCTGTGCTGACAGCTTGGTCAGCTTGCTTGGGATTCTGTGTTTCTTGCTTTCTTTGCCCCTCCCATGCTTGTGCTCTGTCTCTTTCCCTCTCAAAAATAAATAAGCATTAAAAGAAAATGAATTTCAGGAATTGAAATTCTTCTCTCCCTCCACCCCTTTTTTAAAAGGTGCATTGGTCTTTTGAACAGTGAAAAGTGTTCCTTATAAAGTAAGTGAACTTTTAGATAATGGAAACTTGTTTTTGTAGTTGGCTTTGCAGGCGCAAGGAAAGGTTCATGTTGGGTTTCTGGCTCATTAGCTGCAGTGTGCCTGAAGATTTAATGCTTGGCCTTATCTCTCTTGCAACACAACTCAAGGAACTGTTAGTAATTTCCCTATGCCAGATCCAAAATAAACGAAAATCCTATAACATATACCAAAAACAAGTGCCTGCACCTATGGTTGAAAGAATGGGCATGAATCCTAAACCCCAGAGGGGATTGAATGATTAGCTAAGTATAAATGATGAAGGTACCCCAGAAATGATGCTTTCCTTGAGCTGAGAGGGCCTCTGTCCACTCAACATCATTTGTCATCCTGACCATGCACTGGACATTGGAAGTTGTGCTTGGGAGTTATGAGACCCTGACTATACAAAATGTTATTTGTATTTGTTTACTTGTGAATTGTATACTGTGCTGTAACATGTTCTGACTTTTTCTTACAACACTTTGGAGGTAAATAAAGTCTCTTGTGCCTCATGAATTTGATTACTAGTCTGAACGCAAGTCCAAGAGAGGGGGTGTTGCAAGGGCAAAGTTCCATAGCAAGAAATTACTCCCTGTATTCTGCTTAGATCCTTCTATTCCCAATCCCTAGAGCCCAAAGTATCTACAGAGAGGTAAAGCCTACTTAACTAATGAGTAGGTGGGCTCTCATTATAATTTAACATTTATGTCCCTCCCGACATTAGCTCAGCATCTCAAACACCAAATTAATCAATGGCTCCAATGATTTTCCAAGATGGTAGAAAGTTAGGAAAGAAAGAGGCTAGTCCCTCCACACCACGATAAAAATTCTATAATAAAAGAGCATTCAAATACTAGCACCTGATTCAGTTTCTCCCAATCTCACACTACAATGTCTCTGAAACATTGACAAAAGACAAAATCTCACACTACCTCATGTTAAAAATAAAAACCGACAGATAATCTGTTGCTCAAACTTGTGAACAATTTACCCATTACCAAAAGCCAAATGAAAGTAGATTGAGCAAGACAATTTGTGACCTAACCGATTTTTGCCTCTTGAAATAGAACAAGCCAGTTAAGCTGAAAGGAGTTAAAAAGCCATGTATTTCTCCATTGACCTTGGTAAATAGACCCCTGGGGGGGTGGAGGGGAAGGACAGCATAAGAAGTACATTTTGAGACATACTGTTTTCCTTTATTCTCAATTTTCATAAACATTCTGGCAAGAATCAATTCATAAACATCTTGAAGGAACTGAGATTGGTTGAATGACATTGCATCTGGGCACATTTGGTCCCCACAAATAAAGTATTGTAATTGAGCATAGTACTTAAGAACTAGACAGACTTGCCACTTACCAGCTGGGTGACTCTGGGTAGGTTATTTAACATCTCTTTTCTCAATTTCCTCATCTGGGATTGCTATAATTCTTTTTTAATGTTTATGTGTTTTTATTTTTGAGAGAGACAGTGGGGCTCACTACTAGTGTGCAGCCTGATATGGGGCTCAATTTCATGAACCATGAGATCATGACCTGAGATGGAATCAAGAGTTAGACGCCTAACTGACTGAGCCACCCAGGAGTCCCTGGGATTGCTGTAAGTATTAAATGAGATAATAAATATACAGCTCAATTCAAGGTAAGAGTACAATGGTTGTTAATTAAAGGCAGATATTACTTTTATTATGACAAAGAAGAGTAGAAAATGAGGAAGTTCTAACAGCTCTAGTAGTGTGTGTATTGTAGAGTCGGCTTTATTTTATGCCCTTCAGAGTATGGAGAATCTAGCCATGGGATGATAGTGGCTTCAACTTCAGTCTTGCATTGTTACACAAGATGGGTGTGTGTCAGATATTGCGTGTGGCCAAGAACTCTGCACATCAACCAGGTCTCCTGCTGCATGGTCAGTGAGGGGATCACGCCTGCCCAAGAGGACAGGATTGTACAGGCCATCCATCCTGTCTTTTGGTAAAATACAACAACCAAGACTATGGACAAAAAACTAAAATGGGTTATGTGTCTATGAAAAAAAAATACCGTGAGAAGAAAATAGGTTTCGAATCCTAAGTAATATGCAGGAAGATATAGCAGCCATGAAACAGCAGAAAGCTGATTGGTTAGTCCTTCAGTCACTAAAGAGTTTAGTATCTCATTCTTTCTCTTCATTTCTACCTTGCTTTCTACCATCATTCTGAGTGTCTTCAGCCTCTTTGTGGGTAACCCGTTAGACATGGACCAAATTGTGCCTTTCCCAAATTCTTACGCTGAAGTCTAAACTTCTAGTCTCACAATATGTCTGTATTCAGAGATAGGATTTTTAAAGAGTAATTAAGGTAAAATAATATCATTGAGATGGGCCCTAGTCCAGTATTATTGGTACACTTCCAATAGTGCAATAGGACCTAGATACACAGAAGAAAGGCCATGTGAAGAAGCCAACCAGGTATGGGTTGAGGAGAGAAGCCTCAGAAGAAATCAACCCAAATGACACTTGATCTCAGATTTCTAGCCTCCAAAATGATGAGGAAATGAATTTCTGTTGTTTAAGCTACCCAGTCTGTAGTGCTTTGCTACGGCAGCCTTAGTAAACTTGTACACCATCCAGTTGCCTGGACTCTCAGGTTCTTTATTTCTCATCTAGGAACCTTCACTTTCATTTCTCTCCAATCCTCCTCCTTATCTCCCCGGGGGGAGGTAAGGGGCTGGTGTTGCCATAATCTAGACCTGCGAACTTCTCAAATACATTCAAATATGTACTGACCGCAGTTACACTGCCTCACAACATTCACACTAGTCCACTTCCACCTCCTTTGCTCTTCATCTCATTTTTCCTGCGTTAAACCCCACTTCTTCTCTTCCAATTCCTTTGTCTTCCTTCTCAACTTACTCTAGATGTCATGATTTATTGGTTCACCCTACGTCTTGTTATTATCGTTAAACTTCTGTTTTCTTTCCAGTGCAACAGCTTTGCAAAAGCCCTGCCCAGCTAGCTGTCTTCCCTGTGTCCTTGCAGCATTTCTGAGCGCTGCTGAAGGAAACCACACCACCACACACCATCTGTGGAGCCAAAGTGAAGTCATATAGGCCCTCAGCGTTGCTCGTCATCTCTCCACTTCTCCACAATTTACCATCTCAAACTTTCTCTCTTCTCTTTTTCAAAACCCAAACCTTACTACTTCTCCACCCTCACTACTGGCAGGAGACACTCACTTCCTATTTTTGTAGGGAAAAGTGAGGTCACCAGAGAGAAATTTCCCCACATTCCAGCAACAAACTTGCAAATTTCTCTGTATTTCCAATTCTCACCGCTTTCTCAGATCTGTCACATTGCAGCTGATAATGTGCTCATCTGCCTTCCTACAACTAATCGTTTAATGGCTGCTTGTAATTCTTTCCTCCAAGGTTTTATTCTTTTCATCTTTCTTTATTCCTTTATCATTTAACAGCTCCACTCCCCTCTTGTGTTCTTTCTGCTCATCGCTTAAGTAGTCTCAAAATATCTCTGTAGCTCCAGGCACTGTTGAGGAGGGCACCTCATGCCTCAGGGTGCTGGGGAAAGAAAAGGTTGAGGTTGGAGCCACTGTTGGGCAAAATTTTCAGGTGTACATGTCCAGTGACCCAACCACTTATATTGAGCTGAATTTTCATTCATGAGTGAAAGAAATGAGATTTTTTTCATGTGTTAGGAGGCTCAGAAAATACATCACATGTAAGAATAATAATAACAGGGGCACCTTGCTGGCTCAGTCAGGAGAGCCTGCGATTCTTGATCTCACGGTTGTGAGTTCGAGCCCTACAGTGGGTATAGAAGTTATTTAAAAATAAAATCTTGGAAAAAAAAAAGAATAACAAATGATGATGATAAAATTAGCAAACCGCATTCCCTCTGTGTTGGGTATTGTTTTATGTGCCCATGTTTCAACTCATCTAATATTCAACAAACTTCTGAGGAAGAGACTATTTTTATCCTTATTGGAGAGCTCAGAAAATAAACCAACAAAGTAAATATTTGCGTGGCGCTTACTATTATGAGCTTTTTACATTAATAAGTCATTTATTCCTTATACTAACTCTGTGAGGCCTGTAGTCTGACCATCTCTGCTTTGCAAGTATGACTTCTAAGGCTATGCAGTTGGTAGGCGGTAGAGCTAGGATTTCAATTCAAGCACGTTGAACACTCTTTACATCCTCCTGTACACGTACTTCTCAAAAAATTACTGTAAGTAATCAAAAAGCAAATACAAATTAAGAACTGAAGAAGGAGGAAGTCATGGATTATGACTAACTTATGTTCTATGAGTGAAGACTCTGGAAGCAGATTTCCTTATTCTAAGCACCAGCTCCACCTTCCCAGTTTTGTGATCTGAGGCTGATTACTTGGCCTTTGTGTGTCTCAGTTTTCTCATAAGAGGGGGAACAGTGAGATTATTTACCTCTTTGGTTGTTGTCAGGATTAAGCATGATAATGTATGTAAAACACATCAGGCAAAATATCTTCTGAAGAATTTCCCAAAGTAGTTTAAAACCTTTTGGACTGTCCCTCAGCATCACTGCAACGGATCCTCAGCAATACATCTGTTAGCCCAGGCAAAAGGGCCTCTGACCAGGCCCCACACTTTGAGGGCCCATTGTTTTACACATAAAATAAAGTCATCAAAGAACACACAGGTGCTCCTATTACTTGGTGATTCATTCTTAGGACTAACACCGTTCAGATTTCAGAGAAGTGTTTCTCTAAAATCTGCTTGGTGTCCTCAAAACAAGTCAATGATTCAAATCACATGAAGGTGTGTAGATTGAAACACTATTAATATTGGAAATACTGCGCTACTGAGAGTCTGGGAGGTAATTTAAGGAGTGAAAACACCCAAGTAAGAGAAAAATATAAATGTATTAACTTGTCAAATTCTTCCTCTTAATTAGCATGAACAAAATAGATTCTTTTTTAAAAAAAAATGTAATGTTTTTATTTATTTTTGAGAGAGAGGCAGAGAAAGAGGGAGGACACAGAATCTGAGGCAAGTTCCAGGTTCTGAGCTGTCAGCACAGAGCCCGACACAGGGCTTGAACCCATGAACTGTGAGATTATGACCTGAGCCAAAGTTGGACGCTTAACCGACTGAGCCACCCAGGTGCCCCGAAATAGATTCTTATATGATGAAGTATCTCAGTAGTACCAAATGTCTATTTTCTTGCTTCATTCTTGTTCCAGTTAATGGTTCCAGAAGTGCTCATAAATGAGTCCAATATTTCAAAGAGTTGCACTAAGCTGCAGAAATTCTGCAATATTAAAAAATTTATATTACTCAAATTTGTATATGTGTAAATATAAACATGAAATGCATGAAGCATGTAAAGAACATGGATTCTTCACATTACTGAATGGATCTACGTAGTGCTTTGAAAGAAAGTAAAATTTGTAATATATGTGCTAGCTATGCATGCAGTAAAAGTAAGAATATTTCACAATATTTTTCATAATAGTAATTTATCTTAGGTGACTCTATTACAATGTTTGAGCAAGATATGTATATCTTATTCATTTCTAAATCTATTGCATTGGTAATTTGAAAATACCTGTTGTGATTTCCTCAGCAGAGTAAAGTTTCTTCAGACTGGAATGAACAGAAATCTGCTTCAAAACAAGTGACTCAGGAGAGATGATCTAATTTGGCATTACTGTCAATAAAGCATAAATAATGTGAGAACATTGATTATAACAACAGTATTAGTGATTCTACTGAAATTAAAGCAAGAAAGAAATATGTTATAGGATATATACATGATAATTTGTGAATTATGCATATTTTCATTTTATTTCTCACCCAAACATCATTGACCTACCAATAGCACACATGATAAAAGTTAAATTCCATTTTCGGTATTTTCCAAATCTAAGTTATAAAAAGTCATAGCTTGACATATACTTCAAACAGTTTTGCTCATTACGAAGATGTATTTGTTAAGGTAGGAAAAGAGAATATATTTTAGCTAACTGCTTGTTAGCTTGCTTTCTACTTCTAAAATAACTTGATGTATGGCCTGTGGGCTCCCAATTGTACTGTTGCCACGGGTCCTACAACTGTTGGGGGTAAACCTGGGGTCATGGTTTGGGGAAAGCCCGGGATCATTACGAGTTCAGGAATTAACTGTGCATTCTCTTAAGAATAAAAAATTCATTTTTGTACTTCCAAAAATAACATCTTTACTTATTCAATACATTTGTTTATTCATTTAACAAACATTAATCTCCACGCTGAAGATGAAGATAATCACTAATTAGTGGGAAAACCAACACCTGGCAGTGCAGTGACAGGCATGTGCACTGGTCTCACATCTTCCCGGAAGCTGTTCCTGACCATAGGCTGAGATTGCTCTGGGCTTTTTCTTTCCATTGTCCCTATTTCCACAAGCAGAATAGGACAGTGAGAAAGTTCCTTAGACTCAGAAAATCTGATTTTGAATCTTGACTCTGTGAGATCTTAGACAAATTAATCACTTAGGCTCACTGAGCTTCAATTTCCATGCCAATAAAGCAGAATTAAGAGAACATGTCTTGGAAAATGCAGTGGTGTTGCATGGAAATAGACATGCAGAGGGAAGACACGTGCAAGATGAAGAAAGCCTGAGAAAGTTCAGATAGAAGAAACTACTCTTCAGATTGTAAAGTGCTATACAAACGTGGGATGCTGATCTTAGATTCGAGTTCTATTTTTCCAAGACTTTCTCTGCCTATAGTAATTTATTCCAGGGCTGTGTGACCTCTTGTCCTCCATTGGGTCAATGTGGCAAACTAAAGAATTTAGAGTGCCATGAAATTATGCAAACTGTCCTCATGAATAGGCAACTTTTTTACATAGCATATATTTAATAAATGTATATGTACATAGCATATATTTAATAAAAATATACTGCTGAGTTAATTGTCTACATGTCCACTTTTCTTTCCATTTTTTTTCAAGGAGAATTCCTCATCCAACTATGGGAGGGAAGAAGAGAGAAAGAGAGGGAAAGAGACACTGTCTTTCATTTCCTCAGTTTCCAAATTGAATAATTCTAACACTTTCCAGGGATGTAGTCAAAATTTGAATTAATTTAATTAGAATTTAGTTTGATCTAATTTAATTAGAAAAAGGTCTTGATGAACAAGTAAAAAATGTTTAATAAAATTAAAGGGAAGAAAAAATCAAACTTATCACTTGATAACTCAGCATAATTACTATCTAGCAAACCTAATGGCTCTTAATCTGAGACCCTTCTGTATGGTTGCAGTGCCTTCCATATGTATCAGTGAGGAGATGCTGGAGTATATTGTGATAGCAAATAACCCCAATTAGTGGCTTAAAATAACAAGAGTTTATTTCTTGCTCACATAGGTTTGTTTTCTTCTCCAGGACCCAGGTGACAGAGCTTCTGTTATTTGGAGGGTTGCTGACCTCCATGGCAGAGGGAGACAGAGCTCTGCATGGTCTCACGTTGGCCCAGAGTGTCACACATCACCTCTTCTCATCTCACAATAGCCAGAAATGGTTACACAACGCCACCCATCAACGGAGCCAGGAAATAGAATCCCATCTTGGGACAGAAAGCAGTTTATCAGAAATATTTGGTGAGCGTTACTAATGACTAGTGTGGCTTTGCTACTTGAATGAGGTGGTAATGTGAACCCTCTTTTTTTTTTTTTTTAATAGTTTATTGTCAGGTTGGTTTCCACATCCTTAAAGTCAATCAGGAATCGGCCAGGAAGGCTAGGTGGCCACCTGGTGTGATGGTTGGTCTCAGGCTATCCACCTTTATTCATCCTCCTCAGTCTGTTGTACTAGAGCCTGCCATTCCTTCTTCAGAACTTACTACTTGAGCCAATTCCAAATACTTTTGGACTCTCTTTTAAAATGCAAATCAACATTAAGTATACTATAATTTTAGTGTGTTCATCTGATGGTTTTGGAGGACTGGTTGCTGGGGGTTCTTGAAGGTGGAAGAGGTGTTTTTGAAAGACTAAAACTTCTCATGAACGAGGAAGGCTGTCTGAAGGTAACTCATCTGCCTCCCTATACTGTCCACAGTGGATCCTGACCACTTGTGCGGGGAGTTAGAGGGATGAGCACCACATACGGCTTAGTAGTTGTAAGCTCTGGAACAGGCATGGCACCCATTCTTGTCCATACGAGGAAATAGGTCTCAGGAATCCCAGTTCGGGGGATGTTCCCAGCCCCAAATGACAAGGTGCATGATGAACTATGATACTCAATCGAGAGAGGATCCTACTTTTCTCTTCTGAGGGGTATCCAGAAGCCAAATCATCTTTTCTCTTAAACATTTAAAAATGCTTCTCATTATCTTTAAAAACATCTTAGAAAAGTGTATTCTAAGTTGCTTTCTAATTATGCAACAAAATCACTCCTAGTTCTGGTATGTTGGTTAAAAGTCAAAACAGCTTGTATTTGAATACAGCTATACACATTCAACATTCAAAAGCTGTTTTCGCCATGATAATTAGACATTAAATTGTGATTTATATTGTTAAATACTGATTTGGAGTTAACTGAGTAACAGTCTGGAAACTTACAAGTACTTTAGGATGTTATGTTAAAGTATGCCAGTAGTATATCACATTTTCTTTTATTCTCCCAAATTTAACGGATTATTTTAATTTGTGCCTGAAAATATTTTGAATCGGTAAGATGTATATGCCATGCAAACAGCTGAAGCTACAAAAAGTGTTTTCTAATGAACGGTAGGTGTTCCTCTGGTCCCTGTCTACTTACCTTGAACTCCTCCCTCCCTCAGAGTTACCCACTATTGTCATTGTATTGGGTTTCCTTCCAAAGATATTCTATATTGCTATAAATTTTTAAATGGTGAGTGTGTGCTTATTAATTTGCTTTTATATCTTTTTATTTAACATGATCTCAGTGATTATTTATTAAATGTAATCTCAGTGATTGCTTCATACCACTATACACATAGCTGCTTTATTCACTTAATGACTACATGATATTCTCTTGTATGGATTTGTAATAATTTATTTACCTGGTTCTCTAGAAATGGACTTTTATGTTGTTTAACCTCTTTTGCTCTATGAACAATCCTGAAAATGACATTCTTATACATCAGTCTTTCTGTATGAGTGTGACTTTACTGTAGGACATAATTTTAGAAGTGGAATTGCTAGATCAAAGGCAGATTTTCTTAGCAGAAATGTCATTAACATGAATTAAATGTTAAACCAGTGACAACATAAATTTGAAAGTTTTTTTTTTTTTTTTACCAACTCTGAGCTTATGGTCAAATAAGACATGTTCCCACCTCAAGGGACTTAAACACTGTAGATAAAATGGCAGCTATTTATAAATTGTTTATCTTGAAAACCACTCTCACACTATCCTTATAAGATTTGTTTACCAACCATAAAATTGAATCTAAGAAGTATTTAAATGTTCCTATGTACATGTCTGGACTATGAAAATTCCTTAGCTGTGGAAAATTTTTATAATATTTTCCCTTGAAAGTAAATGCGTTTTCAAATAAATGTTCTTGTAAACCTTTCATCAGGAATAATAATATCAAAGCTGTTAAAAGTTTCATAAACAGTTGATAAAGTCAAAACGGTAATGTGTTCCTTTAAGGGCCTCCCCGAGAACTTTTAACTAGAAAATTCCCTGCTTCATACTTCTAAGAAGGTACCCAGACTCTTTAGAAATCCTTGCATGATTAAGGGTGATTAAAGAAATCATATGTAATTTCTCAGGAAAATAGTCAAATCCACTTCCTAGAGCAGAAGGGTGTGGTTGCCCAGAGCAGCGCAGGAAGGGTTAAACTATCATTCTTTCCTGATTATTTCATATCACTTGTATAAGATTGCTAAATGTCAAAAAGTGTTTATTTTTTTGCTAACAGTATAAAACTGAACATACTGTGAGACATAAGGTAGCAGGTGTCTTGGCTCTAAACTATCAAGTCTGTGGGCATTCTGTTATAACAGGTGCTCCAAAAAATTTGAACAGATTTTAACAAGAGCTGTATGGGCTTTTAATTAGCCTGGTTATTCAGCATGTGTAAAAAGCATTAGGTATATGCTTAAAACATCATAGGGTCTAAAAAACAAATGCTTCACATAGTCACTCTCTCTTTCTGGCTCCTCTTAGCTTTCTGCTATTACATTTGACGTACGTGTTTCTTTTATCACAGAATTTCCCCTAGCCCAGGCAGGGGACCACAAAGAGTGATCATCAATAATAGTAATAGAATGGGGGATCCAGAAAACTGTTCCGACTGTTACACAGATACTCGGCACTCTTTTAATAGAATTCAAATTTGACACATAGTAGAAAGCAGCCTAATCTTCCTGCAGGAGCCTCTTTTAAAAAATGTAGATGCCTCACAAAAGGACTGTTTCCGGAAGGACTTTTCACCAATCTCTACAATATGAAAAGATGAGCTTTTCCTTGGGATTCGTGTTTAGGATTTTAGGAATAAATAATGACAAAAACAAACTCAATTCTATCTATATTTTAGTCACTTGTCTAGGTCATTATGTTAGCATAGATATTAAGACTACTTATTTCTTTTTGCTTTTAAGTGTTCGTGTTACTTTTAATCTTTGGGATCTAAGTTTGTAGCATTTGTTCATTTTTCGAACAACAGTTTACAAAAATTCTGTTGAGTTGTGTGTGTGTATGTGTGTGTGTCGCATAGAGGAATACAACGGAGTTCCTGTCCTTAAGGTACTTATACATCTATATAAATTATAAAGGAGAATGTGGTTGACATTCCAATGGTGTTAGAAACAAGTACATCATGGGACTTGAAAGAATGGGAAGATTTACATCTGGTGAAACAGGGGAAGCTTTCAGGTGACATGTGATCTTGGCCTTGCAGTTGGATAGAATTTTGAAGTCATGATACAAGCTAGCATTCGGGGTAGGGCTGCTTTGCAGGCACAGATGAAAGGTCATTGAGTGATCATTTATGATTATTGCACATGTTACTGTACTCAGTGTTTTATTTTTTAGATATAGAGGTAAAGTTTAGATTTGTTTTAAAATGAAGCAGATGAAAAGGTGCCAATTATTGATTGCTTACAGTGTGCCAGGTGCAATGCCAGAGGCTTTACTCACTTTGCCTTAGTTGATGTTAGCTGCCTTAGTTAACAACTCCACGAGAGGTATCATTATACCTGTTTTACACATGAGTACAAGTTAAATAACTTATTCAAGGTCATAAGTGAAGCAAGTCGTGGTGTCAGCATTTGACTAAAACCCAGCTAATACTTAGGTATATGCATTTCCCTTACGATGTGCTCCACTCCCTCAGTTTTAAAACTAGAAGGAGATTTGAGGATTCTCCTTGGGGATATAATTCATTTATTCTCAGTGGAGGCACAAATTGGTTCTTGGGGGTTGTATTAGTCAGTGCTCCCCAGAGAAACATAACCAATAGGAGGGATGGATAGATGGATGGATGGATACATGCATGCATGGATGGATAAATAGATATTATAAAAAGAGATTCATTATAAGAATTGGCTTATACAGTTGTGAAGGTCAAGAAGTGCTACAATCTACTGTCCATAGATGGATAAACAGGAAAGTTAGTGATGTAATTCAGTTTTGAGAACCAGGAAGGCTGATGTACGAGGCAGGAGAAAATGGATGTCCCAGCTCAAATAAAGAACAAATTCACACTTTCTCTGTTTTTTCTCCCTGTTTAGGCCCTCAGCAAGTTGGATGATGCCCACCCATACTGGTGAGGACAGTCATCTTTACTTAGTTTGCGTATTCCGATGTTAATCTCTTCCAGAAAGAGCTTCACAAAGATACCCCAAAATAACATTTTACCAGCTATCTGGCCGTTCCTTAGCCCAGTCAAATTGACATATAAAATGAACCATCACAAGGTGCAGAAAAAGGTAGTCCTTATGTATAAAGATATACATACAGTTACATACACCGTATGCAGTGTAAGTGTAATATTTTACGGTGCGGGTTGACTGGGGAGAAGGGTCTAAAAACCTCCTTAGGGGGGTGATAAGGAAAAAAAGTTTAAGAAACACAGCTCTAACTCCTTCATTTGTCGGGGGACAGATTAGGAAAATCAGAGAGTGAAAATGGCTGCCCAGTCACATAACTAGTTAGTGCTATATATGCATATGTTTATATTTTTAAAATTCCACTGTTTTTAGGGAGAAGAAAAGGCACAAGAACCATTTTTCACATTGCTAAGCTCAGTGACCTCCTTATAAGATCCTCTAACTTGATTTCTCTCTGGGTTTGTAGGTGGGCATATGTATGCGATCTCACTCTTAAGCCATAAATAGCGAATTCCAATTTCATGAAGGTCACCAAGGAGTGAACTGGTCCTGGGGTTCAATATTGACCCTAGATTGTACATTATTCAAGCTCCTGCATTTTGGGGGTACCTCATGAACTGTCTACTTGGGTGCTCTTAGAATAACACCTAACGCGAACTTAGGGCTCAGGATTATGAATTGATGCGTGAGTATTGGCAGCAGCAGGAGGAAAGGGTCTCCGAAAGACTAAGAAAGTTATTTAAAATAAGTTAAATTATTTAAGTACTAGTTAAGCTCATTTCATATGGAAATGAGTGACACAGACTCATTTGCAGGCTGTTGGACATCTGCTTATGATAAAAGTGGCTGGAGGTCTTGGAGAAAAGTTGGCACCCAGCAGAGCTCTTATCTTGGGGTCAGGGGTTCAAATCAGCTTCTCAAATTCTGTTCTTGTTCATGTTTGGAGAAGTGGCTCCCTTAACTTGCTGGGGATCAAAGGGTTTGCCAGCAGGGAGGAAGTATATGTGCCCCTTAAACAGTTTTACTTACACTCTTCCCACACATCAACGTACGCTTTATTAAATTTGTTGAAGATAAAAGAAGGGATTTTTTTCCCCTAACCTACTGACATAAATGATTCTACTACACTTAATTTTTGTATGTGATAGTTTCATATGAATACAATGCAATGTTTTTTTCATATGAATACAATGCAATGTTTTTTCCATAATCTGCCTTTTCCTTTTTCCAATGTTATTACTTTTTTGTGTATTCTTTGTATTTATAAAGCAAAAATAAAAAAAATATTTTCTGTAACAATAAAATGGCATATCATGTACACTTCTGGACCCCTTTTATCTTAGAGATTACTTTATATTGGTATATAGAGAGCTTCCAACTTTTTAACAGCTGCATAGTATTTCATTATATGAATATACCTTTGTTTATTTAACTGTACTCTTTTTTGAGTTTTTAAAATATGGGTACATATATATAATATCTGATCTTCTTTATCCATTCGCCATCAATGGGCCCTTAGACTGTTTCCATATCTTGGCTATTATAAATAATGCTGCAATGAACATGGTAGTACAGATATATTTTTGAGGCAGTATTTTCATTTTTTTCAAATGAATACCCAAAAGTGGAGTTGCTGGATCATATGTTAGTTGTATTTTTAGTTTGGGGGGAGTTTCCATATTGTTTTCCAGAGTGGCTGCACCCCCACCAACAGTGCACAAGTTTCCCTTTGTCCCACATCCTCACCAAAATTTATTTCCTGTCTTTTTGAAATAGCCATTTTAACAAGTGCAAGGTGGTATCTGTGGTTTTGATTTGCATTTCTCTAATGTCTAGTAATATAAACGTATTCTCCTTACCTGACTTGTAATTTTGTACTATTACAAGTAATTCTGCAGTTAATAACCTTTTATGTACATTGTGTTATATGTGTGGAAGCAGATCTATAGGCTATATTACCAGACAGGAAATTTGCCATGGCCTGGAGTATATATATTTGTGATGTTGATAGTTCTTGCTAAGTCGTCTTTTCTAGAAAGAGCGTCCCAATTTATATTTATGCCAGAAATGTTATAACAGTGCCAGTTTCTTCACAACCTTGGCTAGAGTATGTTAACAAAGGTTTTGATTTTTGCCAATCTGAGAGGTGAAAGTGATATCATGATGTAGGTTTAATTTTCATTGCTTTAAGTGAAATTGAGCTTCTTTACATGTGTTTAACACATTTAAAAAAAATGTGTAAACTGTCTAAACACATTCTTTGCCATACTGAGTTGCTGATTTTTTTTCTCATTGATTTCTAGGAGCTCTTTATTTATTATGAAAAGTCTCCAATATGAGGTGACAGATTCCCATTTGACATCAATCTTTTTATATTGAATAATTAAACATAACATTTTAATTAAAGATTTTTTTAGCATAATGAATTACCATTATTGGAAAAGATGGCTTAACATAATTTATCACACACTATTTAATTTTTCATATTAAAAACAAATAAATGTAGCACTTAAAAAATAATCACATCTATGAGAGAACTCCTACACCCTGTTTAGCATTACTCTATTTGCTTTGCTTAGATAAAGAAGCCTGTTCAGAGTATCAGCTACTTGTGTGGGAGTAGAGGTAGCTTTGTCACTTATTTGGCAAATGCTCCACAACACATAAATGGCCAATCTAGGAAAGTCCAACTTTCTAAGCCTTCTCTTTCAAATCAACTTCCAATTGACAAGAAACATGAGACGGTTATGTTCAGGGCTTGGCAAAGTACCTAGCATTCAGGGCTTTAAAACTATTTATTTATTGGGTTTAAGGCTCCTCACTGTAGTTACTAGAATAGGATTCCCATTCCTGGCTGGTATTCATAGGGCTCAGCTAAAACCGTAGGAGCTTGTAGAAGTTTCTCTGCCTGGCTTATTTTTACATATTACTTTGAACTGTATGAAACTGTCATTTACATAGGTCAAAAGTAGTTGACTATCAACAATTCATATGGTTTAATCTATGTATGAAAGTCTGCTGCAGTTATAGAGGATTTAGCTCTCACAGCAAAAGCTTAAAGCTTTGGTTGGACACTCGGCCCACTAGAGTTCCTAGGTTAGCTCACAGCACTCCGGCTCAAAGCGATGACTGCAGTATTCAATAGTTACCACCAGAGGGGGCATTTCCCTTGGAAATGTGAAGATTCTGAATGGTTTTCAGAGAAAGGCAGAGGCAGGCTGGGGAACGTCAGCAGGGCAGCAATAATCATTGTATGTGAGCAATAAACACTGTACGTGAGGAGGAGGCAGTGATTGCACGTTAAGTCATTGTCCAGCTTAGAGGAAACCACAGCAGATTTCTCTCTGGCAACCTAGAGCCAGTAATGTTGAGAACAGGCAAGCCAAAATGAAGGGGAACCACAGCAAGAGCAGGTCTTTCTTCAGTGGCCTAATTGCTGATTTGGTAGCTAGAATCAAAACATCAAAAATGACAAGCAGAAAGAGTTGCAGGAATATCTCTCACACAATATTAAATACCAGCCGCTTGGAAAAAGCTCCGAATGTCCTAAGAAATGTGCTGCATTTGCCTGTGGAACAGCACCTCCCCGTCTGAAATCCTCAGGGCCTTGCTAAACACGCAGTACACGCTGGTGATGGGTTCCCTGGCACAGATGTTACAGAGGCCCCAACATTAGGCAAAGGATGCAAAAGCCCATTTTCTTTTGTATTTGCTTAGCTGTTAGTATTCTTAACTCAAAAGCTGAGGGGCCCCGATTAACG
The DNA here is from genome assembly GCF_003009895.1 of Hyaena hyaena. Lineage (NCBI taxonomy): Eukaryota > Metazoa > Chordata > Mammalia > Carnivora > Hyaenidae > Hyaena > Hyaena hyaena. The sequence continues at coordinate 58,313 of NW_024081084.1, read as the reverse complement.
AGGCTTGTCCTTCACTGGTCTCGGGAAGTTTGCTCTAAATGAGAGACACATTGGGGCACCTGGGTGCCTCAGTCGGTTGAACGTCTGATTTCGGCTCAAGTCATGATCTCCAGGTTTTTGAGTTCCAGCCCCACATCAGGCTTGTTGCTGTCACCATGGGGCCCGCTTCAGATTCTCTGTCCGCACCCCTCCCCCGTCCCTCCCCTGCTCATGCTTGCTTCCTCAAAAATAAACAAACATTAAAAAATTTAAATGAGAGGCACACTCTGCTGCTTATTTCCTTGTGTAATGCCACATGGAAAATGGGTGCAGAACAAGGGGAGTCCCATCTTCTAGGGCTAGCTTTTATAATCAAATTTCCAATTGTGGAGAGAACATTGCAACAGCCAAGCCCCCTAAATGAGAACCTTAAGGGACCCTGAAGAAGTTGTTCAACCAGAGGCATCCTTCTTTTTCTTCTCCTCTTCCTCTTCTCCTCCTCTTTCCCCTCCTCCTCTCTTCCTCCTCTTCCTCTTCCTCCTCCTTCTCTTCCTCCTCCTCCTCCTCCTTCTTCCTCTTCTTCTTCTTCTTCCTCACACATTCTTATTGGAAAACTAAGAAACAGGAAAAAGAGAGCAAATTTATACAACAAATTATGGCATATTCTTCGGACACTCTGCCTGATGGCAGTGCTGGCCAGCCTTCACCGCCCAGTAACAGAGGTCAATTAGAACTCAGGGTTCTTATTTTCATCCAGTGAACAGGTATATGTTGATAGGGAGATAATAAACAGAAAATGACTTCTTTTCTGTACATCCCTTTCCCCAAGTCTGCCCAAATATCCAAGCTAACTAGGGTGCTTTTCTTTGGTGATTTGTGGGGATTCTCTCTCCTCCGGATCAAAAATAAGCCATTGTGCCTTTTATTTGTTATCTGAAAGAAAAAAAAACACGGGTGTTATATTTTAAAATGTGAGCGTCTGCTTATTACCATGGCTAGGCAGGGAGACGGCTGTTTGATCCATCGCAGGAAGTGCAAGCCGACCCTATCTCATGCTAAAAGGAAGTAATTTACCAGCAACACTGGTGCCAGATTAAGATTCTCAGTGCATCGCAAGTGAATTACCATGTCTATAATTTTCAACAAGAAAAGAAAACAGGAAAAAAACCACACAAAAACCCAACACAAAGCTAAGAAATGTAAGAAGGGGGATATTGGGCCAAGCTTCAGTAAAAGGCACATAATTCACTTCAGAGATAATGGCTGGCTAGACTGCCCTGTTTCATTTCTAAAACAAAAAGATTTTGCAGGTAAGTGTGTGCACAAGGTATTGGTGATTGCCCTTGGGGCTGTTTTGAGTTCATATAGCTCAGAGATGAGTAATATTGAGATAGTGGGTCTTGCATATTTGTGTGTATGTTTTACAAAATGGTATGTGGAGGGAAACATTGAAATGTATTGATTTTACATAATAAAAGCTCTATAAATGTTTTGTAAAATAATGAACTAAAGGGAATAGTTCTTAGGGACTTCTATATGCAGCATGTAAAGTACATCACAGGTAATAAATACAATGAACAGAGATTGAGATATAGATAGAAATAGTTGGTGTCTATTGGACAAAAGTGGGCAGAAAGCAGCTGGTGTCTTTTTCCAGCTCAGAGCCCTTGAAATATGAGCTGTGGCCCCTTCTCACCACAAGTCCTACTTACATTCCTAGAGAAAAGCAAGGGGAATAAAAGATAAGAATCGGATGAAGTGGAAAGGAGAATTTATTAGGGTACAGAGGCGGGAGGGTGACAAAGACACCCCTGCAATGGTCCAGAGACTTTGATTTTCATCCTTTTTTGGAGATTACTCTGACCACATCTGTTCATGACGCTGTTCTATTAGTGAAGGGGAAGAACCAGTGCTTCTGTGATGAAGGCCCACCTGGGGCCAGAGTGCATGCAAGTTAGAGCACAGGTGGTTTGCATTAACAGGTGCTTTCCGTTATTGTAATGCAGCCCTCACCTGGAGTCAGGCTAGCAGGCCCTGCCAGAAGCATTCAACAGCCGAGAGGGAAACAGAACATCTGGGCTGCTATTTGTTTTTCTTATCTTGCTCTTACATTTCAAAGTGACCCTTTGTTCCAGTTCCCTTGAAATGGAAACAAATTTGAGTTCAGGGCATTTCTCTGTAGTTATTTGTATTTCACAGGAATGTGGGCTTTCTGACAAGGAACTCGAGAGTTTTAGAAATTCTAGATCTGGGTGAGGAGGATAAGCCCTCTGTGACATTACATGTGTTTCCCTGAGGGTCTGGGAGAAAAGGGGAGATGGGTGTGTTCTTCCAGATCATGTAACTCATTGTTGGATCACCATAAAACTCAGATTCTTACTAATTTTCTAGGTGGGAGGTGGGGAGCGCGAGGCAGCCTCTTGTTCATTTATTTTGTGGGGGAGGTGATGATTCTCTTGGAGGCTTCTGAAGAATACAGAAGCACTGGATAGAAATGGCATCCAGGCCCTGGATGATTTGAAATGGTGTTTTTCTCTAGGAGAATTCCAAGGCCTTCATGTTCTATCATAGAGCTATCCTTTTTTTTTTTAATGTTTTATTTATTTCTGAGAGAGAAAGAGAGACAGTGTGAGCAGGGGAGGGTCAGAGAGAGAGGGAGACACAGAATCCGAAGCAGGCTCCAGGCTCTGAGCTAACCATCAGCACAGAGCCCGACGCGGGGCTCGAACCCGCAAACCATGTGATCATGACCTGAGCTGAAGTCGGACGCTCAAGCGGCTGAGCCACCCAGGCGCCCCTCATAGAGCTATCCTTAATGGAACTCTTGAAAACACTAGGTTTTGTCCTCAAGGGTCAGGCCAGTGGACTTTCTCCCTGTGAATCTGTACCACTGAGACTGTGCTTGTGTTTTAGAGCCAGATCCTGAAATGAGGACAGGCCCTTGTGTTACGGTATCACAGCCACACGTGCACATTGCTGGCTGCTGTAGAGAGAACCCTTAGATATTCAAGAGGGCTCTACTCTCTGTTTTCCAAACATTCCTGTGTTTATCCTGCCAATTGCTTGGCATCACTAAGCCAGGTTTTCAGCACCCTTCCACCATGCACTTTCTAAACACTTTGTTGGACAACCAGCTGGATGTTAAGTTCCTGCCCCAGGAAGAGGAGAGATGGTGGAAAATTTGATTACTCATAAACTTTCTAAGGATGGTAAGCTGTATGAAGATAGAATTCTTCTCTGGAGGCTTTAGTAAGGCTGGAAGGTTGTTCTCCCTCCTGAGGGAACCACAGACTCATGGGGCAAGAGGAGGTTTTCCAATGTCCTAGGGGCTAGACCTCAAATTCAAAGACTGTAGAACCCTCTAGAGAGTTGCAGGAGGAATCTGAGCTAATGAAGCTTCCAGGTCACCTTTTCCAATGAAAACCTGGAATAAGAAAAGGGTGGTCTCTGCCTGGAGCTCTCCCTGCCTGATGGCCAGTATCTAAGCCCAGGTCTCTGCCTGCTCTGCCATCAGGCCACTGTAACCCAGGCCTGACTAACTCCAGGGCAACTACTTATTCCAAACTGGGTCCAACTTTGCCTGACCTCTGCTCACTCCCAGTGCCACTCATAGCCAGCCTTGATTACTATCCGACTCCACTGCCTGCCTCAGGCAAGGCTAGCAGCTTGCTTCCCTAAAACGTGCTTTTACTTCTTTGACTATAGCTCGAGCACACATTGTTCAATGTTAGAAAAATAGAAACGTAAGGGGCGCCTGGGTGGCTCAGTCGGTTAAACGTCCAACTTGGCTCAGGTCATGACCTCATGGTTCGTGAGTTCGAGCACCGGGTCGGGATCTGTGCTGAAATCTGGAATCCGTTTCAGATTCTGCATTTCTCTCTCTCTCTGCCCCTCCCCTGCTCACGCTCAGTCTGTCTGTCTGTCTGTCTGTCTCTTAAGAATGAATAAATGTTAAAAAAAAAAAAACAGATACCTAAAATCTGATGGACTAGGCAATGCTTCTTGCTTTAGGTTGGAGCAATAAGCTTACCAGACCAGTTGAGATTTCAAGGCATGCAGCAGTCGCCTAATGCTGGAGCTTGGGGTGGCAGATGGAGTCAATACGGGTCCCAGTTCAATGCTGACACTGGTCAGAGGGAGTGAGGGTCCTGGCAGTCTTAGCAAGAATTGGTAGGAATTAGGGGCACCTGGGAGGCTCAGTCAGTTAAGCGTCTGACACAGTTTCTGTGTTCAAGCCCCATGTCGGGCTCTGTGCTGACAGCTCAGAGCCTGGAACCTGCTTCAGATTCTGCATCTTCCTCTCTCTCTGCCCCTCCCTCCACTTGCACTCTGTCTGTCTGTCTGCCTCTCTCTCTCAAAAAAAAAAAAAAAAAAAATTGGTAGGAATTAGGACTTCATCTGGAGCTGGAAGTAGCAGTTGTTCTTTATTCCTGTCCACCTAGGTCTCCTCTGCCTTATCCTGAAGGCTTAATAGAGTAACCAGAGCAAGAGTATTTCCCTGGGAGAAGAAATCCCTTAGAGCCAAGGTTTCTTGGTTTCTGTGTCTACATAGGGGTCAGGTTAGCCCTTAGCTGTGTCCGGAGCAGCTAGCGCTTGGTAAACCCTGACTAGGATCCAGGCATCCTTAGATATTTTACATAAGCTGCCCCATTACCTTCAATTCTACAACATTCCATGTGTACGCGTTAGCATCACCATTTGCTGTTAAGGAAATCGAAACCCCATCAGGTAAAATAACTCACTCACGATCACATATAAAAAAAAAAGTGGAGCTTGGTTTGAACACAGATGTGTTGGCCTCAAAAAGCCTGTCACTACTCTATAGACAGGAAGAGAAATGCCTGCAAGGAGATTTTGATTAGGTAGGATTATTTCCACTAGAAAGGGTTTTGTTCCCTGTACATATCCATTAAACACAGAGTTTTCCTAAGTAGTGAAATGCTGTAAATTTTAAGCATTTCCCTTTGAAAATCTTGAGGTATATATGCCGCTCTATGGGAAAGTGCCCTATTGTGTAAAGTCAGCTGCTACAGCCTGCAACTTTGTGTCTGTTTTCTTCACAATACTGAAAAATGTTCTTTTTTTCCCTCCAGGTGCCTGGGTGGCTCAGTTGGTTAAGTGTCTGACTCCTGATCTCAGCTCAGCTCACTCACAGCTCCTGGATTGTGAGTTCAAGCTCCACATCGGGCGCTTCTCTGACAGCGCAGAGCCTGCTTGGAATTCTGTCTCTCCCTCTGTCTCTGCCCCTTCCCTGCTTAAACTCTTCTCTCTCTCTCTCAAAACAAATAAACTTAAAAAAGAATATTTTTTCTCCACTTAATGACTTCCTGTTCTTTTGAGTTGCTTTATTCTTCACTTCCTCACATGACCATTTTAAAACAATCTTTTTTTTTTTTTCAGACAAACCAAACAAGAGAGTTTATTGGCAGAGGACCTACTTCACAAAGAAGTTAAAGAAGCTTCCTCAGTCCATTGAATATTACATAGGCTAAGACCTCAGACTTACACAAAGAAATGAGGAATATTAAAAGAATAAACAAAAGTGAAATAGAATGTTTTTAGAAAACTTTACCTGCTCTAAAAATTCTTTTTAAAGCAATAATAGTAACATCATGTTCTCTCACACTGCTATCTTAATTATGCTTTTCAAATGTGATAATTCCTTTTCCTAAGTTCTCAGGAATACGCTGTTTTCACCACTATGATATTTTGTTCTAGAAACACAGAGATAACACAATCAATTTTGGATTCAAGAAGAGACTGAAATACTAGAAAGTGAAAGCCAGGACTCCAAGCTAACGCTCCCACAAGGCCCCCTCCCCCCACCCCCGCCTTCTACCGCAGCCTTGTGTGCTGGTGTCCTTGTTGGCAGGAGCTGGCGCTCCGGCACCCCTTCATCTACCCCTCCTCTACCGTGGACCCTAATCGCATTAAGCCCATTAATGATCCATTTGGGTTTTTTTTTCCCTCCTGCTTCCACAAAAGGAAATGCATTATTCATTGATAACCTTTCTCGTCCTTTTGTGTTTTATCAATAGTGTAGCCTGAGTTTCATGTTGTTGCACGACTGTGATAGTGGCTCTTTTGGAGGCTCTGATGTGAAATTACTCCATTGTCATCGGATATTAACAGGACTCGAGATGATGTCTGGGTAGGATCTCTTGCTTTCTCTTAGAACTCCAGCTGTTGTTTCTTAATGGCTCTCAACTGACCCACTTAGGCAGGAAGCTGGCGAACCTCTGTTCCGTTCACTTGGAGATATGCCACTTGCCTCTTGTTTGTCTAACAAATATCCTACCAGATACTAAAACCTCCTTTGAAATTACAGGGGGTGTGAGCATGTCTCTTCTCCATGCTGTCTTTGATCATCAGCACCAACAAAGCTGAATCCTAGGAGCTACAACCGTATCTTTAATTGGCTGGGCCTGTTCTACAGTATTTCAGGACCAGGGTCCCTGGGGGATAGGACACAGCATCTTTTTTTTTGCACCAATGAAACCCTGTTTAAGATGGTTGCTCCTTCCCTTGCAGAGCCACATGTCTCTGCATTTAAATGAGCAAAAACATAAAGCCATAATTCCAGTGCTCAATAGCCAGATGTGGCTAGTGACTACTGTGTTGGACAGCATAGGGGACATTTCCATCATCTCAGAAAGTTCTAGGAGGTAGCACTGGTCTAGTGGTAATAAGGGCTAATATTTTTGAGTATGTATTATGTGCTGGGCACTGTTCTCAGCACTTTACAGGTGTTAATTCTTTTATTCCTCACCACAAACCTATGAGCTAGGTACGATTATTGGTCCCATTTATAGATGAGCAAACATAGGCACAGAGAGACTATTATATTATAAAGCCACTTGCATCACACTGCTACTATGAGGAATAGACAAGACAAATAGCAGACACAGTCAGTCTGGCTCCAGAGTGCAAGCCCTTCCCCTTCACGCCCTTGCTTCTCACACAAGATGAATTAGGAAGAGACAGAGCCCCATATCATCTTCAATTTGAATAAATGCTTTTATTTAAAAAGAATGAAAGACTATTAATCTAGTAATGATCACTTCTCTGCCCTTCCCAGCCCCACCCTGCTCTCGTGGGTGGTTGACCTGCATTGCACCAAAAGGAAAGAGGCAGAACCCCTGGGTTCCTCAGTCTCTTTCCTTAACCACCTTCCTTGGCCCTACTTCTTTATCACTTTCTGCCTCCTTCCTCTTGTCTCCTCCTTGAAAAGGCAAATTCCTTTACTGGTCTGCTCATTCTCATCCTGGCCTACCTCATGCAGAACCAAGCTGCCATTATTTACCTTCTGTCGTTCTCATCAACTTCTGTTTTTCCCTCCTGTATGATTCCTTGTCTTTGAAGAAAACACATGCAGTCCTTCTCTCCCCTCCTCTTTGTTAAATATGCCAATCTAAGTCCTTGTCCTTTATTTATTTTTTAAAAAATTAAAAAAATTTTTTTAATGTTTTTTATTTATTTCTGAGAGAGAGAGACAGCATGAGCAGGGGAGAGTCAGAGAGAAAGGGGGAGACACAGAATCTGAAACAGGCTCCAGGCTCTGAGCTGTCAGCACAGAGCCCGACACGGGGCTCGAACCCACGAACCGTGAGATCTTGACCTGAGCTGAAGTCAGATGCTTAACCGACTGAGCCTCCCAGGTGCCCCTATTTTTTAAAAAATTGTTTAATATTTTATTTATTTTTGAGAGATGGAGAGAAGCAGAGTGTGAGAGGGGGGAGGGGCTGAGAAAGAGGGAGACACAGAATCCAAAGGAGGCTCCAGGCTCTGAGCTGTCAGCACAGAGCCTGACATAGGGTTCGAACCCACAAACTGTGAGATCATGACCTGAGCCGAAGTCGGACGCTTAACCGACTGAGCCACCCAGGCGCCTCAATCCTTGTCCTTTAAGACTCAATGGGCAGCACCCACCCAGGAGGTCCCAGGGCACCGTCACCTCTCCTTGCCCCGGACCAGCCTAGTGCCCCTCTGTGGTGTCCCTGATACCTCTGCCTACCATAATTGCAGTACTTCCTGCACTGTGTTGAGCAATGCATTTACATTTCTATTTTATCCAACTTTACTGTTTGTGAGCAAGGATCACATTCTGATCATCTCCAGAGCTCACCAACTAGCACAATGGCACAATGTAGGCACAAGATAAACATTAATTAGAATATAAGCACTTACTGTAAAAAGAAGAAAAGAACACAAACACCTAAGCACGGCAACATTCTTTTGACCTTGTTTTTTCCTTTGATAATGGCTTCTGGTATTTTATCTTTAAACTTCTTTTTTTCTTTTCTTTTCTCCTTCTTTTTCTCCTTTTTCTTTTTCTTCTTCTTCTTCTGCTTCTGCTTCTGCTTCTGCTTCTTTAGATGGGGGATGGGAGGAGAAAGAGGTAGAGAGAGAGAGAGAGAGAACTAGAGAGAGAATCTTAAGCAGGCTCCATGCTCAGCACAGAACTCAATGTGGGGCTGGATTCCATGACCCTGAGATTATGACCTGAGCCCAAATCAACAGTTAAACGCTCAACTGACTGAGCCACCCAACTGCCCTATCTTTAAACTTCTTGAAAATTTTATCACATTCCTTATTCATTACCAATTAGTCTTTATTCTCATGCAACTTGGACTCGCTAGCCATTGAAGAAAAGACATCCTAACACAAATGAAATGTCTGTGCCTTGATAATACATTTTTGAAATTTGCAGTACTTGATATTCATGACCGGTCCATGAAATGCTCTTCTACCTTAAATTCTTTGAATTCTTTTCTCTTCCACATATGGACTCTCATTACTTCTCATTACTTCTTTGGTGGAACCATTTCTTTTTGGTCTCGTCCATCTTGGCTAGCTTCTGTCCTTCTACTGTTCATTAATTACGGATGTTCTTTAAGCATTAGGATATTTTCTCTCTCCCCTTGTAGTGTTATAAATTTCTGACTTCAGTTGCCTTCAAAGGATTTTTGCATTTATATTCCAATCATGGCATTGCTTGGCATCTTTGCCTTATGACCTGCCCGTTCTTAAAATTCAACATTTGTAAACTAAGTTAATAATTTTTGCTGTTAAACTGGTTCCTCCTCCTGACTTTTCAAATTCTTCCACTGACATCACCATTTTGAATGACCATATTTCAGTCTCAAACTCTATATGCCTCCTATATCTCCAATCACATGTTCCCAATAAGTCATTATGTCCTATTAAGTTTTCCTTTGAAATTGCTCTCAGTTCTTCTGTTCCTTTCACAGGGCCGCCTTCCTAATTAAGACCCTTATTTAGCTCTTGGCTGTACTATTGCAAATATCTTTGAGCATCTCGCCTCCCCCTCCTTCTACATCCTTCGCACCACTGCCAGAGTCATCTTCCCAAACAACTCTGATTATGTTTGATTATGTCTTTTCCTTATTCAAAATATCTCTAATGACAGCTCCATGCCTATTTAATAAAGTCCATATCATTTGCTTGATATGTGGTCAAGGACCACATAACACACATTTTCTTTTCATTGTTATCTCCTCTTGTCTTACCTCCTGCATATACCCTGAATTCCTTGTTGTTTCCCAATACACTTCAGAGTCTTTTGCTTTCGTGCTTTTGTACATATTTTCCCTTCCTCTTAAGTTGCCCTTGCACACTTTACTACCTTCTCCAGCTCTCTTTCTACTGAGTGAAGTATTTTCTTTTCAGGGCCCTGTTCTCATGCCATCTGCTTCTTGGAGCCTCCCCTGCTGACTTGAGCCAGGAGTGATCTCTCTTGCTCTAAACTTCCACCACATTCTGTCTGGGCTACGTGTTCCCTGTGCTTGTCGCCTGATCATGTGTCTTCTACAACATAGTAGCTCCCTGAGCATGAATGCCTGCTTAATTCATCTTCAACATTCCTTAAAATATTTCACTAAGGCAGATTCGACATAGGTATTTGTTGATGATGAACTGCGCTCCTTTTGTCCAGTGTATAGCGTTAGCATCTGCACTGTGAAAACTTCAGCAGGAATAAAATACAGAGAGATTACAATATCACTTAAATAATGGCAAGAAGCTCTGTGGTGTGTCTGTCATTTAATACCTCTTAAATCCATCTTGTATGGCAACAGAGTATAGATAATAAATGAAGACTTGAGGAGAGAAGAGTTAAGTTTTGATCTTGACCTTTCTGTAATACACACATATCCTTTCCATTCCTTAGTTTCTTCTTTAATGGGATCAGCATCACTGTGGTACCTCACTTGAACCATGGTGAGAACAAATTACCTTGACACTTTAAAGTGGCCATAACTCCAGCCTGTTGTGCACTCTCTCTTCTGAAATTTTATGACTCTTCTTGGGTGATATGCCACTGACTTACACCTATTGTAATGGAAAGGTGACTCTAAAAACATATGTCTACATCCTAATCTCTGAAACCTATGGATTTTACACTATATGACAAAGAGTAAATATTACCTTATATGGCAAATGCTGTGATTAAGTTAAGGAGAGGAGTTTTTCCTGGATTCTGCCGGTAGGACCTCAATTCAATCACACGTATCCTCATAAGACAAATGCACAGAGAAGACATGTTCAGAGGGGAAGACAATGTGAACACGTAGGCAGAGATTGAAGCGATGTGGCTACAAGCCAAGGAACACTAAGGATTGCCAGCAACCATCAGAAGCCAGGAGAGAGTCATGGGAAGAATTCAGCTCCAGAGCCCTGAGAGGGAGTGTGGACCAGTGCCTTGATTTTGGATTTCTGGTCTCCAAAACTGTGAGAGAATACATTTCTGTTTTAAGCCACCACATTTGCGGTGATTTTTTATGATAGCTCTCGGAAGTTAATATACTCATCTCATCCTGTTCTTATTCTGATGTTTAATATTTGCATCCATGTTTTGGCTTTCTTATGAGCTGCTTGAACAGTTGTTAACAACCACTACACTTGAAACTTTTTTATTCGACATTTTTTATTGAGAACTTACTATGTTTCAGGTAGTTTTTGGGTCCCAAGGCTACAAAAGTGATTAAGATCCATTCCTCCCTTCAAGAAAGTTGTGGTCTTTTGGGAGGTAAGAACATCTAAGTGAAAAGAGGGGTAAGGAAGACTTCCTGGAGGTGGTGGCTTGTAAACTGAATTCTAAAGTTTGAATTGGGGTTTATTAGGCTGAGGCTTAAGAGATAAAACAATTTTAGGCAAAGGGACCAGCATGAATAAGCTCACAGAGGCCAGACTTCATGATACATGTTTATGTGTATGATCTACAGAGCTTTTGGAGACACCAGAGTCAAAGAATGGTGGGAACCAAAGCTGGAAAGCTAGGGAGGAACCAGATAAAAGAGTGCTTCATATGCTAAAATGAAGGGGAAACCAGTTTTTTAACTTTTAAAAAATGTTATTAATTTATTTGCGGGGGGAGAGAGAGAGAGAACAAGTAGGGGAGGGGCAGAGAGAGAGGGAGAGAGAGAATCCCAAGCAGGATTCATGCTGTCAGCACAGAGCTTGATTCGGGGCACAAACGCACAAACCATGAGATCATGACCTGAGCCGAAACCAACAGTCAGATGATTAACCAACTGAGCCACCCAGTTGGGGAAAGGGGAAAACAGTTTTAATCCCTTAGTCAACTATGCATAGTGGGTGGGAGGTTTTAACCTCCTAGTAGGTATCAGTAGGCATTCCTTGAATGACTTTGTGTTAAAATGGGCACAATTTGCAATAAAAGCTATTAGCATTAAAGAAGAGAAAAGGAAAGAAAAAAGCTGTTGGCATTGTTATGAAAAACATCATGTTTTCTAACCAAATTAAGGTCTCAACTTGGCAGTTATCATCTGTGAGACTGTGATGATGCCATAAGTGAGGTAAACAAAATTTATAGACACATGTTTTTAAACACAGGATAGTATAATAAATATTTTACAACTTGCTTACCTTTCAGACTGCTTTTATGAGATTTATAGAGCAAGTCTGAGTAATGTATGGGTACTAATTGAAAACCTCTTAGTAACTCTTCCAATTCTTTTTATTATGAAAAGTGAGAACTTATTCTTGAGAGGAAAAGAGGAGTCATTGTTTCTCTGGTCTGTCTCCCACAATAGGGGTCGGAGATGTGGTTTAGGCAATGAGACACAATACCGCTCTCACTAAGGTAGAGGAGCTGTCCACACATGGTGTGATTATAGCTTTTGTGCTGTTAGGGCTAAATTCCTTGGAATCAGGGTGGAGTGGAAAAGTAGGCATCTGGTGAGAACACTGTCCTGGCAAGGAACATCCAGCTGATAGACATAAGTGAAAATAAGTGCCTCCATCATTGGATTAAATCTGTTAGGACACTGCATATCTGCTCTGTGGTACAAGCTGAAATCAACTATATTGCAAAAAGATTTTTTTCAAATTCTGTCACATTAGCAGTTTCGAAAATGCCCTACATGTAAAAATCTCCAAGTGGGCATTTTAAAGCAAAGTGAGCAAGTTTCTAGGAAATGTTTACTGTACATCCATTGTTCTGTGCCTTGCCAGACACACAGGAGGTATGATTTCAGCTTATGAAAGGCTCAGTTTTGTTGGGAAAGAAAACGATAAGGCACTTAACAAAATTACATAATTGTATAAAGCTTAGTGTGATACTTGGAAGGCCTTATGTGGAAGGTCCTGTTGGGCAACCAGATTAAAAGATGAAGGAGGTGGGGTGTGGGTCTGACTCAACCTTGGAGGACTGGATTTGCGTTGGTGTGGCAGGAGAACAGCTTGAATGCAGACACAGTGTGGGATTAATAACAAACAAGCATGTTTATGTGCTGAAAGGAGACCACCAGGTTGACTGAAGCAGTGGATTCACGGTTCAGAGCGAAGTGATGTTTTAGGTATATAAGTTGGATTCAGTTCATTAAGGTCTTGAATTAGTTTCCTGTTGTTGCCATAATAAATTACCACAACTTTAGCAGTTTCAATGACCCAAAGTTATCTTATGGTTCCGTAGGTCAGAAACCCAGTGGGCTCAACTGGTTTCTCTGCTTCAAGTTCATATGGCCAAGGTTAAGGTGTTGGTACCACTGGGCTCTGGGATAGAATCAGCTTCCAGGCTTATTCAGGTTGTAGCAGAGTTGGCGTCCATGTGGCTATAGGACTGAGGTTTCTGCCTCCTTGCCAGCTGTTGGAGGGAGGTAGTTCTCAGTTTCTAGAGGCCCCCTACATTCTGTGCTTATGGCCTCTTCCTCTGTCTTCAAAGCCAACAAATGGCACTTTGAGTCTTTCTTCCATCTTGAATCACTGCAGTGCTTCCCTTTTCTGCTATATCTCTCTCATTCTTCTGCTTTTCTCTTCTACTTTCAGGGACCTCTGTGATTGCATTGAGCCCAACTGAAGAATCTCCTAAACTCTCTATTTGAAGGTCTATAATCTTAATTCTCTATGCAAAGGACCTTATGCCACGTAAGGTAATATACTTGGCTTCTAGGGATTGGTGCCAAAGCTGAGGAGTTTGAATGGGATCCAAAAAGTAACTGAGAAGCACAGTAGGTCCTTGAATGGAAGAGAGGTATGTGGATACACAGGAAAGACTGATGACCGCACTTCTTCAAACCAGGGTTATTTAACTATTCATGCAACATTGATTCAGAAGAGGGGCTGAGCAGGACATAAGGAAGAGAGGGAAGGGAAAACCACTGGTGGTTGTTTTGGGCCTTAGTTAGACTCAGGCAATTCTGCTTTGACCCAATCGTGTGAACTCTACTCAGTAGAAGAAAAGCCCTACAACTAATTGTATTTATCCTCCTTAGAGAGTAGTTCATCTAATACCTCCATGTGGGGAGGCTCATCCTTCCCCAGTCCCATGTGGCTCATCAAAATACTCCTAAACATTCAAAAGATTTCTCATGAGAATTCTAAAATAAATACTGTCCATTGCATTGCTATTCCAATGATGTTCGTGCTCCCTTTTATAGACTGACACCTTAGGCAGCCACCCTAGCCTGCTTTCCAGCCCTGAACTGGTTCTGGTGAAATTCATTCAGTCATGAGTGCTCGCTTTGTGTGCGTACCATTTTTGGCGCTGGGGTCGCTGCAGTGAACAAAGGATTGGGAGAAGAAAGTCAAGAATCAAATAAATATATGTCACAAGATTCCAATCTGTAGAAAATAATTAAGTGAGTTAGGAGGATAGAGAATGATGTGTGAAGATATAAGGTAACAACATTTGGGCAGGCACTTGAAAGAAGTGAGGATTTAAGTCATGTGGATATCTAGGGCAGAGGAAAGAGTAAGTGTAAGGATCCTGAGGCCGAGCAGGAGGCAGCATACTTGGGACAGTCATGGAAAGTAAGAGGGTCTGCCTGGCTGGAGTGGTGAGAGGAAGAGTTGGGTCAGATGTGTGGCCAGTTAACCTGTCACCAATCTGCACTAAGTAACATTCTGTCATTGGGCCTGTAACCTCCTACACACTGTTTGCTCCAAGATTTTAGTATGATTACTATACAGAAGGATTTATTTGTCTCAAGAAATTTGGACCAAAGAACAAAATAACATATTTCAAGTTCTGGGTATGGATTACTGTGAAAAATTAACTTGTTATATGCATTTATTGACTATTGTTTATGACATAAACAAAGCTGCTCTTCTTCTATAATAAGACAAGTGGGTAATATTGTACCTTTCTTCTTTCCCATCCTCAACATTATTATACAATAAAGAGCTGAATATATAATATTCTGCCGAGAGGGTAACGAGCAGGATTCAATCACACATTTAAATGAATTAAAAAAAATCTGAATCCTGTCCAAGTTCTTCCATCTAAGCATCACTTAAGAATCTGTTTGTTCAGTTGAGTTGCATCTCTGCCGCTGCCAAGCCACTTCAGTTCTGCCAGCTCGACTCTCTGATTGCAAAATAAAGGGTGGTCACTTAACAGAGGATGTGAAAAATAAGAGTGTTCTGTGCGAAGAGCGACATTACAAGAAATCCTGATAAAAAATGGAAACGGGAGGCTTCCCGCTTGTGCACCCCCTTAGCCTGAGGGCAATTCACTCTGAAGGGGTATTCTCACCTTCCCCACATCTAAGCAGTCTTTGGCGGAGTGCGTGTGCTTTTGGAAGATGGATGCACTTTGCTGCAGCTTACATTCATAAATAGTTTTGTAGTATAATAGGCTGTCAAAACAAATCTGTGTTTTCCATTTGTGTGTGCGTGAGTGTGTCGGGACGCCTCTGAATGTTTTGTCCATCCAGGGGTAGAGCACAAATAATTTACTTTCCTCCTTGTGGCTTTCTCCTTACAGTATAGATTTGTGCAGAAGTGAGTCACGAGGAACAGGTAAATAAGTGGCCATGTGATCTGTGGTTACAGCTTCTTTATTTTAGTGGTTCTGTGTTTCCGCTGAAAATCTGAGGTGGCTTTTAAGCATTTTCAGTGGAAAATACCACCTGAAGTTTGACATTAACTACATCATTGAGCTGTGGAGGGACAGTCAAGTTGGTTTTACTGACAACACAACTGTGGGAATGTGGCATTGTGTTTAGAGCGCAGGAGCTGTTGCATGGCTTTAGAGTCAGAGAACACAGAACTGAGGTGATGTCCACCCAACCTTACTACTTGTTAGCTGTGTGACCTTAAGTGAGTTCCTTAACATCACTGAGCCTCCATTTCCTGTTCTGTAAAATGACAGAGGTAATGCCTACTTCCTAGGGTGGTTGTTAGAATTACATGAGATAATATAAGTAAAGCACTTAGTCTAGTGTCTGCACCTGCTAAGTGCTCTATAGATGGTAGTCATTTTTATTATCATCATTTTTCTTTGGCTTATTTCATTTTGATGGCACAGCAAGTAGCCTTGGCATAAGGCAGCAGTCTTGCTGGTGTATGGAAATATAGGCCTCTAGAGGATAGCACATAAAACCCTGAAACTCAACATATACCTTCCTTTGCATATTCACAATATTTTTCTCCCTTCAAGTAAACCTGGAGAAAACATTTTGTTGCTTGCTGCCTGAATTGGCCAGCAATTCTAGTTTCCAAGGAGATTGTAAATGGATGTATTTGTGTATGCTGATTTGCCTCAACTTTAGAAGAATTCCTCAGGGAATTCTTCAAAAGACACAGAACATAATGGAAATGTTTTTTCCCTTTTTCATAAGCCATAGAAGTGTGTGTGTGTGTGTGTGTGTGTGTGTGTGTGTGTGTGTCTTTAGTGATCTAAAAGTTACTTAGAAGGGGCCAGGCAAAATGGAAAGATTTGCTAATGAAATATTTATTTCCCTATGACTGCAATTTTATATGTCCCTTCAAATGAATTTATCTGGGGTTTTTGCTATTTAGAAAAGCATTTAGTGCAATTTGGAACCATAATTAGGATACTCTATACCCACTGCAGTGCTTGATGTAATCCTCTAACTTCACTATGGTTACATCACAAAGGAGGGTAGAACTGAAGTCTGTTTTTCTACTCTAGAAAACCCAAAGGCACTCGTTCAGTGTTTATCCTAGACAGGTATTCAATATTGAGTCATTGATAAGAAAGTTTGCTTCCTGGTGCACAGTTTCATTAATTCTTGGGAAAAAGAATTGTGCATTAGTATTTGAAAAATTATGGATTAGTGAGCTGAGAATGCAGCTTTCAAGTCTCGTGGTTCTAATTCTAAATGGACAATAACAGCTCATATGACATCGGCCTATTTAGTCTGTTTCCATTCAATCCATTGTCAGATGGGCTAATAAACTGATATGCCTTCTAGCCTTAAAAGAAGAATTGTTGCTGTGTCATGTTTTACATACTTAAGTGCTGAAATTTTTCATTTAGACTCAATGTGGGGCACCTGGGGGCTCAGTTGGGTAAGAGTCCAACTTTGGTTGAGGTCATGATCTCACATTCCGTGAGTTCAAGCTCTGCATTGGGCTCTGTGCTGACAGCTCAGAGCCTGGAGCCTGCTTCAGATTCTGTGTCTCCCTCTCTCTGCCCCTCACACTCACACTCTGTCTCTCTCTCTCAAAAAATAAACATTAAAAAAACTTAGAACCCAATATTGTTGCTTTTCCCCCAGAACTCTCCTATCTTTCACATCTGTAGTTAAGTGACCACCCTTTATTTTGTAATCAAGTTCAGCTGGCACTACTGAAGTGTCTTGGGTCCAGGACTCACTCAATCATTCATCACTCATCAAGCGTTCATTCAGCACTGAGTGGCATGACGTGGTATAAAGAATATATGTCTTACAGTCAAGATGATTTGGGATTTTGATCCAGACTCTCTTACTCTCATTGTGATCTCCGTAAAATTACTTACCCTAGTGACTTCCAGTTGACATCTCTGGACCTAAGTTGCTGTGATGAATAGATGGGAGTATGTAAGTGAAATGCCTGGATAGTGTGCTTCTCTATAAATATAACTCACTTTCCACTAACTGCGCACATCATGCATCCCATTGCAGGAGTTTAACATAGTCCTTGTCCTTAAGAGAGTTTATAATATAGGTGGAGGATAAGTAAAAAGGAGGAATTACAATACTAAGTTTAAGCAACGGCTGTCCTGGTTTATGAAAAAATGGGTCTGAAGAGAGTTGGGACGAGAAGAGTATGTGGTATCCAGGTTTCAACAGGAGAATCTAATGAAACATGGTTGGCAGCCAATCTCAGCTTCTTGAACTGGTGCTACCCCTTTGGCAATGCATTCTTCTCTAATGGTTAAGTTGTAGTGAGACCACAAAAGCTAAATCTCTCATGGCTATTTGCTACGAAGGGGATTTTGTTTAGCTATATGTTTGTCATGTTGGAATAAGTATTGGTAAAAAGTTTCTTATCTACTCCTAAATAGATTAAATGGCACATTAAAGTGCTTCTACTACGATTATCTTTAATATTTCTAATTCAAAATGTATGCAATGGGTTGGGAGCACTGGGGAATGTACCCAGCCCCCACAATCAGATTCATTACCACCCCATCTGCCACCCCAAATGCTAAATCCCAGGAACACCACTGTTTCACAGTATGTTATATTTTACAAGACTTTGAGGAAAGAGAAACACAGAAAGATAGTGACAATCACTGCAGGGCTAGAGAGACAGAGAGCATAAGGTTAGAGTTAAACTTCTAAAATGCAACTGGAGTGTTGGAAAAAAGGAACAGAGGGAAGAACTGAATACATTTACCAGAGAATTAATGAACAGGCTAAAGGTACTTATGTAGGCAGAGAGCATATGGAAACGGGGGAAATGAATCGTGGAAGAAGGCAGCCACTATTACCACACAATTTATTTATTTTATCTTTAGAAATGTGTGTGTGTGTGTGTGTGTATGTGCACATGCACACACACATGTGCACATGCACAAGTTAACTTTTTCAAATACACATCATTGGAAGAAGAAAAAGTTATTAAGTCTGGTCCATACCATATGAGAGAGGAAAAGGGTGTCTATCGTGATAGTGTCATGATGGCTAACAAGTTCTGCAGTGCTATGTCCAACCTACATCTTGTAGGGGAATCCATTAGTTATTATAAAGAGAAAACCATAGAGCAAGGGGAACAGGTGCAGAGAGCTGAGATCTATTTGAACGTGGCAGTCTCTTTTACTTCCTGGCACTTTTATTGTCCCCGCCCCCCACCCCCACTTCTGGAATTCAAGACCCACTGTCCTGCCAAGTGGTCAGTGTTGCCCAAGCCCAAATAGCTTCTGGTAGGGGTGTCTCTTGCAAGGATTACTGTAGAGGGTAAATAAGGGGATTGGAGGGATTGAAGGTTTTTGAAAGAGTAGAGGGTGGCAAGTTTGGAAGCCTCTGCAACTTGAGGATCTAGAGAAAGGGAGGGGAAAACAAACTTCTCGTTAAGTATTTCTGATAGCAAATATCTTTTGTCATTAAATGTAATTGTAATATTGAGTACAGAGGACAAAAAAAGTCCCAGGAAGGGCCCAGAACAGTTGAATAAAGGCTAAGCCTGGAAGCTACAAGAAGAGGCTCCAAGAAGGTGGGCCTGCATGAGGCCAGAGGCTGGTTAGGGATAGATATGCCCTGCTAACCTACAAATGGAAACCTCTAGAAGTTGGAGCTGAGCAGCCAGCACCAGCCCAGGAGTCAGAACAGTGACAGGCCTAAGAGCTATAACTGTGCTGTTCCTGCAGGAACAAGTTCTGAAATGGTCCCTCCCAGCAAGGTGTTCTCTGCACAGCTCTCTGAGCAAGACTGTATACCGGCACTGTGTCCTTCACAAACTTTGTGTATGGAAATCTAATCCAGCATAGAGTTTTGAAAAATATCTTGGCCATAATGAGTTCTAAAGCTAAAAAACTCCAGATATAAAGGGAAAACAGAGTTTACATTTGAGTAAGGAAAGTAAAGAAAATGTAGCAGTTTTACATGATTAAAAATGTAAATATAATTTAATAGCATCAAAGAGATAAAGGAGTGAAAGTATCTATAAAAAAAGAACAGAGCTTACCAAATAAGAGTAAGATGTCACAAATCAAGAATGGGATATTATAAAAGAGAATCAATTAATGAAATACAAGGTTGTTGAAATAACAAGGCTAAACATAATGGACTGGACATAACAGAAGAGAGAATTAGTAAGGCATAAAATTGACTTGAAGAAATACTAAAATTATCTAATATTTAATGAGTGCTTGCTATATCTGGGCATTATTCAAACAGTTAACACATATTTTCTCATTTAATCCTTACAAGAACCATATATATCCTCATTTTATTGATTCAGAAACTAAGGCAAAGATAGGATAAGTAATTTGGCAGAAGTCACACAACTGGTCTTGAATTCAAGGAGAGCCCTTGTGTTTGACCACTACACTATAATACTAACTCCCAGCGTTCCTCAAAATGTAGCCCAAAGAGATACAGAGGTGGAATAAATCCCAGACTTCATGAATAAGAATCTGCATTTTAACAAATCCCATGGTGATTCTTATGTACCATAAAGGTTGAGATGAGTCCTTAGTAATTAGTCCGAAGTAGGGATGCTGAAATCAACATACTTGGACTGCGAAAAAAGTTTTCTTAGTGAAGTTTCAGGAAGTCCAGGAGAAAAATCTGGAAACTGGAGAGCCAAGTGGAACTCTTCACCAATCATATGTTACTGTGTTAATCCCTAGTTTCCATATATTCCAGTTAGCCCAAGGTCACAGAGGTCTCTTGTTCAATTAGCTGGTAGCTTTCTGAAGCTAGACTAATACTTGCTGGGAAATAAGAGGGGAGGATGAGGTGCCTCAGGCAGTTAGCGGAGAATGTGTGGAAGTGTGTGTGTTTCTGCATGTGTATGTATGTCAGGAGATAAGGCTATGTCTCCTTTTGGCCTTACTGATTGAGATGTAGCTATCAGAGAATGCATCATGATTTACTGGTCTCTATCTCTTTTTAGAACTATGTCTTACTCTTCTTTGTATCTGTAAAGAATAGCACAGTGCCTGGCATATAGAAGCACACAGTGTATTTTTGCTGTTGTTGTCGTCGAATGCTTAATTAAATTATGTGCAAGTCTTTTTTCTTAAGGTAGTATTGAACAAAGCTCTTCTTTCATCCTCTATTGGATGTTTCTTTGAATAATGACTCAGATTCTGGGAGGGTGGACACACAAAAACATTTGACGGGGAGTTTGGAAACACGGTGCAGCAGCCCCTAGGACAACTTGGCAAAATAGATGTCTCTTTGAATGCCAATTCCAAATGACTGGTGGTGGCTGCCCAGAGCTGTGTGGAGAAGGATTCTGAGGCTGCATCTGGTCTCAGCGGGGAAGAACACTATGATCAATTGGTGCTGTGTGCTAGGGCGAGGGAGTGGGAGGTAGCAGCAAGTGGCCACATATTTTCCCTGGAGAGAACGCCATCTGCCAGCCACCTCTGAAAACCAAGCAAGGATGGGTTAGAGGTACATGGGTGGTCAGTGAGGGCCAGTCCTTTCATAGACATCTTAAATGCTAAGTGACCACACTTTCAGAAAAGTACCTTGTCTTGAGATGACATGAGAAAATCATGCTTGTACCAGCATGGACTTGGGACCTCCTTAAACTGAACCTGGCCTGTTTATTCTAGATCCTGGCAGTCAAGGGAGCCGTGGTGGGATGAGCTGATCAGAGGAACCTGCACCAGCTTATGTGAACTTAATTTCTAAGCTCCCAAGATCTCTGTTGGCCACAGAGGATTTGCCACCATTCCTTCTAGTGTGTAGAGTGGAGGACTGCTACCTGTGTTGGGACTCCATATCCCTGCTCGGTTCTTCATTCCTTCCCTGAGCTCGTCAGACAGCCCCAGCATCTGTGGCTGAGACAGCTTTCACGAGACTATCCCCAGGGGACTGTCCCCTATTCTCCTTGCCAGGCCATTGTTTCTTCAAAGATTTTTCTTGGCCGATTATTTTATTTTACTTTTTTGCTTTTCTTTCTTCTAAAGTGCTTTTAATCCCCAAGATATTTAGAAACCTCTAATGTTTTCCAGCAAGGCAAATATTGGTCTATTGGCCAAGAATTAGAGGGTCAGATGGTGATAGGCAATTGTAAATAGGGCATTTAATGAAATGATACCATGGTTCTGTTTGGGTAAATTCTTATATTGAAAAAAACATGAATTCTGACTTTCTATTCAGGTCTATGAATTTGAGAAAGCCCTTGTTTCCTCACCTGTAAAATGGGTACATTAATACCTCCCTCATGGTGCCTGGTGTATAAGTGTGTGACACATTTTCATGTTCAAACTCTCAGTTAGGAAATTCTTCCTTACTCTAAATTGTTATCTAACCCAGATCTCTCTTGTTTTAATTTATTCTGTAACACGTGAACAAAAAGATTGTCATACTGATCAGTTTGCTTCCCCAAAGGCCTAGATGTGGAGACTGGGAGCCTGAGAGCCACAAAGAGAGCAGAGAGTGGCGTACACTTGGTGCACTTTCTCTTGCCGGCAAGACAGACTGGACGTGCCTGCAGGGCTGGAGGAGGGAGGACAGTCACTTGTGATCATTCTGTCCTGATTCTGAACCCAGCTGAAACTCCTTCACCGGAAGGGAGTATCACTGGTGAGAAGAAAACCCACTTGCTGTCATGAACTCAAAGATAAATGTCCTGTATAAAGGATTCTTGCATTTGTAGACACTATAAAGCTTCTGGGTAAGATCTTTTCCAGACTATCTGCCCTGTGGGAAGATGATGGAAGAAACTGAGGCACACTCAGCTTGTTAGACATGGACCCAGGGGTCTCCATGGCTTCCTCTTTCCAAGTCATACCAACCAGTTTGCTTCTCAGTGCCTTCTGATGCACCAGTATAAAGGATTTAGGGACAAAAGCAATGATTTGTGTGGTACTCCCAAGGCATCTGGCATAGTACCTGCATCTAGAAAGTGCCATTATGACTGATTCTTATCTCAGAGATTACCGTCTCCCCACCACCAGCAATCATAATTCAGAAATGTTTGGGCTTCAGGTAGAGTCTGCTTTTCCCTTCTCTCTTGAATTCAATCTGGTCAACATGAAGAGGAGCCTGAGTATAATGCCTGGGTAAGGGAATGTTCCATAAAAAGACATGCCATGCAGCTTTCATGGAAATTATTATAGAGTTATCTTCACAAATTTTATGATAGTTAAGGATATGGGAACTCGCAGATGGGGTAATTGGAGCAAGTTATTAAGTACTGAAAATCATTTGTTTTTGGTGACAGCAAAAGTGCTAGTAGGATCAAGAGCAAACCAGTCACAACTATTTATGCCAATGGGGTGATGACACGGGGATTTCTGTGTCTCCTACATTCCAACAAGTAACTTAGTGACACCATGGAGACCTAGGAACTCCAGTACTTGCTAATAGCTGGTTCATGGTCATGATATCAAAGAAAGAAAATATCTGAAAATCAAGAGGGGAGTCCATTAGATTAGTGAATGAGAACAATTAACTCCTTTGGGGACCAGAACCAAACAATAAACAAAACAAAACAAAAACAGAAAAAACACCATGCCCAGAGAGTGGAAGAAAAGAAAAATTAGCATGAGTCTATCAAGGGTATATGAAGCTCTGAAACTTCCTGGGAAGGAAATGATGTGGAATATTACCAGCTAATTACTGGGCAGGATCTTCTGCCAGAGTTGGAGAGAACAGAACCAAAGGGGAATCAACCTCCCCCTTTGTGAAGTCCTCATTTCGAAGCCCAATTAAGCCTCTGTGGCTCTGATTTCTTGGCTGTGGACAAGCTGTGTGGTGTTCTCATGTTTTTCCATGTTGCTGCCAAGCTTACTTCACACTGTGTCCTTGGGTGTCACCTGACGACATCATGAAGCTGAGACACCTGAGTTCATACCTGCTCAGGCAGGACTATAGCCAAACCAGCTCAATTTCAGACTGAATTTTCAATTCTCACTTCAGAGCCTCAGTCCCCTGGATCAGACATTGGCAATCTCTGCACCCTTCCCAACTGTGCCGGACAGCTATGTGCTGAGGGACTTTTATAGAACAGTGGGTCTGTCAGTGTCTCAGCTAAACTAAGCAGTTATCTCTTCAGGATACCAGGTCAGTCCCTCAGAGTCACTGTGATCACCCTCCTCCCAAAACATTTGCACCTCAGTGCCACACCACCAAGTGACAAGATCAAATGACCTTTCTCCATATTTAGGGATAAGGACATAAGTAGTGTTTATGTGGTCAGGAAAAGACAGGAAACATTTCTTTTCCTTAAATGTCTCATGATTATAGAGGGTTCGCACAGGTTTTGGAGTCAGGAAATCTGCGTTCAAGTTCTGGTACTGTTACTCACTGAGTTGAAAGCCTCCCATTGTTTAAGTGCAAAGAAGAGGGGATTGTCCTGGGTAAGTGATAGGATCTGGTCTAGCCTTAACTCTCTTTGATAACTTGTGAAAATGACTTGCAGTCATGAAGGAGGCTTTGGAATTGTGTTCTGTCCTGCCATTTGCCTTTCTTGAGTCCCGTGTTCTCTCCCTGCACCGAATCCTCATGCACTTGGTGCAACCCCCATAGGGCATCTATTATGTTCTATTTATCTAAGCAGTTTGAATTCTTGATGTCTCATTTCCTGTAGATTATAAGTTTGGAGGCGTTAGAGATGACATTTTATGTACTTTGATTTGTCATCAAAGTACCAAGAAAAGTGCCTGGCATGTAAGTGTTTGGTGAGTTCTCAGAGTCCAGCAAATCACTCCAACCCTATATTAAGTCATGTGACTCAGTTTTGCTGCCTTGGTTGGTGTGATGAGTGATAGTTCAAGTCTTTCATTTCAAGTTATTCAGGGTCAACTTGTATATTTTGTTTTCTTCAGCTTTTCTTTGGATTATGGTCCTTGAGATTTTTAATGATCATTTCTCTTGTATTTTTTGTTCAACACTATAATACTAAAAAAGCCATACCCTGATGCCTGTTGCTTCAGTAGTCCTGAAATCAGGAGGATCTGGTGGGAAAGATTTGAGATTTAATTGAACATAACTATTAAGGTGTCAAGTGTTATACCGGGAAGCAGTCATTTAATTAATGGATACAGAGACACATTTTCCCTTCTATTACTTTTTTCCTACTTTGCCTTAAAGTACAGAGACCAAAGCATTTTTACAGTAGGTATGGTTGTCTCCTTTTTTTCTGAGTTTATCAGAAAATTTGTAGACTACTTGAACCTCTGTATTGTCAGAGGCAATTAATTAATTAATTAATTAAATTGGTTCTTGTGGCATCACATTCATAATTTATAATGTCACATATAATTTATGATGTCAGCAACTCTTCAGGGTTTGATGGTGCTCGGTTCTGAGAAGGATATTAAAGAAATGCGAGCCCATGGCGATAGAAGACATTTGTCATGATTTTTGAGTTTCCCGTGCTTAAAACCCTACCTATGGGTGGGGAGCTTTCATCTTATGAAGCAATGTCTTTCTATCACCAAAGAATGTGAAAATGCCAAATGCTTGTTTTCCTGGCCTTTTCTGCAGCTGGAGTATGGGCATATGACTTGGTGCTATGGACTGAACAACTGGGTCTCCTCAAAATTCATATATTGAAGCCCTAACCCCCAATGTAATTGGTATTTGGAGGTGGGGCCTTTGGGACATAATTAGGTTTAGAAGAGGTCATGAGGGTGGAACCCCATGGGATTAGAGTCTTCAGAAGAGACCAGAGAGCTTGTTCTCTCACTCTCTCTCTCTCAACTTTCTGCCACGTGATCACACAGCAAGAAGGGAGCTGTCTGCAAGCTAGGAAGAGGGCCCTCACCAGAAACCAAATTTGCTAGTTCTTTGACCTTAGACTTCCCACTTCCAGAACCGCAAGAAATAAATGTCTGATGTTTAAGCCACCCAGTCCATGGTATTTTCTTACAGCAGCCCAAGCAGACCAAGATATCTAGATTCTACCATCTGGGGGCAGTCACCTCTTTTTTGGAAGCCGATTAAAACAAAGAAACTTAGAACGCTTGAATTTTGCCTTAGGGAGGGTGGTGGTGACAGCAGCAGCTATGGAGAGATTTCTGAGGTGGTTCTGGCAACAGTCCCATTTACAGTGTTCAGTGTCCGGCAATGGGGCTGTTGGGGGTGTGCATTGGGAGGCCTGTGTCCACTGATGCTGGGAATTTGTCTTCATAAGACCAATCAGTTCTGTGGTGGGATCTGCGGCCTCATTTTTGGCTGTATAGCCTCTAAGCCTATAGATTAGAGCTCCTGAAAATTTTGTGACTTATGTAATATATTTTAATAAGTTCTTTTTTCTGCTTGAATTAGTCAAAGCTGGTTCCTATTGCTTATATCTGAGAGCTGTGATTGATCCGTTGGCCCATGACCTTGGAATTTAGAGTGTTGGGTTGGAGGTGACTAACACATATGAAACGTCTGGAATATATAATTTAGTGCAGAATTTTTGTCTGATACATTGTGGTTCTTACTAAAAATACTACAGGGATAGGGAATAGGAAGAGAAAGTTGGTGTAAATAAAGTAAACACATGCCAAAGGGGGAGGTTTGGGAAAAATTAAACAAGATGATGTTGATAAAGCACAGCACAATGTTGACAGTAAATGCATAAAAATGGATAACAGCAACACTCAGGGCTAACCCAATAAAGATAGCTAGCTCTACTCAGTGCTTACTGTGAGCTGGACTCTGTTCTGGTGCTGTATTCTTAGGTGACTCTATGGCTAGTTTACCTGAAGGGAGACCTGCGGTGTTCTGTTCAGTTTAGCATTGATCTTGGATTTTTCATTTTTTAACAATATTTTTATTGATAGCTGCATTAAAATAGGTCAGAATAACTTTCTATCATTGCTTTGCTAACCTATGGTAGAATCAACCAATGATAACCCAGCTCTGTCTTCCAGCACCTTCCAGACACAACATAAGTAACACTGAATTTTCATGGTCTGCATTCAGAATGCTCACTGTTAAAATGAAGTGCTCCCAGGCAGGAACATGTAGAGACAGCTCACTCCTTCCAGGTTGGGTGGAGTTGGGGGAGAGGAAACCATTTGTTGTTCCTACTGGCCACTTGGTGACCAGGCAGATGTGTCAGGGCCTGGGACACAAGCTACAAGCCTACAGGTACTGGCGACAAATATGGTGAAGAAACTGTTTAAAATATGTGCCTTTGTACCAGGAATAACTATTCTGCTTATATCATTTTTCTAAGTGTTCAGAAATCAATATAAAGAAATTCAAAAAAAATTTTTGGCTTTAATATGTACAGATATGTATTATTTTATTTTCTTTAAAAAATTAATTTCTGAAATCATTTTGAATAGAACTGTTTATAATCCACCAATAAATAAAAAATGTTATTCATCGGTCAATAAATATTTTAGAAATAATATGTATTTTATTTATTTTTAATGTTTCTTTTCACTTTCAGAAGTATTTTACTTTGAATTTTATAAAATTCTAATGTTGATTTTTGAGAGAGAGACAGAGACAAAGTGTGGGTTGGGGAGGGGCAGAGAGAGAGAGAGAGGGAGACACAGAACCTGAAACAGGCTCCAGGCTCTGAGCTGTCAGTACAGAGCCTGATGTAGGGCTTGAACCCATGATCTGTGGGATCATGACTTGAGCTGAAGTCAGATGCTCAACCAATTGGGCCACCCAGGTGCCCCTGGAAGTGTTTTATTTTAGACAATATATTATAAAGTCACCTTATTTATTTTTATTCACTCAATTAATCCTCACAACAACCCTCTTCAACAGATTTTTCTTTTCAATTTCTATTTACAGTTAAGGAGACTGAGGGCCAATGATATATAATAATATGTTGCTTAAAACACTCAGTAGCAAGCTAAGATTTCAAACTTGGTAATTTGGCTCCAGGGTCTTTGCTCACAACCATTACTCATTAAGTAGGTTTCACATGGGGCACGTGGGTAGCTCAGTTAGTTAAGCAACTGGCTTTGGCTCAGGTCATGATCTCACGGTCCATGAGTTTGAGCCCCACATCAGGCTCTATGCTGACAGGTCAGAGCCTAGAGTCTGCTTCAGATTCTGTGTCTCTCACTCTCTATGCCCTTCACTGCTCGTACTCTCTCTTTCTCTCTCTTTCAAAAATAAACAAACATTAAAAAAAATGCTTTTAAGTAGGTTTCACAGAAGATATAAGACTAGCCCAAAGACCTGTCCTCTTCCCCCACCAGCCACTTACTAGCATGCAACCCAGGGCAATTCACTGCCCCCCCCCCGCCCCCCACCTTCTGATTTTTTATAATTGGGGATCTACTGCCTCTCTCATAGAGTTGCCGGAAAGATTTAGTGAATTAACATATCAGAAAGTGCTTTTGTAAGCTGAAGATACTGTACATATTTAACACCATTATATCTAGAGCTTTCCTAAGGCAACATTGTGTGGGTTGATGCCCCAAACTGAAATCAGGGACAAACAATGACTCTTCATTGCCCCAATTTCTATTTCCAGTTGAATAAATTGGAAGATAACTCTTCAGATGCATGTAAGGAAACTGTATCAAGGACTTTATATTGGTAATGGGAAGCATAAGCATGTGTGGTTGAGTTTTCCTGAATCTCTATAGAGTCAGAGTCAAAGTTGCTGATTGGTTTGAAATCTGGTCTATTCTTTTAGATGTGTCTGCCAGCAAAGAACCATTTCTGACTTGTATCTCTGATATCTTTGACTTCTGCTGCCTAAAATCTAGGAGGAAACTGGACAAAAATCCATGTCATTGTGGCTGGCTGATGGGCTTTTTAATGATCTCAGGAAGGGAAGATGATTTCCTGTACTCATGGCCATTGCTTAGGTCTAACCACTGTCCCCTGGACAACTATAGGAGCTCTAATTGCCTTGAATTTGAATTCCTCTGACCCATTTGCTTTACAGTGCTACTTAGATTTTTCTGAAATGAGAATCTCATCATTCCACTCTCCTGCTTGCAATCCTTCAGTGACTGACCTTGTCCTTCAGATGAAGTTAAAGCCCTTTGCATGGTTGGGTAAGCACCTATGATTTTTTCATGCCCTACTCTCAATCCACATAGTTTGGATGGATTTGACCAAATTCCATGGAACTAATAGTGGGTGTCTGACCCAGGCCTGACCAATCATAGTATTAGAGATTAGTTGTCTTCCTTTTTATGTTATAAATTCCGTGGGGAAAATGACTGTATTTTATTTTACTGTGCATCTCTACCTCTTAAGAGACAATGTTATGAAGTTCAATGAAAGTTTGTTGAATGAAAAGATATAGTTCATACTTGGCTAAAATTTTCTCTAGTCCAGATAATTTTGGCACACTAAGGAAATTTATCTGACTTAACAGGAGTTCTATGTCCTTTCTGGCTGGATTCTATTTAGATTAAATTACTATTTAGAGCAAATGTCACTTCATACTCTAATATATTAAAATTACTCCCTCTCCAAGAGAGAGGCAGTCTTCTGCTCAGTGTGACTTGGAGTAGGAGTCTTCTTTAGCTTCCAAACAAGTCTAGGCTAAGCAGGACTCAGAATGAGCTGCTGGCAGGAAATCTCAGAATGGACCCTGACCAGTTGGCTTGTGAGTGATTAGATGTGATGAGCTCAGGAAGATGATGTTGTAACTGTAAAAGTACTTCTAAAGAGTTACTCACCTTCCACAAATTTCTCAATTCACCCTAACTGGCTCCTGCCACTTCCACAGAAACAGCTCTTGCTCAAGCTCTTGCTCAGTACACAATTGTCACAAATCCATTGACGCACTTTGGCCCTTGTTTGACTTGAATTCTCATCAGCATTTCAATGCGCACCAAGGTGCCTATTCCAAACACTTGCTTCTCCCATCTTCTGTGACTGCAGCTTTACACTTAACTTAGCTTTCCAGGTGCCTTGTTTCAGTCTCTTTTTCAAGTTCATCTTCTTCCCCACAGACAACTGGACCCTTAAGCTTCAATCCTGGCTTTCCTTTGTTGACATTCTCCATTCTCTTCCTACAAGATCTCATCCACATCCAAGGCTTCAATTATCCCCACCATGTAGATAACTCACAAATTTGTATCCCTAGCCTGATTTTTCATTTATGCATCAGACTTGTATGTATAATTGTTCCCAAATAGGTCTACTTAGATGACACTTCAAACTCAACATGTCTAAAACCAAACTCTAGATCTTTGGTCCCAAATATAGTGTTCAATCTGTGCTCCCAGTCTCAATGGAGGAGCACCATCTTATATCCATTCACTCAAGTTAGAAACCCAGGTGTCATCTGTGATATCTTGTTTCCCTTTTTATTTAATCCATCTCTAAGGCCAGTTGAATTTATGGAAATACTTTTTGAATATTTTCATCTAGCCATATTTACCACCACTACCAAATCAAAGTTTCTGCTCCATTACAATAATCTCCTGAATGATTTTCCAACATATACTCTTTCCCTCCTTCATTCTGTTTTCAACCCTGTAATGATAGCCTTTTTTTAAAAACATACACTTGTTTTGAAACTTTAAAAACCCTTAATGGTATCCCACTGCTCTTGGACAAAGATAAATCTTTGATCTTCAAGGCCCTATGTGGTTGACCTCTACTTGTATTTCCTGCCTCATCTTGTACCTATATCTTTGGTTTCTTTAGCATTCTCTTCTTTCTTTTTGCCTTGCTCCCTCCCAGTATTTTTACATATTCTTTTCATTCCCTTCTTGATATCCTACTCATTCTTTAGATCTTAGTACAATGGTCATTTCTTCAAAAGAACCTCCCATGACTTTCCACTCCAGGGCTTCTGTGTGCTATCACCATGCTGAAGACCTCTCCTTCATAGCATTAACCACAGTTATAACTATACCTTTACTTGTACAATTAATAGGTTTATAGTCTGTCACTATTACTAGACTGTTTGTTTCATGAGGCCAGGACATTCTGATTTTGCTTACCTTTATTCCCTCCCATTAGTTAGGTAATGCTACATAATAAACCACTTTAAAATTTCACTGTCATCTGGGGAGATGTTCAATATTTTTAGTCATTAGGGAGATAAAAATCAAGGTTATACTGAAGTACCACTTTCATACCCATTAGCATGGCTATAATAATAAGAAAGAAGGAAAATAGGTGCTTGCAAGCATGTGGAAAAACTGAAATGTTTGTATATTGTTTGTGGGAATGTAAAGCAGTTCAGCTGCTGTGAGAAGCAGTCTGATGTCTCCTCAAAAAGTTAAGCATGGAATATATATTGTCTTATAATTCCACTCCTAGGAATATACCCCAAATAACAGGAACAGGTCCTCAAACAAGTATATGTATATGTATATGTATATGTATATGTATATGTATATGTATATGTATATGTATATGTATATATGTATATGTATGTTCAGAGCAGCATTATTCACTATGGCCAAAAGGTGGAAATAGCCCATATGCCCAACAGATGAATGGATAAAAAAAATTATGGTGTATATAGAATAATATTTGGCCACAAAGAAGAGTGAAGTGCTGATATAGGCTACAATGTAGATGAGCCCCCAAAACATGCTAGGTATAAAATGGCACATACTGTATGATCCCATTTATGTGAAATACCTAGAATAGGTAAATCCATAGAGATGGAATGCAGATTAGTGAATGTCAGGGGCTTCAGGGAGGGGGAAATGGGGGAAACATTGCTCAATGGATGCAGATTTTCCTTTTCAGTGGCTAAAATGCTTTGGAACTAGACAGAGGTGGTAGTTGTGCAATATTGTGAATGTTCTAAATACTACTGAATTGTTCATTTTAAAATAGTTACTTGTATATTATGTATATTTCACCTCAATAAATTATTTAAAGAAACAACATTAATCATTTATTATTTCACAAGAATCTACATGATTGTCCAGACTCAGTTCTGTTGTTCTGGGTGAAGCTCATTGATCTCAGATGGGCTCATTCACATGCTTTCAGTTAGCTGTAGGGTTGATTGGGGGTAGGATGGTTTAGAATAAATTTGGCTTGAATGACTTGGCTGTGGGCTCCCTGTAACTCAAGGCAAAGACCAGCATGAGGGGACAAGACCTCTTAAGACTAAATTTAGATTTAGCACACTCATTTCCTTTGTATTCAGTTGGTCAAAGCAAATTTCAAGACCAGATCGGATTCAAGAGGTGGGGAAATAAACTTCACCCCTTTGTAGGGAAACCAAAATGTCAAATTACAAAGGGTATGGATATAGGGGAAATGGAGAACTTGGGATATTTTGCAACTGATACCCTATAGTTTTTGCCTTCATGCCTGGCATGTGGTGAGTACTCAATACGTATTTGTTCAATTAAAAAAATAAGTCATTAAATTTAGGCCAGAAGGGAAGCTGGGTTCTCAACTCAACATTTGAAATTATGAGCTCTTGTGGACTGAAAGAGAAAGGAAACCAGAATTCTTGGGGGTATTTGAGACCTTCCTAGATGAGTTTAACTTTTCCAGTGATAAATCAGAAGCCTTTCCATCAGTTGTAAGGAGCATGGAAAGGTCTTTCATCTTCATCTTCTCTGGTCATGCTCCCTTCTTTTACTCCTTGTTTTGGTGAGGGTTTGGAGGACTTTCTCGTGTTAGAATTCTGAGGTAACACAAGTTTAGTAGCTACACTAGTAGTGTGCTGGTAAGCTGGCTCTCTTAAGAAAAAAGAAAAAAAATGGCTGATTTGTGCTGCTTTTCCTTCCACCACGGCCAATTTCAAGCTGCCAGCTCAAAGTCACTGAATACAGAGTTGGGGAAAGATGCACTCAGGCGTCTCACAAGAGTCAGTGAGAGACAACTCCAGTATACCTCTCGTACACCTCTGTCGCTCAGGGCTCAGTAACACCTTGCCTGCTTTACCTCCAGCTCTTCTGGAACCGTCAGAGTCAATGACCTGCTATGATTCGTTGTCCTGCCATTTAAGTCGTTCTTTTCATTCATTCACTAGATAGGCAATTATTGAGCAACTCCTATGTACTATTTTTTTTAATTTAAATTCAAGTTAGGTAACACACAGTGTGGTCTTGGCTTAAGGAGTAGCACCCAGTGATTCATCTCCTACATATGACACCCTGTGTTCATCCTGAAAAGAGCCCTCCTTAATGCCCATCACCCATTTAATCCTAAATACTATTATGTTAGACTCTGGGGATAAAATAATGAACAACACAAACATGGTCTTCACCTTCCTAGAGCTCCCATTCCCCCTAACAGAAATAATACTTCCAGGTCTTCTCCAGGGACTTTTATACCTCTGACATTCTGCTCAGTGATGTTCTGAGAGGGTGTTAGTGTGGTCCATCTCAGCCTAGAGAAATAAAATCCCAAATTTCTCTTTCCTCACATACCATTGTCATTTAGAGCAGTCTTTCTGGACTACTTCTTTCTAGGCTGGAATCAAATATTCAATTATAGCTCAGCTATATAATTCAATTTTGATAACATTGCTTCATCACAATCTGAAAACTGAGAGGTTATTTTAGAGCCAAGGAGAACAAGAAGAAATGGGAATGCATTTAATGGTTACTGTATCACATATCATTCAACATAATGTAATCAATGCATAGCATTCTGTATAAATAAACCATTTAGACTCTCACACATCTGAAGGAGAAAGGGTGCCATTCCCAGAAATTCTTTCTTTTTGTTAAGCCATAGTTCACACCTTTGGGGAATTAAATATTCATTTAAAGCCAAATACTAAGGCTTGTGTTAGGCTTTTTTTCTTCCTTTTCAGATGTACATAGTTCTGTTTTGATATACCATTAATCATGGACATCTGTTTTTCATTTTACTATGTTACTGACACAGCGTCTTATTTTTCTTCTAAGGGAGGTGAAGGGTTGGGTTGGTGGGAATAATCAAAATATAAAATATAGCAGCTGTTGTAATATGTATATATATTTTTAGTAGATCGACTGAAATTTCTAACACAGATTATGTCTCAGTGAACAAAAGAAAAATTTGTGATTTATTTACCATGTCTAGAACCCAAACTTAAAGCTTAGTCATCTATAGCACTCACGGCTTTAATATTAATTGCACTGGAAAAGCAGCAGGATAGCAATCTTTGGATTAGACGGAGCGGCCAGGAAGTGTATTTTCAGAATACAAAGCTGCTAGTTACCGTTGATACATGTGGGGAGATGGAGCTGAGAAATAGAACTCATCTCAGGAAAAGAATGCACTTCATTCACCAGCCAAAGTCACAAAGTAAGGAATCCTGGAGAAGAGGAAAAAGAGACTACTGCTGGGGCAATTTGGTTTAACAGACTGTTATTTCCTCATGCAAAATACATTGCCTTCCTGCCAATTCTCATGAGTATGTAAAGACAAATAACCACTTGCACAATTACTTTGGGCACCAATGTCATTGTGGGCTGTGAATGATGGGTTGTAGTGAAGTCCTGTGGAGGGCCCCCCAGAGATGTAGAGTAGAAAGATCTGCTAAATTTCATCAGATCCGGTGTGTGTATTCAAACCAGCCCAGTGGCGAGGATGAAGAGGATTATGGAGAAGTGATTGAATGTTTCTATGTGACCTTTAACTGAGGGTTCGAAATTTCAGCATTAACTCTTAGTATCAGAATGAATTCTTCTTTGCTCTTCAATTCTTTTTTTTCTATTACTATATTTTTATTTATATAATTTCCTTTTAATTTTATTTTCTTTCTTTTTTTAACAAATAGTTTATTGTCAAGTTGGTTTCCATATAACACCCAGTGCTCATCCACACAAGTTCCCTCCTCCATGCCCATCACCCCCCTTCCCCTCCTCCCCAACCCCCATCAGCCCTTGGTTTATTCTCAGCATTCAAGAGTCTCTTATGGTTTGCCTCCCTCCCTCTCCCCAACTATTTTTCCCTTTCTTTTCCCCCATTGTCCTCTGTTAAGTTCCTCCTTTATAATCCTCCTATACGTGCAAACATATTGTATTTGTCCTTCTCTGCCTGACTTATTTCGTTCAGCATAACACCCTCAAGGTCCATCCACATTGCTATGCATGGCCAGATTTCATTCTTTCTCATTGATATGTAGTATTCCATTGTATAGATAACCACATCTTCTTGATCCATTTGTCAATTGATGGACACTTAGGGTCTTTCCATATTTTGGTTATTGTTGAGAGTGCTGCTATGAACATTGAGGTCCATGTGCCCCTATGCATCAGCACTCCTATATCCCTTGGGTGAATTCCTAGGAGGGCTATTGGTGGGTCATAGGGGAGTTCTATTGTTAATTTTTTGAGAAACCTCCACACTGTTTTCCAGAGGGGCTGCACCAGTTTACATTCCCACCAAGAGTGTAGGAGGGTGCCCGTTTCTCCACATCCTCACCAGCATCTAGACTTCTCTGATTTGCTCATTTTAGCCACTCTGGCTGGTGTGAAGTGCTATCTCTGTGGTTTTGATTTGTATTTCTCTGATGATGAGGGACGCTGAACATTGTTTCATGTCTGTTGTCCATCTGGATGTCCTCTTTGGAGAAGTCTCTGTTCATGTCTTCTGCCCATTTCTTCACTGGATTATTTGTTTTTCGGGTGTGGAGTTTGGTGAGTTCCTTACAGATTTTGGATACTGCCCTTTATCTGATATGTCATTTGCAACTATCTTTTCCCATTCCATCCATTGCCTATTAGTTTTATGGATTGTTTCCTTTGCCATGCAGAAGCTTTTAATCTTGATGAGATCCCAATAGTTCATTTTTGCTCTTGATTCCCTTGCCTTTGGGATGTGTCAAGCAAGAAATTGCTGAGGTTGAGGTCAAGGAGGTTGTTTCCTGCTTTCTCCTCTAGGGTTTTGCTGGTTTCCTGTCTCACGTTCAGGTCCTTTATTCATTTTGAGTTTATTTTTGTGTATGGTGTGAGAAAATGATCTAGTTTCATTCTGCCTGTTGCTGTCTAGTTCTCCCAGCACCATCTGTTAAAGAGGCTGTCTTTTTTCCATTGGATACTCTTTCCTGCTTTGTCAAAGATTAGTTTGCTGTATACTTTTGGGTCCACTTCTGAGTTCTCTATTCTATTCCATTGGTCTATGTGTCTGTTTTTGTGCCAATACCATACTGTCTTGATGATGACAGCTTCGTAGTAGAGGCTAAAGTCTGGGATGGTGATGCCTCCCGTTTTGGTTTTATTCTTCAGTATTACTTTGGCTATTCGGGGTCTTTTGTGGTTCCATACATATTTTAGGATAGTTTGTTCTAGCTTTGAGAAGAATGCTGGTGCCATTTTGATTGGAATTGCATTGAATGTGTAGATTGCTTTGGCTAGTAATGACATTTTAACTATATTTATTCTTCCAATCCATGAGCATGGAATGTTTTTCCATTTCTTTGTGTCTTCTTCAATTTCCTTCATAAGTTTTCTATAGTTTTCATCATACAGATCTCTTGTATCCTTGGTTAGGTTTATTCCTAGGTATTTTATGGTTTTTGTGCAATTGTGAATGGGATCAGCTTCTTGATTTCTCTTTCTGTTGCTTCGTTGTTGGTGTATACAAATGCAACTGATTTCTGTACGTTGATTTTGTACCCTGCAACTTGGCTGAATTCTTTGATCAGTTCTAGTAGGTTCCTGGTGGAGTCTGCCGGGTTTTCTATGTAGAGTATCATGTCGTCTGCGAAAAGTGAAAGTTTGACATCTTCTTTGCCAATTCTGATGCCTTTTATTTTCTTTTGTGGTCTGATGGCTGATGCTAGGACTTCCAGCACTATGTTAAACAACAGTGGTGAGAGTGGACATCCCTGTCGTGTTCCTGATCTCAGGCGGAAAGCTCTCAGTTTTTCCCTGTTGAGGATGATGTTAGCTGAGGGCTTCTCATAGATGGCTTTTATGATGTTTAAGTAAGTTCCTTCTATACCAACTTTCTCAAGGGTCTTTATTAAGAAGGGATGCTGTATTTTGTCAAATGCTTTTTCTGCATCTATTGACAGGATCATATGGTTCTTATCTTTTCTTTTGTTGATGTGATGTATCACATTGATTGATTTGTGAATGTTGAACCAGCCCTGTAACCCAGGAATGAATATGACTTGATCATGGTGGATAATTCTTTTTATGTGCTGTTGGATTTGATTTGCAAGTATCTTGTTGAGGATTTTTGCATCCGTATTCATCAAAGATATTGGCCTGTAGTTCTCCTTTTTTGCTGGGTCCCTGTCAGGCTTGGGAATCAAAGGGATACTGGCTTCATAAAATGAGTCTGGAAGTTTTCCTTCGATTTCTATTTTTTGGAATAGCTTGAGAAGAATGGGTATTAATTCTGTTTTAAATGTCTGGTAGAATCCCCAGGGAAGCTATCTGGCCCTGGGCTTTTATTTGTTGGGACATTTTTGATAACTGATTCGATTTCTTCACTAGTTATGGGTCTGTTCAGATTTCCTATCTCTTCCCGTGTGAATTTTGGTAGTGAGGGTGTGTTTAGGAATTTGTCCATTTCTAAGTTGTCCAATTTGTTGGCATATAATTTTTCATAGTGTTCCCTGGTAATTGCTTGTATTTCTGAGGGGTTGGTTGTAATAAGTCCATTTGCATTCATGATTTTGTCTATTTGAGTGCTCTCTCTTTTCTTTTTGAGAAGCCTAGCTAGAGGTTTGTCAATTTTGTTTATTTTTTCAAAAAACCAGCTCTTGGTTTCATTGATCTGTTCAATTGTTTCTTTGGTTTCTATATTGTTTACTTCTGCCCTGATTTTTATTATTTCTCTTCTTCTACTGGGTTTTGGGTGCTCTTGTTGCTCTCCCTCTAGTTCCTTTAAGTGAGCTGTTGGATTTTGCAGTTGCCCTTTTTCTAATTTCTTGAAATAGGCCCGGAGTGCAATGTACTTTCCTCTCTGGATTGCCTTTGCCACATCCCATAGAGTTTGGATAGTTGTATTTTCATTTTCATTTGTTTCCATATTTTTTAAATTTCTTCTCTAATTGCCTGATTGGCCCATTCATTCTTTAGTACGGTGTTCTTTAACCTCCACATTTTTGGAGGTTTTCCAGACTTCTTTCTATGATTGATTTCAAGTTTCACAGCATTGTGATCTGAAAGTGCGCATGGTATGATCTCATTTCTTTTGTATTCATTGAGGGGTGGTTTATGTCCCAGTACGTGATCTATCTTGGAGAATGTGCCATGCACACTTGAGAAGAAAGTGAATTCTATGGCCTCAGGATGTAGAGTTCTAAATATATCTGTCAAATCCATCTGGTCCAATGTGTCACTCAAGTCCATTGTTTCTTTAGTGATTTTTTTTTTTGTCTAGTTGATCTATCCATTGCTGTAAGTGGAGTATTAAAGTCCCCTGCTATTAGCACATTCTTGTCCATAAAATTGTTTCTGTTTGTGATTAATTGTTTTATGTATTTGGGTGCTCCTGGATTCGGTGCATAGACGTTTATAATTGTTAACTCTTCCTGATGGATAGACCCTGTAATTATTATACAATGCCTTTCTTCATCCCTTGTTAGTGTCTTTATACTAACTTTACTTTACTTTACACTTTACTTTAAAGTCCAGTTTGTCTGATATAAATATAGCTACTCCAGCTTTCTTTTGACTTCCAGTGGCATGATAGATGTTTTTCCATATCCTTACTTTCATTCTGAAGGTGTCCTCCAGTCTAAAATGACTTTCTTGTAGATAGCAAATAGATGGATTTTGTTTTTTTATCCATTCTGCTACCCTATGTCTTTTGATTGGGGCATTTAGTCCATTTACATTCAGTGTTATTATTGAAAAGTATGGGTTTAGAATCATTGTGTTCTTTGTAGGATTCATGCTTGTGGTGGTGTCTCTGGTATCTTGCATTCCTTGCAACATTTCCCTCATAGAGTCCCCCTCAGGATTTCTTGTAGGGCTGGTTTAATGGTGACGAATTCTTTCAATTTTTTGTTTATTTGGAAAGACTTTTATCTCTCCTTCTATTCTGAATGACAGGCTTGCTTGATAGAAGATTCTTGGCTGCATATTTTTCTATTCATCACATTGAAGATTTCCTGCCATTCCTTTCTGGCCTGCCAAGTTTCAGTAGAGAGGTCTGTAACCACTCTGAAAGGTTTCCCTTTGTATTATAGGGCCCTTTTATCCTTAGCTGCTTTCAGAATTCTCTCTTTGGCCTTCTATTTTGCCAGTTTCACTATAATATGTTGTGCAGAAGATCGATTCAAGTTACATCTGACGGGAGTTCTCTGTGCCTCTTGGATTTCAACGTCTGTTTCCTCACCCAGATGGGGAAGTTCTCAGCTATAATTTGTTCAAGGACTCCTTCAGCGCCTTTCCCTCTCTCTTCCTCTTATGGAATTCCTATGATATGGATATTATTCCATTTGATTGTATGGCTGAGCTCTCGAACTCTCCTTTCGTGTTCCTGGATCAGTTTATCTCTCTTTTTCTCAGCTTCCTCTTTTTCTATAATGATGTCTTCTAAATCACTTATTCTCCTTTCTGTTTCTTCAATCCATGCATTGGATGCCTCCATTTTATTTTGCATCTCATTTATAGCATTTTTAAATTCATCACAACTATTTGTAAGCACCATAGTCTTTGTAGCAATAGTTTCTCTGATGTCTTCCATGACTTTTTCAAGCCCAGAGATTAATTTTATGACTATTGTTCTAAATTCTTGTTCAGTTTTTTGCTTATATCTGTTTTGAGCAGTTCTTTAGCTGTCAGGTCTTCCTGAAATTTCTTTGGAGGAGCGTTCTTCCTTTTCATCATTTTTTTAGCTTTCTGTCTCTTGTTAGTTTTAAAAGCTTGTTATGCACTCTGCACCTGTGAGTGCTGCTGTACCAAAGAAGGCTCTTTGACTGTCCAGGGCCTGTCCATTGAGAAAGTGTTCTTTGAATGGTGTCTCTGGTCTCTCTTGTTGAGACCTTTGTTATTTTATTTTCCTACTCGTAGTGGTATTTGGGACTCTCCACCATGTGTACTTTGGCTTGTTTCTTGAGGTAGCCCTGGGG
This sequence comes from Hyaena hyaena, assembly GCF_003009895.1. NCBI lineage: Eukaryota > Metazoa > Chordata > Mammalia > Carnivora > Hyaenidae > Hyaena > Hyaena hyaena. The sequence continues at coordinate 19,058 of NW_024081084.1, read as the reverse complement.
AAAAAAACAGACAAACACACAGGGAATAAAGGGACACAAACACACAGGCAATTCCAACAAACATGCAAACCAAAAGGGAAAAAGAAAAAGAAAAAAAGGAAGGGACACATACAAAAAAATAAAAAGAGGAAGGAGGGAAGACAAATAATATAAATGAAAATACATAAAAGAGAAAAAAGAAAAAAAGAAAAGAAAAAAGAAAAAACCCAATAGGCAAAGGACAATCTAAAGCATAGAATCAGACTTTCCAGCTACAAATAAAGAGCCGGGTGTATGCTGTGCTGATGGAAGAGCATATACAAAGAGAGAAATGACAGGGCGGGGAGGAAGGGAAATTGGAAATGAAATGGGCAGGCAAAAAGACTAAGACACTTAATTCGGAGAGAGAAAGAGGGGAATATGGTTGGAGAGGAGACAAAAGAAATGATGATAATGCTACTTAGAGAAACTATATAGTCTGATTACTCCAGAGAGATAGAGAGATAAAAAGGTAGAGGTGGAGGTATAGAATTTATATCTAGAGAATGATTAAATGTGACTGTTTAAGCAAGCCAGTGACCAGAATTAATCAGGGCAGTGCATCCATGTTGGTCTTGCCCCAGCTCCGGTAAAAAAAAAAAAAGGCAACTCTCTAGCGGGGATGGGCGTGGTTTGGTCCAGTGCGACCCGCGTGGGTCCCGCCTTCGTGGTTGTGGGGAGAAAAATGGCGGAGCCCCAGTCCCTTCCCGAACAAAGAGTTGTAACTCACTCTTTTGGGTCCGATATCCCTGTGCCGCGGGCATAGCCAAGGTGGGCCATGCTCTATATCCCAGCCCAGGCCTCGTTTCCAGATCTCCATCCGTGTGCCCCATTGAATTTGACCGAAATATAAACTCGCAGGCGAGTCCCTCAGAGCAGTTTCAAGCCTCTCACTTTCCCCCTGGGGGTCCAGCCAAGCCAGAAGCACACAGGCAAGGCTTCAGGCACCACTCACGTCCCCTCCAGGTAGAGCTGAAGTTTCTCCCGGGGTTGCCTGGGATGAGTGTGTCCACCTAGGGTCAGTTGGACAGCATGAAACTGGATCCCTCTGTGTCCCGAGCGGAGGGTTTTTTCTCTTCTCCAGCGACAGGGACAGTGTCTTGATCAGTTTTGGCCACTCTTCCCCCCCACTCTCAGACTCGCTGCGGCTCCCTGCAAAGGGGGATCCCCCCTTCCCTCTGTGTCTCTGGTCCCAGCCTGATTTGTCTTCCCCAGTTCGCACTCACGCTATAAGGTTTTCTCAGCAGACTCTGCCTCCTTTTCCTCCCAAACTCCTGGATTCTGTAAGGATTCCTATGGCTTCAGGCTTTCTCCATTTGACAGATGGGGGTGAGTGAAATGTACGGAGCTCCCTACTTCTCCGCCATCTTGCCTCCTTCCCGTGGGGAGCATACCTTTCATCCAGCCTGAACTGAGTTCCCTCAGGAGTGGAGACCATCCTGGTTCATCTTAATATTCTCTCTGTTCTTGGTAAGTATGGAGTGAATATCTGTCCAGTTAAAGTCAGAGGGAATTAAGTTATTTCACAAACTTTGCAGTCTCCTCAGTTGATCACACGTTTCTGCTTCATTAATGGAGACTTTGGTGGATCTACTACTTTGGCCACCCCTGGTACACTTGTGCCTCCTGGATCTTGGTCTTTCCTTCTGTATGGGAATAATTGCACCTTATCTATTTGACAGGGGTTTTTGTAACATCAAATATGAGAATGTGTAGAATTCTGAAGATTTGGGAAAGGACTTCAAGCACTTGCCTTAATTTCCCCTCGAGCAGAAGCTGCTATGTCATCTCTACCTAGTGGTCACTTGGCTTCTACTTAGAGACTATTATTGATTCCAGTAGCTAAGATGTTTAAAAGCCATGTAAGTATGTCTATGAACAATATAATTTTCTTTGTTTCTCAACAGTTGAACAGGACTATCTCATTTTAGTTGCCATTGTACCTAGTGACAGAAAACTCAATCTAGTCAATTCCAGGCTTCTTCATTACTTCAGGTTGTAAACTCAGCATTTCAGTTAAATCCGTCACTCTGGTGGCAGGTTTTAATGCCATGCATGTTTACATAGTACCAGGGTATCTGAGAGACATGTAGTCCTGGAGAATGTAGTATGTTGGCGCTGACTACTAAACACAATCCTGCCTGGTCCCCGGGCATAGCCTCTTCTCATATTGGAACGACTGCAATGTCCAAGTCCCCATTTATTTCAAATTATTGACCTGAACTAATAGTTCTCAAACAGGAGCCATTGGTCTCAGAAGTCATTTACATACTTGAAAGTTATTGAAAGCCCAAGAGTTTCATTTTTGTGGATTATGCCTGTCAATATTTACCATATTGGTTATTAAGGAGAGAATTTTGAAATATTTATTCATTTAAAAACTAAAAAAATCACATGTTATTATAAATTATATATTGCTTATGAAAATAAGTATATTTTGCAAAATAAAAAATTAGTGTAAAATTTTTTACACTAAAAATTAGTGCAAAATAAAAAATTAGTTGAAAAACATCTCTGTAAATCTCTTTAATATCTGGCTTAGTAGAAGATAACTGGATTCTCATCTGCTTGTGCATTCGATCTATTTTGATCTGCAATTTGATTAAAGAAATATAAAGATAATCTGACCTCATGCAGATATATAGTTGGAAAAGAGGAATATTTAATAGCTTTTTCAGATAACTGCCATCTTTTTCTTTAATACTATACCAAAACTTGGCAAGTAGTAGTTTCTTAAATGTTAGTTGCAATGTGGAATCTGAAACTATAAGAATAAGCTTTCCATATTCTGTGACATTAAAATCCATTGGTGTGTCCTGCACTCTAAATACGTCTTCTACCTGTACATGATTCCTTAACACCATGCATTGGTCATTTGGAAAATTGATTGACTGACTTATGCAGATATTCTAAATGTTGAGAAAATTTAATACTGGAAAGCTTACAGTAGTGGATAGAAATTTTCCAAAATTCTAATATTTGAAAGTTTGAATTGTATTCTGTTAATTTTTTTTGGAAGTACCAGGCTCAGTTGGTTCATATTCTAAAAAATACTCAAGTATGTCAAATATTTAAGTTTGAATAATCATAATTTATCTTTCCTTTGGGACAAAAATTATGTTCCATGAAAGAGGAAGCTTGTTCAACTTGCAACGCAGTTGTACCTGTGTTGTTACTTGACACAATAATTGTACTGGAAATGCAGAACTGCTTTATACACACTTTCCATTCATTTACATAGAATATTAAAAATACTTGGACTCAAGGGACCGGATTTAATAAAATTAACAACACTGTATCATCAAAGACATTCTTTCCTTATTTTTTTAAAAAAATTTAAAAAGGTTTTATTTATTATTGAGAGACAAAGAGAGGCAGAGCATGAGCATGGAAGGGGCAGAGAGAGGGGGAGACACAGAATCTGAAGCAGGCTCCAGGCTCTGAACTGTCAGCACAGAGCCCAATGCGGGGCTCGAACTCACAAACTGTGAGATCATGACCTGAGCCAAAGTCAGATGCTTAACCAGCTGAGCCACCCAGGTGCCCTAAGGACATTCTTTTTTAAAATTTTTAATGTTTATTTTGGGGGGGGCGGAGAGAGAGAGAGAGAGAGAGAGAGAGAGAGAGAGAGAATCTTAAGCAGGCTCCACACCTGAGCTGACATCAACAATTGGGCACTTAACCTACTGAGCCACCCAGATGCCTCTTATCAAGGATATTCTTAAGTGAAATTGGTATTTAAACAACACTTGTAGTGTATGGTGAAGAAGAATACAGAGACAACTAGGATAGTTTGGTGTCTCCACTTCGATTTGGGCTAAAGCACCAGCAGTTCAACTCACTACTGCTTTTTCATCATTAGTGCAAATGTCAACACAGTAAAAAGGCAAACAATACCTTGGTATTATTATGAAAATAGCTTTAACCTCATGGATGCTCAGAAAGGGTCTCAGTGACCTCCAGGAATCTGTAGGCCAACAGCTTGACACACAAGCTCTGAACACAGAGTTTCTTCACTTCAACTGTAAGGCTCCTATGGTTTTTCCAGCCCTCACCGAGCTGTGTGCAAACACGTGGCCTTGAGGGAAGGCATTGGTTTGTTCCCCATGTTTCGAGGCATCACTAGGAATCTGTAAGGCTGCCCCAGGTGCCTTGTGGTGCATTCTCTGTTCCTTTGGTTCTGTTGCAGTGCAGGGGGTCCGTGAAGGTAAGTGGTCAAAAGGCAGTTTTATCTGCTCTCAGGTCCCCAGCTTTGTATTTGAGTGGGTCTTTTAAAAATAACTTTCAATTTTTTAAAATCAATTTCAGAACTTGTTGGGAAGAGTATCCCCTCTCAGGGACACCCCTCAACATTCTAACATTGAACCCAAGTCTGCCTCCTCTTATATTCACACATTGGTTATAAACCCCATCTTTTGGACTTATAAAGAACAATTCTATTCTCTTTTTTACATGACAATCCTTTTGAGGTTTTCAAAAAGGGTATCAAAACCTCCCTGTCATTTCTATTCTCCAACAGTGATATAATGGGAATGACCTGGGTATAAGACAGTTCTGGGTAATAGAGTTTAAACTGTCACTTATGAAGTATGACCTTGACAATTCACTTCATGTCTTTGATTTCAGGCTCATCATCTGTAAAATGGGAATAATAATTCAAACTTTATAAAGTGTTAGGGCAATTTAATGAAATAAGTGTTTAAGGAATCAAATTCAGTGTGGGTGCATACTAGGCATGCAATTAATGTTACATTTCTTCCCTTCTTGGAAGTGTCACAATTGAAATAAAATGTAAATGTGTTTTGAAAATGTAATAATATTAAGGTATTCTTGGTCATAATGGCACAATGATGCCAGTATCTGACTAATGATCATTGCTGTACTCCCATCTTGGTTTTTAAAATCTATGAACTTGATCCTAAGAACTACCAGGTGTAGTTGCAGGATGGTGAACTCTCATGATATTTGTAACAATAAGGGTCCGTTTGGGGCTCCTTTTTTCCCCCTTTTTGGATGAAAGAATAAGGGGTTGGAAAAATAAATGCTCAAGGATCTCAGATTGAAAACTTAATATCTACTCATAAAGTAGGGGTTTCCATAAGCAAAAGCAAGATGGATGCCTCATATTTCGCAGAGGAAATTAAAGTTAAGGGGCAGATGTGGAAAAGAATCACTTATTGTATTACCAAAAAGGATAAAATGGATCCAATGGCTCTCAATTTTTCTAACAAGCAATAGACCAGTGACATGAAAGCTTGATTACAAGAGTATAGAACAATGATCTAATTATTAGGCTCTTGTAAACTTGAAGTTCATAAAAATGAAGTTGAGAGCTGTGGAATATCACATGAAGTCCTAGGAGATGTGAAGATCATTAATCTCTCCCAGGGCCAGTCTAGCCAGTAATAGGGTGGTGATTGGCAAAGGCCTCTGATAGTTTTATGAATCCCAGGATGCCTCATTTATCTGGAATTATGTTTCACAGGAATAAAAAAAAATTCTGATAATTAAATTACACCCCTTCTGGAGGTAAAATTGTTTTTTGTTTTTTTTTTAAATCTTAAAGTAGTGGTTTAAAACCCAGTGTTCATAAATCAATTCTAGGGACTGAACCACCAAAAATTTGATGGAAGATTTTGTGGTGTTTCCTTATGTGCATTTTTTTCCAAAGAGAGAATCCATATATTTTTTTGCAAGTTTTTCAAAATGGACTAAACTTCAAAAACCCTAAGGACTAGTATTTAAGCATTTTTTGAAGTAAATTTTTTGGAATTGATCTAACTCCCCTATTTTATTTACTACCTATTGGGAAAATGACACATTTAGGCATATTACTTTCCTATTAATTTGTCCTAGATTCCTATGATTTTGAAACCTTGTGTTACCTTTTTATGGTATTTCTTTCTCCTCCTTCTCTGATGCAGTTACCTTTTACCTTGTTACCAGCAAGTTTACATCTAGCAATTTCGCCCTGCCTACTGTAAAGTAGCTGCGAAGTGAGATAATAGAGCCTGTTAGGATAATAGTAAATAGGCTTTTATTGAGACTCTGTCCTATGAATAAGTGTGCAGGTGTTAGTGAACAGATAGGAGGGTGAGAGGATTGAGCACAGACACGTGATTTCTCTCACGACCGAGGTTTGCACCTGGCATACTCTGACACCCACCTTCCTCTGGCTACAGCAAATCACATGGTCAAGGAAAACCACTGGGAAGGGAAGCAGGGATGTTTCTCCCAAAGACAGCAAGTAAGTATTTGCTGAACAATTACTTCATTGACCACAGTCTGCTTCTTCATAAAACTGAATTCATATTTTTTAAAAAGAAAAATAACAATGGATTACATGGCTATGACTTCTTTAAAAGGCAGATTAAGCATTCTAGTAAGATTCAGAAACTTCCAGAAGCAATGATTCTTTGTTTTTGTTCATCCTGGGTGTAGGTAATGGACCAAGAAAAAACAAAACAAAGCAAACAAACAAACAAAAAACAAAGAAAAACCAACTATTCGGTTTAATAACCAAGGAAAAAAAATATTGCCAATATTCCCCCAGCCATGAAATTTCAAATCCAATTCTGAATCACTATTTATGGATATTGTTGTTCAAGCAGTTTTTTTGAGCTCCCATGATACAGTAATCCCACAAGGGGCAGTTTGTTTGTTTGTTGTTTCAGATAATACCATCTGCTCTTAGCAATGTCTATCTGAAGTCCCCTTCTTTTCCATTATGACAATGTCTTTATGTAAGTAGAGAAATTTCACCTTCATAACTTATTTATGGCTGTGGAGAAGGGTGCAGCCTCAGTGAGACTCACTGCAGAGAGGCATTACCAATCCTTCTCACTTCCTTAGGGACAGCTCTTTCATTCTTCCCAAAGATCAATGAGGGTATCTTTTCTTAGTTTAGAACATCTGACTGACCTCAACAGAGAAATGCTGACGTTTGTGTGTATCACCTGGCTTTTTATTCTTCCTTGATGTAATTTTCTCTCTTAAAATAAGGACCATATGGCCTATGCCTTTAAGATTTAGTAAACAACCAGCCAAAGCAGGATGTGGAGCAATCTTGATGAGAAAGAGCACAGGGGTTGGCCTCAATTGGTCGAGGTTTGAAATCTGATGGCTAGTAATGAGCTGTGTGTCCTTGGGAAAATGACTCAACTTCCCTGAGCCAAGCCTCATTATCTTTAAAGAAAGTATACTAATACCTCTTCCATAGCATTGTTGTAAGTTTCACACAAATTAGTCCTCACCACCTACGAAATGGAGGATATTCATCAGTGTACATAGGTAGGAGAAACTAAACTTTGATGCTGAAGAACTTAAAATCCATAGAAGAATCACCAAAATAAAATGAAGAATACCCTTTGATTCTAATCTTGGATGGCATCTGTACAAAATTAGCAGAACAGCAAAGAAGAGTGTTTCCAACTAGCCAGATGTTATAACAATTGTTCACAGTCACTAACGTTTTTAAATCTTTAAGTCTTAAAAGTTTCAAAAAGGTTAATTCAGGCAACATAGTATCCTTTCTACTGATGTTAGATGGATGGGAGGGCTGGGAGATGGAGAAATAGAAAAACAAAGAAGGGCTTTATTTGCACTTTTTTAAAGTTTCTAAATACTACCTTTTGATGGATAGGCTATGTTTAACCTTGTCATGAAAACTGTTTCGTCTCTGTACAGCAATGTAGAAATAATCTGTAAACAAAACATTAACTGTATTGTTGTTTAACATTCAAAGTAATTTTTGTCCAAACTGGATAATTTTGTAATAATAGTAGTAACGAGTTAAGGTTTGTAAGGCACTCCGCAAAATGCCTCATCTGAATTATTTTATAGACCTGCATGAGGACGAATGTTAGACTTCGATTAAAAATAAGGAGAGGGTGCCTGGGTGGCTCAGTCGATTAGGTATCCAACTTTCGACTTTGGCTCAGGTCATGATCTCATAGTTAGGTTCGTGAGTTCGAGACCCGTGTCCAACTAACTCTGTGCTGATGGCTCAGAGCCTGGAGCCTGCTGCAGATTCTGTGTCTCCCTCTCTCTCTGCTCCTCCCCTGATCGTGCTCTGTCTCTCAAAAATAAACATTGAAAAAAAATTCAAAAATAGAGGCATTGAACACTAAAGTATTTAAAATGCGGATATGGTCAGCTTCTAAAGGCAAAAATAATTTACTTTATGTAGCTACCCTCGATAGGAAAGAAGATCATGAGATAGCCAAATGAAATAAGTAGAAATGGAAATACACATAGGGCTCACTGTGAAAACAAGGAAAGGGCACTGGTCATCATCTTTCACTTAGTTTCAGGAAGATATTTTTTGTTTATATTTTATTTATATTATATTTTCGTATTTATCTTGTACGTATATTTAAAAATTAGAGACATCTTGAAATATCAAAGAAAACTTTACAGAACACTGAGACATACCAAAAATAGGCTGGGGAAGTTGAAAGGAAAGCAATGTCTGATTGATGGTTAAATTACACAGTGCTGTCACGTCCCTGGTAACTGAAGGACATTTCTCCTTTGTGTCAAGAAACCTCTGCAGTGTTTGCAGCAATTAATTTGTAGGATGAATGTGTTGCTGAAAATTTTCACTAGGGGGCAGCCTCTCACCGAAATGTGAGAGGATACCTTCCGCATCATCTGATTTCAATAAGAAACTGGCCCAGGGAGGCACACATTCTCGGCACAGCTTCTAAAGGAAAATTTATGCATCTATAAAATGTTGAATCACCACGGTCGCTAAGTGGTGAATAAAGGAAGGAAAAAGTCTTGCATAACATTAAAAGCCCAGCATAAATAGATGGTCGGCCATACAAATGTGTGCTTTGAACACAAAACCTTTGCATTGTGTGTGCTGGGCACAGAAACATGGCTACTGTCGAGATTTGTAAAGAGAGTCATAGGTTAGCCTCTTTTATAGGCACACACACACACACACACACACACACACACATGCTGAATTGAAAGCCACCGTGCAAGTAAACATTGTACATTTGGGAAGGAATTAAAACAAATAGGAATTAATTCCTTAGGCTCTTAAACCCTCGGTTTAAACTGAGCAGAACCCTGCACCGGGCTGTTCCTTCACTGCTCTGTGACTTTTGTATGACCCTATCTATCCACCTATTGTTTTTCCTTTTTGCCACTCTTTCTCTTGCGTTTTATATTCCTCAAGTGATCTCACCTAACAAAATCAACAGCCCCAGCCCCAAGGAGAGTCGTGACTGTGTTATTTTAACCGGGCTCTGAATGGTCTCAAAGCATTAGGCAGAAGCAAGACTTGAAATGTGATACTGCCCAGTTCTCCTGCCAGCAGGCAGGGCTGTCGGGTCCTATTGTGTCTGTGATTGTAACTGAGAGCTCCAACATCCCTGAGCAACTGGTGTGACCTTGTGTGGTCTGGGAACCAGGGTAGAGCCGAGCAAGCGTGGCTGGATGTACTGTCACCTGGGACCCATCTGCAGCACAAGGTGTGGCCGTCAGGATGCTGGTGGAAACTTGGGGGGAGGGCTAGTCCCGGCAGCCTGTAGTGTAAAAAGAGGCAAGAAAAGAAATCCATTAGACCAGAGATGAGCATCCACAGAAACTCAGGCCCTCCTGATCACTAATTCCTCATTAAGGCAGAAGCCGGAACTTGTGATAGTAGAGAGCATGAGGAATGTGGGCTCTCCAGCCACACTGGAGCTTGAATCCTGGCTCTGTCTACTGCTGGTTGGCTGGCTTTGGGAACGCTACTTATCTTCTTTGTGTCTCAGGTTCCTCTTCTCTAAACCGAGTGCGTTGAATAGTAACCCGGCACATAATGAGTTCAACGAAGGCTACCTATAATTGTTATTATTATTGCTTTTGCTATTATTGTTATTAAGGATGTGGAAATGAGGGAAAAGGACTTCAGGGAAAGTCTCAGTTTCCTCATCTGTAAAATAAGGCTAGTAGTAGGACCCACTTTAGTTATAGAAGTGTTGTAGGATTTCAATGAGCTCCTGTATGCAAAGTGCTTAGAATAAATTTGGCAAATAGTAAGTGCTCGATAAATTGTTATTAGAAACATAAATAGTGATAATGCTACTTTCCACTCCAGGGAGCTGAAGAATTGTTGTGAGAAATGAATATGTGTTCACTGCATCATAATCACCCAGGATGTTCAATAAATGTCAATTCATTTTATTAGCTTGAGAATTCTGTTCCTGAAGTTGCTTCATATCTACACATGTATTGACTCCGTGGGGAAACTAATTTCAACAATGGGGACTTAGAGTTTACATATAATCAGTTCCATAAAGCAGTGGGTTGACTATTTTATGTCTTGGAGCTCCTTTGATAATCTGAAGATGTCTGTGGAATCTTACCCCAGAAAAAAAGCATACCCTTGCATATAATTCTGCATACACGTTTAGGGGTTTTTGTCTTGAAGTCCATCCAGGGCTTTGGGGCTAATAATTCCTGCAACATAACTAGCAGGAGTTTATTTTTGATAAGGGGGGGTGCAAATAAGCGAGAGGCAGAGAGAGAGAGAGAGAATCCCAGGCAGGACAGAGAGGGTGAGGAGAAGTGGGGCTTGCCCAAAGCAGAGTTCATGTTTTACCCTCTGCGGGGCTCATGCTCACCTGATGTGGGACTTAAACTCACAAACCATGAGATCATGACCTGAGCTGAAGTCAGATGCTTATCAATGGAGCCACCCATGTGCCCCTGAGCAGGGATGATTCTTAATACAAATTTAATTGGTAAGAATAATGTTAGGAAGATGCCACCCAAAATCAACAAAGCCCCTTAACACGGGTTCTCAAACTGTTGGTGGTAGAGACATAATAACCTGAGATACTTACTAAAATTAAGATTCTTGAGCTATTCCACCAGTTTAGTTTAGTAGGTCTTGTGGGTTAGTACAGACCAGAAAACTTAATTTTAACATGTACTTAGTTGATTTTGATGTAGGAGACCCTTAAAATAAGCTTTGAAAACTATTTCCTCAGGCCTGGAGAAACTTGCATCGGGTTGTGAGTAAAGTAGAATTATTTTTTTACAAAGATAGAGATCATGTCCATCTTAAAGCTTCATAAGCCATTTACATACACTGAGGGTCCCAGCCAGCTTAGTTCCTCCTGAAGAAAAGGAGCCAAACCACAGCTCTGGAAGGATCTGGTAGGACAGCTGGGTTTTGCCTGAGAGACACAGGTTATACTATCAAACAATTAGATGACAGGAAGCATTTTGATCATCTCGATCTTATTCTTATTACTAACATAGCTGTCTACCTTAGCTCCAAAAGAGTCAACGTGTACTCCAAACAATCATCCTGTTTGGGCATGAACTTATTTCTCCCCACAACCATATTAATCTGATTATGATGGCTTTTCCCAGCCAGGTAGTAATCTTAAGATCAGGAACCATATTTGATTTTTTTTTTTTAAGTTTATTTTGAGAGAGAGAGAAAGAAGGAAAGAGAGAGAACCCCAAGCAGTCTCCACAGTCAGCATGAGCCTGATGTGGGGCTTGAACTCACAAACTGTGAGATTAGGACCTGAGCCAAAATCAGGAGTCAGAGGCTTAACTGACTGAGTCACCCAGGCGCCCCCCATATTTGATCATCTGTGTTCCTCTATGCAGGTACCTGGTAGAGTGCTTGGTAGATATAGTTTTATAGGTTCACTAACTGCCTAATTAGCTTACAAAATAATGTGCTTGAAAGACAATGATATGGACTCCAGTGGTCTTCATGATTGTAATTAACATGCTTCTGGCCATGGCAATGTAGAAGGGCTTTGTGGTAAAGTGAACTCAAATTCATTTTGATCAGCTCTTCTCTTAAACAAACAGTATGGAGATTCAAAATCAACTCTTTTAGGCTGCACTCTTTGACCATTCTAATAGTGTTTGGGAACATTCTCTTCATATGGACCTAGTTTTAGTGAGCTTACTTTGCCTGGTGTGCTCCTGGCTTAGATGTTCCCAAGGGCAGGGGTGGTGCTATTTCTTACTTCCCTCTTATTATGCTAATGAGTTGTTAATGGCAAATCCTAGACAGAACAAAGGATAAGATAATATTGTCTTCTGACCCTCTGAGGTAGGTGGGGGACATTAGCTTCCAGGAATGCTGTAGAACCATACAGAGTACCTGCTGACTCAAAGCCACCAGACTCGAAAAAATTCAGGTTTTCAGGGACCCAGAAATGAGAATAATTATTCTTCTCAATAACATCAGGGTCTGGATCTCTGGATACAGATGATGTTGTAGATATTATTTATATCTGAAACTGTCGTTTTAATACAATGAGAAGGATATTTGTACAAAGGAATTCTCAGGCATATAATACTGGGCCTTGTTTGGAATTCCCATAAGCATCCTAACTTTTGAGCCTCAAATTAAATTCTTTGCTCCTACCTGAATGCAATTGCCTAAGGACATAATTTTTTTGGTGGTGGTGGTGATTTTTTAAATAGGCTTTAAAATGTCTAGAGTCTTAGGAATATTGTACAGAAATGTAGGAATATAGAAAGGCAAAATAACATAAGATAATATTTTAGGCAAATATATGGTAACTTATGTTAAAGCTTAAAAATGAACATTGTGCTACCCAACAGTGCACATTCTGTGTTTCATTAAACCCCAAACATCTGAAAAACAATTTTTGGCATTCATCATCGTTAACTCCCAGAAGAATCTGCCTTTCTAGAGAAAGGCACTTGGAAGTATCACTTAGAAGTGATAGACAACACGATCCTCATGCCTGAGGGATCTGCTATGAGCATCCAGCACCTGGAAAGGGAGGAGAGCGAGCAATGATGCAACTCAATCCATTTTGAAAAATGAGCAGAGACCAGGTGAGCTGCTTTTCCGTCAAGAATTAAAGAATCTTTTTGAGAATGTGATTCTGCATCAGTAATAATCCCACGGGAATCCAAAGTGTTTTTAAACAGAAGAACACAAGTAAAATCTGACACAGATAACACATGGCTGCACGAGCCTCCCTAGATATTCACTCTCTTTTTTTAATGACACCAAGGAACCAGTAAGGATGCTCACAGCAGGTTTATCAAAGTGAAAGGAAGGGAGCCACAGTTGTGCAGCTTTGTTTGATGGAAGAGGTCAGTTGTGGCAGTAAGGAGAGGTGCAGCTGCAGACATTTGTCCCTGGTGGGGTCAGATTATCGGTGTTCAAAACAATTGCCAGGAGGAACTATCTATTGTTCCACCAAAGCTTGTGATCTTTCTGAAATGGGCAAAAATCAATGGGCTTATACACATGTTTTTCCAGTTGTGGTCAGGCAACTACTCTATCATTTGGGCTATCTCCAGGAAACAGAAGGCACAGCCACCTGGAAAAGGATTACAAGTCTGGGGAGAGCTGGAAGCATTGAAGAGGGGCTGGCATCGAACCCCTAGGGCAGGAGAAATAGACTACAGTCTCTCTCTGCTCGTAATCTTGGCTGGTGATTTCCAGAGGGCAAGGCAGTAGATGATGCATCAATTCCAGGCAGCCTCCTTAGGACAGAGCAAGACACAGAAGTAGGATAGGAAATGGATGAGGAATGTCAAGGAAAAAACTAAGCCATGCAACCTGGCTTCCCGGCACAGCAGGCCATGCTAGAAGACAGCAGTGTATATAAGCTATCATAAACTCAAACTTATAACAAATCTGATATTTATCCCCTGCCTTCTCAATGCTTCCTGATGATATGTCTTCACCAGAAAGTCTGCTGAAGAATCTTAAAGCATTCAGGGTAGTATTTATTTTGTGTAGTTGTTTTATCTTTCTTCTACAACTGTGAGCAGAGCAGAGCATACATGAACTTATATTTAGACTTCTTGGTCTACCTGTTGGTCTTCTTTGATATAAATTTACTGGTAGCCAAGACTTTAAGGCCGTACGTTCTAGCTTTTGCTAGGGAACCTCCATGTTCCCCATGAGCACAGTTAATGATGCTGTTAAGATCTTGCAGCCAAAACTTACTGACTAGTTCCCTATGTTAGTATCTCAAAGAGGATTATAATCTGGGACTTTGTATAGGAAATAAAACCCAAGATTTCAAGGCTATAGTGGAGGTAGATAGCTGGCTGGTGAGGGGGGAATGAGAGATTCACTAACTGTTCAAAAAACATTTAGAACCTCTGCTCAATGTTGGACAGTTTGCTGAGTTCGAGGAGCACAAAGCTATAAGCCATGGGAACAGGCAAGTATGCCAAGGTTTTGCAATTCAGTGTGGTAAATGTTTTAATAGGGAAATGAACAAAGCCCTATGACACCAGGAAGTGGTGCATCTGGGGAATGAAAGGATTCATGGAAAAGATGATAAGCGAACTGGGTCCTGAACAAAGAGTAGGAATTTGCTAGGGTTATGGCCTAGGTAAAGACATGTTTTGGGCCAGTGTGGCTGTGATTGGCTGGGGTAGAGCACTAGGAGAGAAGGTCAGAGACAAAATATCCTGGACTCATTGGAGAAACCTTCCTTATCTGCCATATTTGGGAGTTTAACACTCCATTTTCTTTAACACTTAATTTAAACATATGTGATGCAATTTTGATGTTAACTTCCAATTCCTCCCCATTCAGGAAATCAACATCTTTCATCATCTTTGGTCATTCCACTCCACTGTTCTTTCCTGCTCTGTGCCAGGTTGCAAAAGAATTTAGCATTAATTTTGTGGACAGTTGGTAATGGCTCAATGTTTAGAGTTGGATCTAAACTTTGACTTAGCCTTCATGCATCATCTATCCCTTGCTCAGCCTATCACTGTCCCTAATTTACTCTTTTACAGATTCAAGCACAGTTAGAACTTAAGAAACTTGGCTTTGCTTCAAAATTTCTGTGCAAATTGTAAACTGCTATTGCCCAGGAAAGATTTGTGTCTAGATGTTTTTCACTTTCTTCTCTCCAGTTATGTTTGGCTTTGTTGGTAAGGACAGGGTGAGGGAAGAGGGAAGCAATAAAAGCAGCTCTTAATTTTGATGGAAAAGAGAACAGCTTTCAGACTATTGGAGATTGAAAGTAGAAGACAATATTTCTGCTATTTTAAGAAGTGGTCATCTCTTCACTTTATCAAGCTGTCGTGACTCACATGGTCTGAAACTTTTTCTTAGACCATTTCATGTCCCTGTAATTGGTTATGACAAGAATAACTTTATTCACATTGGATTTGTTATTTATTTCATAGCAAGCAAATACAAAAGAAGCCTAAAGTAACCACTTCACGATTGCCTTTACTTATCCATTTTACCCCTGTTATGGGCTAGCCATTAACAGCAAAGAAAAAAATTGTAGACCATGGCTGGGAAAGATGGTCAATCTTAATTGACTCTAGGTTTTTACGATGAATGGACAGGTTAAGGTGACCCTTAAGTCATCACTAGTGGGAGTCCTGAAATGGGGTCATGAATATTTCAGTGCAAGAATGGCATTTTTAAAAACATAGCTCATTGGAAAGTATAAAGCAATCTTTCCTCAATAAAGCAAAATCAACTCCATTCTCCAAAGAATGTTTACTCCAATCTCAAGCTAGGGAGTGATTTATTGTGGATTTTTGTTATACTGTCAGATCTGGGTAGGAGTTTCAACAGCTTTCCTTGTGTCATGAACTGCCCCCACGTACCCTGTCTCCTAACATGAGGTCACAGATCGGGTACCAGGATCGCAGGATCTGTCAGATCCTCCAGCTCATCCCTATTGGCTCAGTTATTCATGTACGTGGGCCAGAAACTCCCCAGAACATCACTATTTCTAAGAATAAGTCTCAAGAGTGCTATTTTAGAGAGCTGAGGAAGATGAATACATAATCACTCATATTTCTTTACTGTGTTAGAAGTTTTACTTAATTGTATGTATCCTATAAAAAACTGCTGACCATGACTGGGAAGGTGGTCAATTTTGGTTGACTCTAAATTTCTATTATGAATGGATTTGAAAAGCTTTGAGGGCTATACAATTTAGGAGATAGAATCTATGTGGATACATTCATTTCATTTTAATCCTCAAGTGATTCTGTGAATAAGACAGGGCAGTTATTTTTAGTCCCTATTTTACAGATGAGGAAAATGAATCCCGTAGGGGATAGGTGACCTGGCCAAGGTTGCACAAGTGAATGGTGCGACAGGAACTTGAATTTTATTCCTTTGACTCCAAGGCCCTCGTGTCCTTCCCCTTGTGTTCATTGAATAAAGATGGCATTCCTGATCCTCTAGAAAAAGGGCATGAATGCTGAGCTGTTTCTTCAGGCGTCATGTGTTTATGAGGATCTGCACTCTGTGAGGTTCCTGGTGACCAGTGGCCCACGATGGTGAGGAAACTTTACTGTATTAGACTGTAGTCTAAGGTAAAGAAACAAAAGTTTGGTTAAAAAAGCATGCTGGAGAAAATTTATCAATCCACCACTTTGAGGGCATGTGCTGTATGCCAGGACCACGGCCACGAGATATTTCTGGCACAATTTCTGCTCTTGAGAACCTCACAATTTGGAGGAAGAGATAATTAGAAGACAGTGTGGCAATCGCAGTGTTCAAAGGGTGTTGTAGGATCCTATGGTTAAGTCTATACTCCAGCTGGAGCTAAGGAATGAGATTAGGGACATGCTCATCAGAGAGGGGAAATCTGAGCAGAACCTTGAAGAAGTAGGACTTAGTAAAGCAAAGTAGGAAAGAGGAAGAAAGGACATTTCATATGCAATGGTGTGGAGGTGAGTGAGCGCATAAAAGATTCCCACATTTGCCGGTCCATCTCTGATGAGTTTGGGATATGGAAGTAGACAAGGTTGGAAAGAGACGGGGCCAGACAATGGAGAGTGTAGAATGCCAGATTAAGTGAAGAGTTTGTACTTTATTGTGCAGACAAGGGAAAGGGGTTTCAAGTTTTGCTTTTTTAAATTGAGGTAAAATTCACATAACATAAAATCAACAATTTTAAAGTGAAAAATGCAGTGGCATATACAATTTGTGCAACTATCACCTCTATCTGGTTCCCACATATTTCATCACCTAAGAACTCCTGTGTCCATTAAGCGGTGGTCCCTCATTACTCTGCTTCCCCACTAGTCCCTGGCAGCAACTAAATCTATTGTCCATCTCTAAGGATTTAATTTTGATTAATTCCAATTTATCTTTTTCATTGTTGTTTCTTGTGTTTTGGTGTCATAGCTAAGATCCGTTGCCAAATCCATGGTCATTGAGATTTTCCTCCATATTTTCCTCTAAGGATTTTATAGGTTTGACACTTAAATTTTGGTCTTTGATCCATATTGGGTGGATTTTTTGTGGTGGGAAGTAAGGGCCCAATTTTATTGTTTTGCGAGGGGACATCCAGTTCTGCCAACATCGTATGTTGAAGAGACAATTCTTTCTCCACTGGATGATCTTTACACCCTTGTTGGAAATTTTTCCTTTTTCAAGATGATTTGGTTATTGCAAATCTATGTGGATTTTAGGATCGACTTTTCCAAGTCTGTAAAAAATACTGTTGGGGTTTTGATAAGAATTGCACTGAATGTGTAGATCATTTTTGTGAGACATTGCTCTCTTGGTTTCCTTTGGTTCTGTCTCTGATGTCCTTCATCTCTTTCAGCATCTTTAAGACAGTTGATATAAAGTCTTTGTCTAGTAAATCTAATGCCTGTGTTTCCTCACAGACAGTTTTATTACTCTCTTTTTCTCCTGTTAATGTACAATACTTTCTTGTTTCTTAATATAACTCACAATATTTTGTTGAAATCCGAACATTTTTAATATTATAATGTGACAGCTTTGAAAATCAGATTCTCTCCACTCCCTGAGTTTTGTTAATGAAGTTGTTTTGGGTTGTTGTTGTTGGCTTCTTTGTGGCCTTTTTAAACTATTTTAATAAAATCTATATTGTTTTTTGTGTGTGGCTACAGAAATCTGTGTTCTATTAGCTTAATGGTCATCTTGTATTTTGACAGAATTTCCTTAAATGCCTAAAGACAAAAGAGAAAAATGAAAAACACTCTTCCAAGTCTGAAAATTGGCTCTGTGTGGGGATACTTCTTGAACAGTTAGACAGGCTATTTACAACTCTGCCTTTTCCTGATTGCTCAGAGCCTGAAGGTCAGTCAGAGGTAAAAACTTCAGGTCTTTTTATGACTTTTCTGAGCATATATCCAGCTCTGGGAATGTGTATGGTCTTATTAATTCCCTAGTATTGGGTAGGAGCTTTTAAAAGTCTTATCCTCCAAGTATCACTTTTCCCTATTTTGTCCCCCCAGGTTTTCTCATTTGTCTGTTGCTTGTCCTGACGGGTATCCCTTGCTCCAGGCTCCCATAGCCAATGCTTCTTCTTTTAAATGCTTTTGGCAAATGCTGCCTGGGAAGTCACTCCAGCCCTGGGAATGCTCTAAGTCAAGCAAAACAAAGACAGACCCTTGTGCTGGTCCTTTAGGGAGCTAACCAGGAAGTTGAGACACACTGCCATAAATTTTTGAGACTTGTATCTATAATGCCACCTCCAACGCTAGCAACCTACACTGGGAATACATGCCACTAACTTCCTGGCACTGCTACCCTGGGGATGGGCCATGGTAGACTGGCAATCTGAAATACCACAGTGCTTTTACTGAAGTGCGGCAGCTTCTGTCATCATTAGGCTTTCCCTGATGGCTGTTAATTTTTGACTCGATTCCAGAGTTCTGCAGAAGTTGATTGACAAGTTTGTTAAGCAATTTTATAAAGTTGGTTTTTGTCTTATGCATAATTAAAATTTTTTTATTATAGTAAATATATATAAATGCACATAAAATTTGACATTTTAAATTTATTTTTTTAATATAGTTTATTGTCATATAACACTCAGTGCTCATCCCAAGTGCCCTACTCCATGCCCATCACCCATTTCCCCCTCTCCCCGACCCCCCATCTACCCTCAGTTTGTTCTCAGTATTTAAGAGTAAAATTTGACAATTGAACCATTTTTAAGTGTACAGTTCAGTGACATTAATTGTATTCACATTGTTGTGCAATCATCACCACTATTAATTGCTTTTTTTTTTTACAATAGTTTATTGTCAAATTAGTCTCCACATAACAC